>NW_024070196.1:31670109-32033735 GCF_014754425.2 Oryx dammah | reverse complement strand
TAGTTAAGAATAAATCTTCCTAAGCATTTGAAACTGTGTTTGATGGGTTTTTATTACTTCTGATTCTGCTTTACAACATGTGTGTCAAAGTTAAGGAATATTTCTCGAATGAAAGAATTGTAATTTGGCAAATAAGCTAAATGAGATTCATTCCTACCTTTGAAAAATCTGTCTTAAGGAAGTCTCTGTGGTGAAAATTATAATGTAAAAGTTTCAGCTTTCTAGTTATACTATATAAAAAATGAAGTGGCATCGACAAGAAAAAATAAATTCAGTGAAAACATTTAAATATGTTCACCATTTGTGATTTCCCTGAAAACAGTAGTTCTTTCCAACATAATTATGCAAATTACTTCCTAAATATTACAATGTACATCTTTACAATGAGGCAACTAAATAAGACTGAACTCTAATACAATATTCCAATGTTCTCATGACAAGTATACTGTTCTTTTACTTCTTTTCTCCAACGATAGGATCTCTCAGGATACATTATTACATATGGTTATGCAGAAATGGTGTTAATGTATTTATGTAAATTTTTAAAAATGAATTTGATACTTTCCAGGGAAAATGTGTGAATCTTCAGTCAATTACTGTGAATGTAACCCCTGCTTTAATGGTGGTTCCTGTCAAAGTGGTGTGGAGTCCTACTATTGTCATTGTCCATTTGGTAAGTATAATTTAGTGGTTGATACAAAATATCAATCTATTTTGGCAGAGTTTAGTAGTTTTGTTTCATTTTGTCATGGAGTGACTAAGAAAATATTAATAGTTTCACACAGGAGGTTTTCTCAAAGGTTTAATATTTTCTAAGTTAATTATGGAAATACCAGTGAGTATATTGTTTTGATTCTTACTAGAAAAATAGTCTGTCCAAGATAATTAAATCTGAGGTTGTCTCTTCAGGACATTTCCTCACAAAACCTCATGAATGTCTGCTTTTTAGCGTACAGCCTATCAAATGAAAAATCCTTTAAGTGCAATTTAACATCACTCTCTACTAAAATCTTTGAGAATAGTTGAAACATTTTGTTTTGTTTTGCCTTTTTTTTTTTGCATTTGTTTTTTGCATTAATTCAGCCTTTTCTGTTAGAAGGATTTGGTAACTTGACATGCAGTTTTCATATAGGCTTTGTAGATAATATCATGTAACTAATCAAAATTCAGAATAATGTATTCTGTTAAGGAAGAAAATTGCTAAAGAGAATTTTTTTGTATATATACATATTTATTCATCATAGCAGAATGAATTAAAAGATTCCTTCCAGGTCTCACCCAAATGTTACCCAGCCCTGGGACAGCCAAGAACTATGAGAACAGCTTTGCAGGAAGCTTTTAACTTGGTTTGTTTCTTAGGTTGGTGATTATTCCATTTATTTAAAGGCTGCTTTACTCCACAATATGGTATTCATCTCTAGAGGTCCTGCAGGTAGTTAGAGATCCTGTCTATTTTCCATAAGAAAGAGAGGAAAGGATTTTCTCTATTTTTTTATTGAATATATTTATTACAGAGTTATATCGACCTGAAAAATGAATTTCAATGTATATCAGAAAAGAGAACTTAAAAAAAATCTGAGGTTTCTGTGCTGTGGTTAGTCATTAAGTCATGTCCAACTCTTTGCAACCCTATAAACTGTAGCCTGCCAGGCTCCTCCATACATGGAATTCTGCAGGCAAGAATACTGGAGTGGGTTTCCATTTCCTTCTCTGGGATATCTTCCCAACTCAGGTCTCCCCATCTGAGCTACCAGGGAAGCCCATAAATACTGGAGCGGGTAGCGGGTCCTGGAGAAGCCAGGGGATCTTCCCAACCCAGGAAATGAACCAGATTACTGACAGATTACTTGCATACAGATTACTTACCAGCTGAGCTACAGTAATCAGTAAATGTAACAATAATTCATTTTCAAGTAATTCCATGACTATCCAGTTTTTCTTTTCTAGAACACAATATCAAAAGAATGATAAAAGGAAACAGAATATGAAAATATCTAATTGTAAGCCTTGTATTGTAGCAATGGTTCTGAGGCCTGGGAATTGAGGGCGTTGTCTATAGTCAAAGAAAATTAAAAAAAAAAAAAAAAAAACTATCCCAAAATGATATAGTGACTATAACACAATTTTATTTTCAGTCCAAGATGATATTCACAGTACCTCTTTAAAAAAAAAAAAAAATCCTTGAGAATCTCACCAATAATGCACTTGAAGCAGTAAAAGGCAGATCATGTTAAAAATAACCACAATGTTACATCTCCTAAAATTTCTTTCTTTCAATGATCTCTTTAAAAAAAAAAAAAAACTTTCATTTTATGTTGGAATATATTTGATTAACAATGTTGTGTTAGTTTCAGGTGAACTGCAAAGTGATTCAGTTATGCACATACATGTATTTATTCTTTTTTTAACTTCTTTTCCTTTTCTATTAGGTTGTTACATAATATTGAGCAGAGTTCCCTGTGCTATACAGTAGGTCCTTGTTGGTTATCCATTTTAAGTAAATTTAAATTTTAAATTTCTGCACATAACCACAATCAAATTTCATGGTTTAACTTGTGTTTTGGAAGGAAAGATAAAAGGATTGGAGTGACTGAATAAAGGTTTTTACATTTAAAAAAATTCCTTTGTATTTCATGTGTACATATGAGGATATAATATAGTTGATAATAAGTAAGAACAAATTGTTGCTGCAGTACAGCTGATACAACAGTCATTGCCTTTTGGGTAGAAGGGTTTGGGGGTCCAAGTAAACCTTCTCTTCACCATACCAGAGATCCTCAGGGGCAAGGGACTAGCGTAATAATATAAATTAAAATAGAGACAAATCACATGTACTGACAGTATGCATTTATGCCCCTATTCTTTCCAGTGGAAAAGGCAAAAGAAACATTATTTAAACTTGCATATTGTCAGCTGGAAACTGAAGCCTTACAAGAGAAAGCAAAGCAAAACAAAAAACCTTGAAACAATACAGATTTGAGAAAAAAGAAATAGAATTAAAAGAAAAAAGTAGTATAAATTAAATGTAGGTGAAACATACAAATAAAAATGGTAAATGGAACACTTCAAATAAATAGCTGGAAGTAGTTACATGTGAATCCTATAAAAGAACATCTTAACTATAATTTTGAAGTTGGAAAAACTTTTGCACTGTTTACCTTCTAATAGGCGAAAGAGCTGTTGTTTAGACTTAATTTTTTTATAAGCTTATGTTTTAGAAAGAAAACATAAGTACTTAAGTCTTTGTAAGAGAGCCTATATAGTTATGTTTAAATATGTGTATAGCTTTGTATACACTTGATATTTCTTATTAAAGTAATTTGAATAATTTCTTTTGATCTTTATGTAGATTTGTTTCATAGCATTCCATTTGGAAAGCCAGTTTTGAATCCTCATTAAGATGATTTCAAAGACAAAAATTTACATTTCTCTGGAAATGATAAAAATCCTTAAAAAGATAATATATTCTATAAAATATACTATCATGTTTGAAAGTACAGTATTAATTTAAATAAAATATAGAACATCTTCCCAGTAACCTATATTAAAATTTTAAGTATATTTTCATAGATTTATTAGAACTTAATCATAAGAGACCTAAGGGAACAACTGAAAATCTCTCTTTAACAATCTACTTCATTTTGTATGCCTTATTTTTCCTTTGTATTTAACTTTGATTACTCTTTCTGTATGTTTACATAATCTGTATATAATTAAATATATTTAATATAAACTTGAAATTTTATTCTATATAAAATTTATATGATAGATATATTTATGACATACACAAATAAACATATGCCATATATAATATCAGTTCAGTTCAGTCACTCAGTTGTGTCCAACTCTTTGTGAACCCATAGACTACATACAGCATGCCAGTCTTCCCTGTCCATCACCAACTTCCAAAGCTTACTCAAACTCATGTCCATTGAGTCGGTGATGCCATCCAACCATCTCATCCTCTGTCTTCCCCTTCTTCTCCCACCTTCAATCTTTCCCAGTATCAGGGTCTTTTCCAATGAGTCAGTTCTTCACATCAGGTGGCCGAAGTATTGGAGTTTCAGCCTCAGTCCTTCCAATGAATATTCAGGACTGATTATCTTTAGGATTGACTAGTTGGATCTCCTTGTACTATATATAGTATATATGATATATATAATACATATAATTCTGATAATTTTTGTGTTAATGATTAAAAATAAATTATATAATTTCCTACTCATTTATAATAAATATTATCTCAACCTTTACAGAAAAAAGATAAATGACACAAGGAAATTCTAGGCCATTTTAATTTAAAGAACATTTGGATATAAGATGTAGCATAGTCAAAACAACCAGATGATCAGTAGATCTGGCCTCAAATTTTGGCTCTGTTTCTCATGGTTCCATGACCTTGGACAAGTTTTAAATATTCTGTAAAATGATGACATTGATTTCTTCTAGCAGAACAATTCCCTGAATCTAAATTTAATGCATTTACATGAGATATACAGCCAAAATGAAGGAATGAAACCTTTGCAAGTTAATATGAATTATGATGTATTGGCATGGGTTAATTTTCCAATCATTTGCTACAGTCTACTAATATTTGTGGGAAAAGAATTTTGGCATAGCATTGTAACATCAATAAAAGTCATTTTTCAAGTTTGAAAAAGAACCAGCACAAACAAGTGGGAATGCTGAATTTCAGTAAAACAGAAAGCTATTTCAAAGTAGCTGCTGTAAATTATACCCAAAGAGGGTATAAAACAAAAAAAAAAGAGAGAGAGAGAGAGAGAGAGATAAAAACTTATACAGTTATTTTCATCCCTGAAAGCAATGATTCCTTTTCTTAATTTTGTGACTCAAAAATACCACAAGTGCAGGAACTAATTTTGTTTTTAGTCAAAAACAAATTTACAATCCTTAGTTGAATTAAAATTGTTTTCAAGAATTGTATATTATGAAGGAAGTAACTGGGTTGAAAATGACAGCATATTGAACTTTAAAAAGATTGACAAAATCACTTTGAACGTTTTCCAGGAAAGAAACCTCTTCAGACATATTCCATTCCACTAATTCTATTTAAAAAAAATAAAGCATAGTTAGATTAATTAGGATGTGTTCCCTAATTTGCCAAAGAAAAACAATTTTACCAGTTTATCATTTCTTATATGCTTTTGAAATCTTTTTTATTTCTATTTCAATTAAATTTAGACAGTATTCTTTGGAGAGTAATACAAATTTGTTAAAAGTATGACCTATTATTGTAACTTTAATATATTTTAATAAAAGTCATATAATAAATCTTTACTTGAATGTGATGTGTCAAAATGTTAATTTTCCCATCTACAGGTGTCTTTGGAAAACACTGCGAGTTGAATAGTTATGGATTTGAGGAGTTATCATACATGGAATTCCCCAGCTTGGATCCCAATAACAACTATATTTATGTCAAATTTGCAACTATTAAAAGTCATGCTTTATTGCTTTACAACTATGACAACCAGACAGGGGATAGGGCTGAGTTTCTGGCCCTTGAAATTGCTGAAGAAAGGTTAAGATTCTCTTATAATTTAGGCAGTGGTACCTATAAGCTCACCACAATGAAGAAGGTGTCAGATGGACATTTTCACACTGTGATTGCCCGGAGAGCAGGAATGGTAAGATATTCACTCATTAAAATTTGCTTTATTGTTGTATATCCAGTCAACCAGGCTGGAAACTTGAAATGTTAAAGCTTGAATTGTGGTGAAAATTAAGTTTAATTGAACATATTCGCTTAGAGAAAAATCTCCTGGAGAACAGGGATTTAGAAAATTGCAGTGTCCCTGTTTATTGATGTACCCAGTCATATTGAATCTGACAGAATTAGAACAAACATGGAGTCTGGTGTTATACATAGATTGGAGCTTATATTAGCCATAGTGATTTTCTGACACTGAGAGTTGAAGCTAATGGGGTTTAGTAGATCACAACCCTCCAAGCATATATAAGGTATCCATATTGCTAAGATGTTGTCCATGGGCTCTTGTGTAGAATAGAGGATTTTCCCTGATGACCTCTAAGGTCCCTTTAAACTTCGTGAGCATTCTTTGATTGTATCAAAGAAGGACTTGAGAGCAAGAGGGAGGACAAAGAAAGAGGTATGAGATATACCCAACAGGAAAGAGAAAAAATCTATTTCAGTTCATTTGCAATGGATCACCACAGTCATCAGGTTTTGGGGGGGGGTGGAACCCCTTGTCATTATTTCTTCAGTCAGAGGAAAAAATTCCCCTTATTTCGGAATACATCCAAAGTAAGGCCCCTACTGGATTTTGAATCTGTCGCTTTCTACGGTTCAAAAGGATTTTGTTGGAAACTGGCAAAGTCATTAACTTCTCAGATCTGAATCATTGCAAAGACAGGATAAAAACATCTCAATTTACAGCAGTACTGGTAGAAAAATTCAACAGTAAAAGAGAAGGTGCATTTAACTGTGAAGATGAAATTGAATGAGCTTTTATTCAAATAAAACTTTCCCCTCAAGTATTTTTCCTTTGAGTTGTGTCACCAAGCTTTTAGAAAATAAGAAAAATATGTTAAGTATTAACATTGTTGAAAATATGATGCCATATGCAAGTTTTCCTAATTAAAGCATTCATAAATATCCATGTGACTCTCTAGCTTATGATAAGTTTAGGAATCTCTAGAATGGATACATAGAGATGTGTTACCATTTTGTCTTAGAAATAAATTGAAAGGAAATGTGCTTAAATTAATAGTCAAAATAAGCATATATTGTATTATGAAAACCTAATACCTCTTCTGAGGTTGAATGTCACTCAGTTTTATAGATCACTGGAAAAATTAACATTTAAAACAGTTAACTAAAAAAGGCATGAAAGACTTGACATAAAATTGAGAATGTAAATGTTTCCTAAACTTGATAGTGTTGATAATTTCTTTGAGAAGGTGGCAAGAAAGAAATTTACCTAGTTTATAAGAGTTTATGAAGTTTATAATCAGTTACAGTAATCAACTTATAGGAAAATTTTTAAATAGTTTAGCCAGTAATATTTGATACACAATAAGTATAAATCGGCCCTATTTATTATTTCTGAAATATGAAGTATTTAAGATCTACTTTTACAAATCCCACCTAAATATATATTTTTATGGTCAGTCTCACAAAATCATCTGTGATATTGATAAAAATGTGATACTCAAGAAACAAATCATTTCCATACATAATGAAAGACAGGAAACCTGATTCTTTTGCATTTAAGTTGTAGGTAATGTTAGTTAACTTGCTTAACCACCCTGTTTTATGTTTCCTACCTTTGCTTTGCTTTAATTAAAATTTACCTCAAATGACAATCCTTCTTATAAATGCTTTCATAGTATTTATTTTTCTTCTCTAGAAGTGGAGAAAGTTGGATTAGTCTTGTCCTATGGTATTCAAGTAAATTTAGGTAGAGTCTTTGGTTTTCTGCATTAGGAGAAACCATCAGTTCTGTGTTTCTGGATATGGGATCAGGCCTTTTTTTATTTAGTAGCCATGCTGTGAAATTCCACACTCTGAATATCAACTTTATAATTTCACCACTGAAAATATGTGAAGTTTTGCAGAATTTCACTGCTGTTTGGAAAACAAAGAAGGGGCATCACAACAGCCTTGCAGAGCACAGAGTAACACGAATATGCAACAAGCTTGGTCTTAAAGTGGATCACTGTCATCCCCAGTGGCCACTGCCCAGTATGGAGAGCCCTGAATTCCATCATATTCTTGAGCCTGATGACCATGACTTGATGACTTTTTTTCTTGATCAAATGGAGTATTAATATGTCATACTAAACAGAAGGTTTTTTTCTCAGGGGAATGTGCATCTCTTAAGATACAAAAATGATTACTGTAAGTTGTGATTTAAATGATGTTGGTATTTACTATATAATAATAAATAATAATGCATTCACACTATAGATAAATATGCTATAATGTGCCATTTATAAAGATGATTCTTAAAAATGAAAAGAGCATCTATATGACTTGTTTAAATCATCTCAAACTTTATCTTTATTATAAGTATTACAATTTTCATAGGTTGCAGTAGTAGTATTTATATTATACTTCCAAAATCTTTTTGTGAATATGACTGAAATATTATTGGTATAACTTTTTAAAAATTAGACATCTATTTTTTTTGTTTGTTTTTTGGAATAGCTAGATAGTAGGATAAGCATTTTTCTTAAGATTGTAATCCCAGGAAGCTGTCTCACACCTAACATATGATATCCTAAGAGATATTAATGACATTTTTATTCTTTCATCTGTAAAACAAGGCTGCTGAAGAAGACTTTTTAAAGCACTTTCCCACTTCTTACATGTAATAGTTTCACAGTTTTAGCTTTAAGTATATAAAGGAAATGTGTACTCCTAATTGAATCATGTATTATAATTGTGGGTTTTCCTGATGGCTCAGACAGTAAAGAATCTGCCTGCAATACTGGAGACCTGGGTTCGATCCCTGGGTTGGGAAGATCCCCTGGAGAAGGGAATGCCTACCCACTCCAGTATTCTTTCCTGGAGAATTCCATAGATGGAGGAGACTGGCAGGCCACAGTCCATATTGCCAATGCTTCATCTGAATTATAATTGTATTATACTACTGGGTGGCTCAGAAAACTTGCTTGAATTTTTCCATAAGTTGTTATGGAAAAAACAAGTGAACTTTCTGGCCAACTCAATGCATCAAAATTTTAATTCAATTTAAAAATCATGTCCACATAGAAACAAACTATTATAGTATACTATTGGGTTACTTAGAAAGTTCATTTGGATTTTTCTATAACATCTTATGGAAAAATCCAAATGAACTTTCTGGCCACCCAATATATCAAAATTTTATTTCAACTTAAAGATCATGTCCATGCAGAAATAAGTCCTGGATAGTGTTAGCTATAAAGAACAACAGGGATGATATAGTTCATACTGAACATTTCTTTCTCTTGCTTTATAGGCAGCTTCTTTAACTGTGGACTCTTGTTCTGAGAACCAAGAAGCAGGATACTGCACTGTTAGTAACGTGGCAGTTTCAGATGACTGGTAAGTAAAATTATTAGTTTGATCTTTATTATTAATTAAAATTCAAAGTGAAATTATATTTTAAAATAATTTTACTATACTAAGTATTATATAAAAGTTGAAGATATTTTGTCCTCTCTAAAGGGATTTTCATACTAAACAACAAGAAGTTAATAGTCTACAAAATGTGTAAAAATGGTGTAAAAATGAAGTGGTACAGATGAGGATAAAGCTAGAGGAAGGAAAGCTTAACATAGCCTATCCCCTTTCAGAAGCTCCATGAAATAGTTGCACGTGACCAGGGTCCTGCAAGAAGGTTAGGATAAGGATCCCATCCTCTTTTAAATGTATTTTTGAAAGTTGTATGTGACAATGATTGACAGATATTTTTCACTAGTGCCTGAAGGTGAAATACAATCTTACCTCACCTAAAACATAAATGATTTTTATAGAAATAGTTACAGAGAGAGAAAAAGAAATAGTGATACATCATCCATTTGCTTTAATTGACTTACTCGATTCCTTATTATCTCCATAGTGAAGGAAAAATGTAATCTGACATTAATATTAACGTTTTTACTTCTACTGCATTTTATTTTCTTTCTGATAGTATGGGCCTTCTCAAAAACTTAACATTGTTATATACATCTCATTTGACTAACTGAAAATATTATTTCCATAGTTTTGTAATGTTCTGTACCCTGAAAAATCTAACAATCCTGTAGGTATCTGTTTAGAAAACATGCACCTGTAAGTAAGGTTTTCCACTGATATGTACTATGTCTTAAAATATGCCAGGAAAAGTTACAGTCATCCTTTCTTAAACTAAATATTCTACAGGAATCTATTGCATTGATACTAATATACATATCTTTCCTTTCTTATTTTTGATTAAAGTATAATTAAGTTACAATGCTGTGCCAATCACATATCTTTCCTTTCTTATGTAGGACTCTGGATGTTCAGCCTAATCGAGTCACAGTTGGTGGTATTAGAGCACTAGAGCCAATCCTTCAGAGGAGAGGACACGTAGAAAGTCATGATTTTGTCGGGTGTATAATGGAGTTTGCAGTCAATGGAAGGCCTCTGGAACCCAGCCAAGCTTTGGCAGCACAAGGGATCCTAGATCAGTATGGCAACCTCATTTCTTACTATTGTAAAGAAAACTGTAAATACTCTGATTTTTCTCATCTTAACTTCTGTTTTGTATCTATATTCATTAAGTCATTAAAAAATTTTTCTAAGTCATTTTATATAGCCCTTGGTTTTAAGTACTGTCTCTAAAGCTGATAACTCTGAAATGTTTATCTTAAACCTGACCTCTCCTCTGAACTTTACCCTCATATCTGACAGCATACGCAATATCCAGGGTGTATGTCTAACAAGTCTTTCACTTAATTTTAAGACGGAACTTCTGACCTTCCTTCCTGACTCCTCCCAACCCCACTCCTTGTATTTTGTCTCATCTCAGATAATAATAACTCAGTCCATGCACTTGGTCAACCACAGTCTCTATACCACCTTTGCCTCCTCTCTTTCTGACAAAATGTGGTATGTCAATCCACCAGCAAACAGGTGCTGCTGCTGCTAAGTCACTTCAGTCATATCTGACTCTGTGTGACCCCATAGATGGCAACCCACCAGGCTCCCCCATCCCTGGGATTCTCCAGGCAAGAACACTGGAGTGGGTTGCCATTTCCTTCTCCAATGCATGAAAGTGAAAAGTGAAAGTGAAGTCACTCAGTCGTGTCCAACTCTTAGCGACCCCATGGACTGCAGCCTACCAGGCTCCCCCGTCCATGGGATTTTCCAGGCAAGAGTACTGGAGTGGGGTACCATTGCCTTCTCCAACCAGCAAACAGAATGATGCTTAAAAAACAGAAGTTATGTCAGTCCTCTATAGGACCTACTGGATAGCATGGGGAATTCTGCTCAACACTCTATAATAACCTAAATGGGGAAAAAATTCGAAAAAGAATAGAAATATGTATATCACTGAATCAGTTTGCTATATACCTGAAACTAACACAACATTGTCAATCAACTCTACTCCAATATAAAACAAACAGAGAAAAAATTAAAATAAAAACAGAAATCAGTTCTTACCCTGATTTATAAGACTGACTTCCCCTTGGTTGACTGACCTCAACCAAAAGGACCTGGAATGTAAAGAGGCATAAAGGCAGTTTATTTGGGATCTTCAGATTGGAATTTAAGGGTCACAGATTCCAGAGGAGCCCAAAGTAATGTCCTATTGGAAAGAAAATGAACAAGCACTTTGTTTGTTTATTTGGTAGGAGAAAGAGTGAAATTAATGCAGGCTTACACAAGTTATTATCAAAACTTTGGACTGGAGAGTAAAATTATTCTACACATATGATTGGATTCTGGAACACACCTCATTTGTTACTAGGGGAACGTGTATTTTCTTTAATCCAGGGAAAGTCTGCTTCTCAGCATTATTCTTTCCTTTTTGCAATGCAGCAACTATTCAGCAGTTTTAATGTAGTGTTCAGCAAAGGTCCAGCATGGACAGCAAACATGGAAGTCCTCAGGTCATGTCCCAGCCATTTCTGACATAGCTCTTTTCGCATCCATATCTTCCTTACCATTATCTACCTCTTCTCCTTCTTCACATCGCTGTTCTGACTATATTCTGCCATTTGGTGTTCCTCAAACCTGCCAAGGACACTTTCACTTCAGGACTCTCTCACTTGGCTCTTTGCTATGCTTGGAATGATCTTTGACCAGATATACTTTGCTCTCTCACTTTATTTAGGACTTCATGAAGACAAATCCTTCCTTCACTGTCTAACCTCTAAACCAGAGATCCAGGAACATCCCCCAAATTTTCCCAGTCCTTCTTCTCTGCCTTAATTTTCCCACAGAACTTCCTTCTTTCTAAACATACTACACATTTATCTAAAGTTTTTTGTCTGCCTCCCCTACAAGGAAAAAAAAAAAGAAAGTATTCCATGAACACATGGATTTTTTTTCATCATTTTATCTCCATGCTTAGAACCACGTTTGACATGTAGTAGCCATTCAGTAAAGATTAGTTGCATGAGTCATTTAATGGAGGAGCTGGGTACTCAAATAAACATGTAGCCCTGAGAGCACATGAACCAAAGTGTTTATTTGACCAAGAAATTTTGCTCAGTTAAGAATTAATGTAAAGAAGAAATTATCACCTCTTTCTTTACTGTTTAAGATGTTTTCTTGATCTTGTCTTTTATGAATGAGGCAGGGCATATGTTACAAGGCAACTTTTCATTTGATGAGATGCTCCAAATATAGCTGCAACCTAAGTTTCAAAGAATTGAGTTCATGAAAACTGAACAGGTTAATAAAAGTTTATATGTAATGTTATCAAATTTCTCCCCCTGCCGGCTTTGTGCTTTATGTGTCTTTACTCTGATTTTATTTTAGATGCCCCAGACTAGAAGGCGCTTGTACTCACAGTCCTTGCCAACATGGTGGCACGTGTACAGATTACTGGTCATGGCAGCAGTGTCATTGCAGGGAAGGACTGACTGGGAAATACTGTGAAAAATGTATGCAAGCTATTTTATCTTCCACTGGAAATTCTAATGACCATGAAAAGTATAAATATATGTACCTAAATATGTAATTGAATTAAAAGTATTATGTTTTGATGTTATTGAAAATATTAAATGGGGAATAATTGGTAAAATAGACTGACATGTTTTAATTCATGTTCTCAACCCAAGGGAGCATGAAATCCTTTTAGAAATATTTACTAAATATGTCCTTAGTTTTCATTTTATAAATATATCATTTAGTTGTTTTACCTATAGGGATGCTTGGAAATGTACAATACCAGAGCTATATTCAGGTTTTGGTTTAATATTATCTACCTTTATGGGATATTTCTCTGGTGAACATGTTGTGTTTGGTTGAAAAGTAAAAGTACTGAATTGCTGGACAGTAAGTTCAAAACATGCAATGGCAATAAAATCTATTATAGTTAAAGGTGATACTTAAATTTTAAATTGCAATTATTGCAATTGGTTTTGAATATTACTTTTAAAATTCTTTTATTAGTTATTTGTTTCTAAACCCTAATATTATTATAAGATATTAATGATATTCAAGAGTTCATTAGAGACTACTTAGTCACTTCAGTCGTGTCCGACTCTCTGCGAACCCCAAGGACCATGGCCAGCCAGGCTCCTCTGTCCATGGGGTTCTCCAGGCAAGAATACTAGAGTGAGTTGCCATTTCCTTCTCCAGTGATAAAGTATGAAGTGAGTGAAGTGAAGTTGCTCAGTCGTGTCCGATCTTTGTGACCCCATGGACTGTAGCCCACCAGGCTCCTCCGTCCATGGGATTCTCCAGGCAAGAATACTGGAGTGGGTTGCCATTTCCTTCTCCATCATTAGAGAATGGTATTCTCTAATTTCTGGCTGTATATGACTAACTCTAATGGAATCTTTTTAATAAAATTGCTTTGTTGTCAGATAAGTGGTTACTACCTGAATCATTGCACCTATCTGACCACTTTTCAAGTAGTCATTTGATTCTGCTATGAGAATGAATAGAAATTTATGATTAAGTAGATCTTAGTAGCGAGGTATGTTTGTGTTTATTTAGGATAAAATTGAAATACAGAAAAAGTGCATTTTCACATGATATTTTTTTTTAAGTAATGAGTATTTAGTAAGTAGGAATCTAATTATATTTGGAAAATAAAATGCCACTCACTTGAGAAAAGCCTGTGGTTATTTTTTAAAAATTGAGGTATAATTCACACTACATAGTTTACCTTCTTAAAGTGTATACTGTTCACTGCTGAAATCTTTTTGAGCTCATTTTTTTCATGTTCTTTCTTTAGATCTGTTAGCTATAACACACTTATGTACTTCAGAAGTGTGAAGATTTATTAGATTATGAAAATATAATATATATTCTAATTATACATGGTTGCAAATTAAATCTACATACTTATTAGTACTAATAAAGTTAGTTGCAAATATGAATGTTTGTACCCTTCTTTGTTCAAATTTTCCATGTTAGAGACTTTAAAGATTATTCATTTTAGAAACACAATGAAACTTGTCATTAAATTTTTCAGCTGTATATTTTTAAAGCATAGCTGTCTCTCCAGGTATTCATAGTGTATATAGCATATATCAAATATTTTAATGAATATTTTCTAAATGAATAATTGTAACAAAATGTTTTACATTTCATGGTTCTGACATAGATTTAAGCATTTGAAATCAACTCACACAATAATCTCAAGTGGCAATTATTTTCTCAGAGGAGGATTAGGGGACACTGATTCCAAATCCTTAATAATTTCATTGTTAAGTTTTATAAATTTTTGTCACCAAAGAAACTCTAAAAAGTGCCTGTTGGATGCATTCATGTTTATCTTTCTTTGTTGTCTTTCAGCTATTACCCCGGACACAGCCTTATCATTAGAAGGCAAAGGGCGCTTGGACTACCACATGAGTCAGAATGAGAAGCGGGAATATTTGTTGAGACAGAGCATCCGAGGTGCCATGTTGGAGCCTTTTGGTGTGAACAGTCTGGAAGTAAAATTCAGGACAAGAAGCGAGAATGGCATTTTAATCCATATCCAAGAAAGCAGCAATTACACTACTGTGAAGGTAAGATAAAAGCTAATGGTGACTTCATTTGATTAGACCGCCTGCTGTGTCATGGTTTAAATCACTTCTCCCATAATTTCTATCCTTTTCTTTACAATCCATTAGAGTTCCGACTAATGCTGGGCACTATTCCAATATCATCTATCTTAACTATTCCTCAGGCATTGGCCAGAGTAACAAAGATCTGAATGGTTTGGTTTCTAAACACTTTTGTTTAGAATAGAGACCACTGCTGGGTAGGCCAGCAAAGAAAGAATTTGTTGCAATCTATTTTGCCAGACAAAAAATTTATATTGTTTTTAATCCTACTTTAAAACAAAGTAAAACCAAAAAGTGTCTTTGAAATGGAAAAAATACCTTTTTTCCAAGAATTATTCCAAACACTTATATGTATATATTAATTGGCAGGACAATAATAATTTTTTTTAATTTTCTGCCTTTATTCTGGAACATATTTATATTTGATTCACTATCCATGTAACACCTGTGCAATTAAATATCTTTGGAATTTATTGGAAGTAAAATTTCAGTTAGCGTCTCCAAATAATTTCTAAATAAATACTTCTGCAACATTATATTTCATGGTTGATTTATCATTATTCTTTTACACCTTTTTTTCCTCAGCTGTAAATGTGTTTTATGTATATATATATATATATTCAGTATAATTCTGCTTGTATTTTTATATTACCAGCAGAATTATTAGAACTTATATTAATAAATTCTTAAGAAAACAAACCCATATTTCCTGAATTATTTCCACTTATATATCAATATTTTGAAAATTACCAAAAGCTTAGTTTATAAAGAAAGAAGCAATATACTTAGAAAATTAGAAGGTTCAATTCACATACAATGCTAAAAATAAAAACAGACATTCACCTCTAAACTTCAGCCTCTTTATTCTCAAAATTTCTCACCATCCAAGAGAACTCTGGTTGGTACATGGCCTCTTATTTAGTTGCTAAGTCATGTCTGACTATTTTGCAACCCCATGGACTGTAGCCCACCAGGCTCCTCTGTCCATGGGATTTTCCAGGCAAGAATGCTGGAGTGGGTTGTCATTTCCTTCTCCGGGGATCTTCCCAACCTAGGGATTGAACCCGTGTGTCCGGCATTATCAGGCACATTTTTTTACTGCCACCAGGCAAGTCTGTATATACCTTTAAATATTTAGCACGAAAAGAAATGTTTCTAAGATTCTCATAATCTCCCTGGTCTAGCCATTCCCAACTGGGGGTGATTTTGATTTGCCAAAGCCTGGAAACATTTTTTATTGTCATGGTTGTTGGGGGCATGGGAGAGGGGCACTACCACCGGCATCTAGTGGTTGGGAGTCAAATATGCTGGTAAATATCCTTCAACACACAACACAATACCCTGTAAGAAAGAACCATCCAGTCTGAATGTCAGTGCTGCTGAGACTGAGAAACTCTGCCCTAATCCAGTTGGAGAATAACTTCAAGTTATAATTTTACCTCCATTATTGAAACAAAGAGCCCAGTTCCAGAAGTAATAGAGTAACTGCAAAACAAAACACCTAAGTCACTGTTTAATGTTATTTGGTGCTTATAGTCTTCATTGAAAAGTGTATTGGAAGTAAAGAAAGCAGTAGCCCTGCATATTCTTACAAGAAACATTTTTTATATGCATTGAGAGGCTTTGACATTGAGGTCTGTGCATTATCTGTTCAGCTTCTTCCAAGTCTTCGTGCCATTTAAATGACATATGAAATATTTCTGTATGTTATCTCTTTAAGCCAAGAGATACAAAAACAATGTGCTTGGAGAAATCAGAGACAGAATATTTTTCTTCCTCAAGGAAGAAGCTGAATGTCAGGATCCGTTTTTACCACCATAAAAATCTTGCATTTCCAACAGGACAGCAGCATGCAACTTCTCCAGATTTTGTTACATTGGTAGCAAGCACTTGGAGATTTCTTTTCTTCCTGAAGGGAAATTGAATCAAAATAATGACTAATGCAGGCCATTCACATTTCCTTTGTATGAAAATTTTGAAAGGTAGCTTTTCAGAGATTAAGGGGTTTGGCAGGTAGAGTAAATAGATTAGAAAAAAACAAACAGTGATTAAGGAGAACTGAACAGACAGGAAGAGAGTGACTGTTGTAAGCAGGCAAGTTACTTGGATGACAGGAATACGATCTGCTTATCCGGGCGAGGAAGCTAGTTAGAATGTACTGTTACTTATCAATTAGTTTATCAGTGACCATGGGTCCTGGTTTTCTTCTTTCTTTTTTGGCTTAGTTTCTGACAGTTGCTTTCTCTCTCTCTCTCTTTCTTTATTCAGATTAAAAAAAGAAAGAAAGAAACTAAGGAGAGAAAAATTCAGAGAGCAAAACACAAGAAAAGCATTCTGATGTATCATGGGTTTTACACTGTATTTAAAGTGTTTCACATATCTCTCTTTCCCCTCACTTGATTTATCTCCTTATTTGGAAATGCAATAATGTTAGGCGATGGACTTTATATCTACTCCAAATCATTCTGGTTTTGGTATATAGTTTGCTTGTTTTTTGTTTTGAAGTAAGGCCGGGTATGCTATACAGACTTTGGATGATCCCAAGCCCTAGAGAGTCAAAAATAAATAAATAAATGAGCAAATCAATCTATGAATAAATAAAACCAAGCAAAAAGTGCACATGATATTTTGCCAGCTAGGGTGGATAGAAGAGTTAGGTAAAGCCTTACTGGGGAGAGGTAGAACATGAAGAATGTTGTAATGGAAACATAGATTCTTATTCACCCCACTCCACACATGGTGTGTTCCATGGACCTTTTCACCAGAAATTGGTCAAATGAAAGAATGACAAGGTGTGATCAATTAGGAGAGAAACATGAAGCTTGGAGAAGTCTTTTCGGAAGGCTTCTTTCCAAAAAGGACACTGGCTAGACCCTAAGATGAATTGCTATAATTCCTGTGTGTTTCATGAGACTTTGTCCATTTGATGATATTACTGTCATTTAACCACAATTTTCTTTTTTTGTCCTGGGTTCAGTACTGGGATATATTATTATCTGGAGAAACAGCTTTAATAAAATATTACATTATGAATAACGTATGTAAATGTGTTAGGCATATTTTCCACAAAGTAAAAATGAACTCATTTTTAGTTCTACCAGATGTGTTTGTTGCATGTATAAATAACATTTGATCTGAGTGACAAAATAAACGGATCCATCCTTTCATTCCCGTCATTTGATGCTCAGTGCCACTTTATCCTCTGGCAGTAGTGACGGGATTATGCTCTTTTCATCCTGCTTATAAATTATTTCATTTTCTAAGTGTCTACTTAGAAAACTGGAAACCTGGGAGCTGGAAACTGGAGTAAGAGCTTCCTGTTACCCAATGTTCTAGTGGGCAAAGTAAAAGAAACCAAATATCCCTTAGATAAATATTAAAAGACAGCCAAAATAAAGACTTGCCCAGACACCTCATTATTAAGAACTCACCCTTTATTCATCATACTTGTCATCTCAATAAATGATATAAATAATAAGCATAATTAAAAATAAAATAAAATTCCAGTGTGTAATAGATGACAGGTAAAACAATGTATTTATGTTTTTACTTTTCCAACTATTCTTCATTTTTAGTTAAGCACTGATTTCTCTTTTTGGATGTAGTTTTAGTATTTTTTGATAGCCGTGGGCCATTTACTAAACAATTTTTTTTTAACTTGCAAGTGCCATTAAAATATAAGTAATCATAAAAAGGTGTGATTTACTTATCCTAAGAGGAGTATTCACTCTATTATTATCTCACTTGTGTTCTGGAAAATGAATATATACATCTTGAAAAACTAGTTATAAATATAAGAATACCTTGAAATTATTAAATGTGAACCTATTAAATATGAAGGTATATGTTACTTAAAATTGTAAAGGCAATATAAGTAAATATACTCTCATACAACCAGACTCCTCAAGTATTCTCTCTGCTTTAAGTTGATCAGTGTCTTAGTTTCTTTATACTTCTGCTTTTATTCAAGTATATCATAGTTTAATTCTACATTATTTTTCATATGTTTTACAGATTAAGAATGGCAAAGTACATTTTACATCAGATGCCGGAATTGCGGGCAAAGTGGAGAGAAATATTCCTGAGGTCTATGTTGCTGATGGCCACTGGCATACTTTCCTAATTGGGAAAAATGGAACAGCCACAGTGTTGTCTGTTGACAGAATTCATAACAGAGACATCATTCACCCTACTCAGGATTTTGGTGGCCTGGACGTGCTCACTATATCTCTTGGAGGAATTCCTCCCAATCAAGCTCATCGAGATGCTCAAACAGGTAAATGCTTGTGCTGACTGGAGGCACAAAAGAAAGGTAAAATTGTTCCTATAAAAGTAGCTAGATGCCTGATAACATCCTTTAGGAATACTCCCTGGAGAAGGGAATGAAAACCCACTCCAGCATTCTCACCTGGAGAATTCCATGGACAGAGGAACCTGGAGGGCTACAGTCCATGGGGTCGCAAAGAGTCGGATACGACTGAGCGATTGACACGTCCACTTTTACTTTTCAAGACCATCATAAATATCTTTAGAAGGTTAGTAATAAATTATTGGCCATCACTTTCTTTAGCCATTTTCTACCAAGTTCATAATTCAGTCCAGGATGTTTTGATCCTTTCCTTGTGCACTGAACATTTATTTATACATTCATTCATTTACTCATCCATTTGTGCATTCACACAACAGATATTTACAGAGCCCTGTAGGTACTTGGCATGAACTACAGTGGTGGACTCTTTCCATAGAATGCATGGTCCTGTAAGGAAGACAAACATCAATCAAATCATTACATAAGGAAATACATTATTTTAACCTACGAAAAATGACGTGAGGAAGAACATAGAATTCTAAGAGATTGCCAAAAAGGGAGAAAGGGAGACTTCTCTGGAAACTGTCATGAAAACGAGGATGGCAGGAAATGAAAAATTAATTTATATTGATGAGAATGAAAGAGGGAAAAATAGATAGTCAGGATCACAGAACCCACAACACTGAGGACTGATGTCACAAATCAAAGATGAAGTTGGAGAATGACAAGTCTTCTAGAGCATGTGGGAATCTTGATCTTGTTCTTGGAACAGTGAGAAGTTAGTTAATCACAGGAGTATCAAAATTACTGAAAAATACCTGAAAAATTAATCATAGGAGTATCAAAATTAGATATTCAGTGATAATAAAGATCTTTGGGGCTACACTCTGGAAAGTGCATGGGAGAAGGACAAGAGGGGACTTGCATAAGTTAGCTGGAAGATACTGCAGTGATCTAGCCAATGTATTTTGTGAGGATTGACTATGTGGTGGCAGGAGATTTACAAGAAGGGGATAGGGAATAATATCAGGAATGACAATCAAATAAAATGTTAATGATTTTGATAAAATTCAGAGAGGTTTCTGACCTTCCAACTAGAAGGGTCGTGCCACTATGAGAGAAAACTGCAAATGGTACAAAAATAAGCATATCTATGAGGAACATCAAGGTTTTGGTTTGGGGTTCTCCGAGTTTGGAGCACCTTTGAGAAAGGCCTTTGGGTAGATGGGCTAGAAATCCAGAGTAGACCAGTTGGAGATACATCTTTAGGAATTACTCATGTCAAGCAAGTAACTGAAGCACTAGGCATGGATGTGATAAGCAAGTGTGAGGGTGTAGACTGAAAAGAAAGCCTAAGGCCTTACTTGGATAATTCGAAGAGTCAGCGTTCGTTTCGTAGAAAATGAGACAGAAAGGGGACTAATTCATAGGAAGAAAACCAGGAAGAGTAGGAACAAAAGCAGATGTCCCAGGAGCTTATGGAAATGGGGTGGGCATGACGCTAGGGCGGGATGATGCCTCAAAGAAAAGGAACATTGACAAATGCATGACGGAGTAACATAGTCAAAGCATGAAAGTTACAGCCTACATCATGATTAGTTCTTACATATTTAACTTCTTTTAGAATATGGATGCTAATTCATCTGGATGTTGTAAGAAAATAAGCCAATGTAAATCACACCCTTTTGTTAGTGGCAAGATATATTCTTGAACTCTGTGACTGAAGTGTTAGCAGTATTAGCACACAAATATTTGTCTAATAAAGTCTTTCTCAAACATTTTTTTAAAAAATCACCATTCCCTAAAGAGCTGTTTTAGACCTTGTTTCCTAATCCCTGCCATCACTACTGTATGAAATGTGAATGCTACAGGCATATTCTATATCTGCCCTTTGGAAGCCCACAAGCCATGGTAATGGCTAAGATTTTTCTTTTGTTCCTCAGGAACTTATGTTCAGCTCCTTGGGAGCAATATCACCTCCATTAAAACCACAAAAGCTAATGATTGAAGTTATTGGCCTATTTTGTTTTTTTTTTAAAGTATTTTTAAATTAAAATTTATTTTTATGTAATTCTTTGTATATAAACTATAAAAATAAAATCAATAGATGACTGAATCAAAGGAGAGATAAACGAAAACTCAGCCTGTTTGAGCCCTTCGTAAATCTTCAGAAAGAGCAGGATCCCCTCAATCTGCTCCACCTTTTGGTCATGGCAGTCTTATACATCTTGCTAACTTACATTTTAACAGGCACAGATTTATTGCCTTACAACTGGAGATGGCTGTGAGGTTGTGGTTTCTCAACTCTCATGATGTGATTGCAAAGCTTCCCTTTGCCAGATGAGTGGAGCCTTTTTAAGCATTTGGTTTTCCCTAAAACACCTTACAGCTCCTTCTTGCCCCTGCAGGGTTTGATGGCTGCATCGCTTCTGTGCTGTATGGTGGCGAGAGTCTTCCTTTCAGTGGGAAACACAGCCTGGCCTCCATTTCTAAGACGGATCCTTCTGTGAAGATTGGCTGCCGCGGCCCGAACATCTGTGCCAGCAACCCGTGCTGGGGAGACCTGCTGTGCATCAACCAGTGGTACGCGTACAAGTGCGTGCCCCCCGGGGACTGCGCCTCCCACCCGTGCCAGAACGGGGGCAGCTGTGAGCCAGGCCTGCACTCCGGCTTCACCTGTAGCTGCCCGGAGTCGCACACAGGGAGGACATGTGAGATGGTGGTGGCCTGTCTTGGCGTCTCCTGTCCTCTGGGGAGGGTGTGCAAGGCTGGAAGCCCTGGAGGCCACATCTGTGTCCTGAGTCCAGGCCCCGAGGAGATCTCCCTGCCCCTGTGGGCTGTGCCCGCCATCGTGGGCAGCTGTGCCACCGTCCTGGCCCTCCTGGTCTTGAGCCTCATCCTGTGTAATCAGTGCAGGGGCAAGAAGGCCAACAGTCCCAAAGAGGAGAAGAAGCCGAAGGAGAAGAAGAAAAAGGGAAGTGAGAATGTTGCTTTCGATGACCCCGACAACATCCCTCCCTATGGGGAGGACATGACCGTGAGAAAACAGCCTGAAGGGAACCCGAAGCCAGACATCATTGAGAGGGAAAACCCCTACCTCATCTATGATGAGACCGATCTTCCCCACAACTCAGAAACCATCCCCAGTGCCCCTCTGGCTTCACCTGAGCAGGAAATAGAGCATTACGACATCGACAATGCCAGCAGCATCGCCCCTTCGGATGCCGACATCATCCAACACTACAAGCAGTTCCGCAGCCACACCCCGAAATTTTCCATCCAGAGGCATAGCCCCCTGGGTTTTGCCAGGCAGTCCCCCATGCCCTTGGGAGCCAGCAGCTTGACGTACCAGCCTTCCTACAGTCAAGGTCTGAGATCCAGTTCCCTTAGTCACTCGGCTTGCCCGACTCCCAACCCTCTGTCTCGACACAGTCCAGCCCCTTTCTCCAAGTCCTCCACTTTCTACAGGAACAGCCCGGCCAGGGAATTGCATCTCCCTATGAGGGATGGAAATACTTTGGAGATGCATGGTGACGCATGCCAGCCTGGCATTTTCAACTATGCCACGAGGCTGGGAAGGAGAAGCAAGAGTCCTCAAGCCATGGCATCACATGGCTCTAGGCCAGGGAGTCGCCTGAAGCAGCCCACTGGGCAGATCCCTCTGGAATCTTCGCCACCAGTAGGGCTCTCCATTGAAGAGGTGGAGAGGCTCAACACGCCTCGCCCCAGAAACCCAAGTATCTGCAGTGCAGATCACGGGAGGTCTTCTTCAGAAGAGGACTGCAGAAGACCCCTGTCCAGAACACGGAATCCGGCGGATGGCATCCCGGCTCCAGAATCTTCTTCTGATAGTGACTCACACGAGTCTTTCACTTGCTCAGAAATGGAGTATGACAGGGAAAAGCCCATGGTATATACTTCCAGGATGCCCAAATTATCTCAAGTCAATGAATCAGATGCAGATGATGAAGATAATTATGGAGCCAGACTGAAGCCTAGAAGGTATCACGGCCGCAGGGCTGAGGGGGGACCTGTGGGCACACAGGCAGCAACACCGGGGGTTGCTGACAACACACTGCCCTTGAAGCTTGGGCAGCAAGCAGGGAATTTCAACTGGGACAACCTTTTGAACTGGGGCCCTGGCTTCGGCCACTATGTAGATGTTTTTAAAGATTTGGCATCTCTTCCAGAAAAAGCAGCAGCTAATGAAGAAGGCAAAGGTGGGACAACTAAGCCAGCCCCCAAAGATGGGGAGGCAGAACAGTATGTGTGAACTCTGTGTACTGACATTATAAAAATATAAAAAACAAGAAACAGACGATGGTAAGGTTGCCCACTAGGGTGGGTCACGTTTGCAAAAGAGGCCAGTAGGGACTGGTTGTTGGAGGGAAAGTTAAAAATAATAACCACAATGCTGCTGAAACAGACTCAAAACAACTCTTTTAATTTAAATATGCTTGGTTAAATTTCTTTTCCTGCATGCATCGTATTTTGTAACTAGTTATGTGGCATGCAGCATTTGGAAAGTTTTTTTCCTTATTTACCAGTGTTTGATTTGTGACTTTTGAAATGAATACCGTTGCTGAAATGAACTCGTGCTTTCACCGTGGGGTATGTGTATTGTTTCCATTGTATTATTATTGTTATATTTTGCATTGCAAGATCCTTGAGGTTTAATCCATCTTTGTAAAGTGTAGAAAGAGCCCTCCTATCCTTAAATGAAAGACTAAGTATTAACACTTTTCAGAATTATAGATTCTGTATTCAATGTTGCTCTGAACTGTCTGAATAATTGAATGTTTTTCATGACAGTGGGTACTAAAATTAAGTCATTTTGTTCAGCACTTTATTTTTTACAAAGTTCTGTTAAAAATTCTAAAACGTTTTTGTAAACAGTTTTGGTCTTCTGACTTTCATCAGGCTTCCACTTGGAACAAAATGACTGCATGTTGTCACCAGGACACTGCCGCTCTCCTGTAAGGAATGAGGTCCTAGCAGCACTTCTCAGAGACATTTTTTAAAGTTATTTATTGAAAAATATTCTATGCTTTGAAAATTTTAAAGAATTGACCTAAAGAAAGCCTGTAATTGGACTTAGTTTTCAACCATTTAACATTTACCCCAAGTACCCAGTTTTTATAATTTATATAAAGTCAAATTTCAACAAGTCTTACTTTCTGTCATTTTGTAAATCCTTTTTTTTTTAATACCATGTAAAAACTTTTCTTTTTTTACACCGAAGCTGTGTTTTTGATACTGATATTTTCCTATGCTGAATATTTTTCTTACTTTCAGGGAAGGTAAGAAAATACTTTTTTTACATTGTTACTTATGTAACGTTCATATTTTTCACAGTTTGATATTTGTAACATACTGTATGCTTTCTACTTTTAAATGCCAACAATAGAATTAAAATATTTATTTAAAATACTTTGCATTCATAGAGTAATTTTCATTTTTCATTTTCCCAGACTCTTTCCATGCCCAATTGAGAAAAGTCTTCACTTGTCAATAGGGTATGGCAAGTTGAATGATATATGGGCAACATCATTTTCTTTTTAAAAACATGAATATGGATGATTGCCAGAACAGATATTTTAAGGTTGCTTTAGTGCATTCCTACCTGTCAGAGTTCTTGGACTTCCCTAGAGCATAATGAGTCTAGACTAAGTTGGGTCTTAGGGAACTGACTTTGTGATGAACCTGGTTTAAGCATTCTGGCAATAAATGCTTGGAAGTTCCCAGTAGAGCATGTTCACTAAAGGCCAGCTTTCAACCAGGCTTATAATAATAGGAGAGGCAATGAATTAAAGCTAATTATGGAAAAATGTCTGGGTCTCATTTTCTCCAAGGATTCAACTCCAAATTTTCTATACCCAGTGGTGGTTAGGAAGAATGACAGTGAAAACTCTGCTTATGCATACCTGTCTTTAATTTATTGATCACTCTGCTGCATAAATTCTAAACAAATTTTACATGCTATCTTAGCCAAGACAAACCCCTATTTTCACATAGTCACCCAAGAGTGAAACAATCCAGGTGAAGAGACGAGCCTAGAACAAACCCACAGGTGTATAAATATCTGTATCTGAAATAACAGGCCTTCTGCAAATTATGTCACAATCTCAGAACTTTTTGTAATTAAATACCTGTCCCATACCTAATATTTGCTGAGAATATTATCCTCTCCCACTGGCTGTCTCTTACTGAATACAAATTTTAACAATCTGTAAAAGTTTTTAGTATATAAAATATGTAAAAGCCTTTAGTAAATAAAATATTTTAATAATAACAACAGATTGAGATATGTACCAGAATTATTTTGTTATTTAATAATGTTGAGATGATTATTTTTCCTTCAAGTAGAAAATAAAATGTGAGTATAACCTAAATTATAATATTCATGTAACATGATTTAGGGACTGAGTGTAAGATGTTAATCTAATTTGGGGCAATTTTTTGTCACCTGGCATGAGCCAACATATTTTAGTATTTCCCTATGAATTTTAGTATTATGAATTTATGCACCAAATATGGGAACATGTTGATTGCTTTGCATAACTCAAAACAGGATACATCTTTTTTTTCTAAGAAACTCTGAAGCATCTCAATGTCCTCAAGGATATAAACTCTATAATTGAGAACAGAGCTAAAAGTAAAATGATAAACATGATTATAGCTGAGAGTTAAGGGTGAGGAATCTTTTGCCAAGATTCTCTATTCTAATTCTCTAAGAATTCTTTGTGAGATAGAGAATTACTATTCCCTTGATTAATCAATCCCAGTTTTTGCGTAAAACAGGATTTTTATTGGAAAATTTCTAGTCTTTCATCCTTCTTTAAATGTTTTCCATTGAAGCAAGAACAATACTTACACTGTATTACAAAACAAATCAGAAATGTATGAAATGAAATTTTCACTCAAATGAATACTTACTGAAATAATGAAGTGGCATAACATTATTCTAGTGAAATGGGGTTGAAGACAAATTGACAGGGTAACATGCATGCATGCTAAGTTGTTTCAGTTATGTCTGACTCTTTGCAACCCCGTGGACTGTAGCCCACCAGGCTCCTCTCTCCATGGGATTCTCCAGGCAAGAATACTAGAGTGGGTTGCCATGCCCTCTTCCAGGGGATCTTCCTGAGCCAGGGATTGAACTCGCATCTCTTATGTCTCCTGCTTTGGCAGGTAGGTTCTTTACCACTAGGGCCACCTGGAAAGCCCTGTCAAGGTACCAGTCCTCACAAATTAATCGTTAGTGGTGACCTGCTTCACAATAAATCCACGCCTTCAGAATGTTAATCCAGCCCTGCAAGAGTATATTGGATTGCCTGGAATATAGTCACTCTCTGGGGCTCTTCCTGTATGTCTGTTGTAAAGAAAACATTGCTTTCTTTCAGGTGCAAACAGAAAATACGTTAGTGGGCTTGTTGCCAGGAAAGGCAGCTTGGGGTTACTCAGCTACAAGATCTGTAGGCTTAGATTGGTGACATTGTGCAGGACTCTGGTCACTTAGCTCTTAAGGAGGACATTGCTATTACTCTCAAGGCCATTTCCAAAATTCCCTAAATTAGCTGATTTCATCGATCACTTGTTCAGATACGTTCAAGACATTTGAGGAAAACAGCACCAGAAGGGACTGGAACACAATTTCTTTCTCCCATGTCGCTCTTAAAATTTTTACCCAAGTGAATGGTGGTGAGATTAACTGACTTAAACTATTGAAATCTATGGTCTTTATAAATATTTTATTTATAAGAAAAAACAAACTATATCACCCTGTGACTTTATTACTTCCAGAAAACCCATCTATGTTCATGCACTATGTTCATGCAAATGCTTTTATATTTACTTGAAGTCAACATTATGATAAAACTAATGTGTAAAATGTGAAAATGATTGCTAAATTTTGAATCAATAATTCAGCAATGCACTTTTCCCTTTTTTTATTATTTTATGTCATAGATTCAATTTAAAAAGGACTAACATTCCAAGATGACTAAATTTACATTCCCTTTAGGAAAAATAAGCCTAGAAATGAAATGTCTTTTGGCATACATTTATTAGAGCTTTCAGTGTGAAATAAAATATTAAAGTCTATGACTGATCTAGTATGTATTCCTTAAAGATATTTTGGGTGTAATGTCACATCATTAGTAATTTATATGGTTATCACTACTGAGCCATCCAGAAGTTTTAATAGTTTATCAGTCCAAGAGTTATAGATCAGTATTATACATTAATTCAGTATTTTCATTTACTGTTAATAAGGCAAAAGGCACTAGTTTCTAATAAATTTTGGTGCTTACAATTTTCATGCATATGGATGAATATCAGTGATTCAATTCTAACATGACCTATGCATCTATGATAATAACTGCAAACAAATATATGTTAGACCAAAGACCATGAAGTACAGCATTCTCTGTCAACAAAGAAATAGAGATATAAAGAAGTTCAATGTCCTGGGTGAATCCATTTAATCACAAGCAATATTAAGTTTTCTCTACGTGTCAGGCAGTCTTATAGATCATGGGGTGAAACAAAAAAGAAACTAGACAAAGAACATAATGATGGAAGATAACATTCTATTAGATGGAGTTAGAAACCCATCAATAAATGACAAATACAGCAATAATTATGTAGTGTCATGTCTAGAGGAGACAAATACTCGCATGCCAACTAAAGCAGCATAAGGGCTAGATGTTGACATGGCAGTGTGCATGCTATTTCATTTTACTTGGCCCTGCTGTGAGGCTTGTGAAATCTTAGTTCCCTGACCAGGGATTGAACCCCCGGCCCTCAGCAGTTAAAGCATGGAGTCTTAACCACTGGACCACCAAGGGATTCTGGCATGCTATTTTAAATGGGTTGGTCAGGGAGGGCCTTTCTGGGGAGGTTACATTTGAGCAGAGTGCTCAGTGAAGCAGAAAAACAAGCTGTGGACACGTGTGGGTGATGGTGCAGGCAGAGGCAGTGGTATGGGGAATCCCCCAGTAGGAGATCATTCCATGTTCAAGGAACAGCCAGAGAGTCACTGAGGCCAGACCATTGTCAACACATCAACAAAGACTGCACCACAGAAACCTTAGGGTCAAATGGATGTGAGGCTAAAAAGTAAGAATGATAATTCAGAACAGGCCCAGAGACAGAATGGTTGTTGAAGCAAACCTTCATTTGTGTATATTCTCTTGCCAAATAAGTACATCTCTAAATGTGAAGCAAACCCTGCGAATGTGGGTATGTGCTCACTCTGCATTGATGTCTAAGATGCAAAAGACAAAAGGAGAGATGTTTTTAATTGAGATGAATGTCTGTGCTAACACTGATTGATTCATCCGATCCTCCATGACCAATCCAAACTGGTAGGCATATTAATAGGAACCATATTAAGATATACAATAGTAACCTATTTCTTTCCTGCTGAGGCATTGATATATCTGAAGTATGTAATATTTACTGATTAGAAGGCTGTATAAATTTTAATCTTAAAAATTGACTTCTGTTTTTACAAAGGGAATAATTTATGAGGAAAATATTTCAAGTGGGAGGAGATAGATTTATATCGGTGGGAAATAATGGCAAACGAGATATTTATAAGACAGGACAATAAATCTATGCCTAAATTTTAGGCGACTAAAGCTTGTCCAAATATCTTATAATGAGTCTTTGATCATAATGAGTGCAGTTAACCTCCATCTTCACGTTAATAAACTTTTTTTCAAAGTTTGTTAAAATTTTAATAAGGATCCAAGTTGAGTGTAGTGAACCAGGATTAAGATATAAAGAGGTACTCTCGGCATTTACCAGAAAAATTCTTGGAAGTTTTTTATGTACATATGACACATGTACAATGTACATATGTTATACTCATAATTATGTTAGAATTCACATAAACAATTGTGACAAATGTGTGACTGGCATCATACAGGTAACTTAAGGACTCTTTGTATCTCTTAAAAGATTATGCTGAATGGATGGACAGATTCATCAAATCCCCATATGTCATGTGATATATGCAAGGTAGAAATACTTATGAGAGAATCTCCATATCTGAAGGTATATAATGAAAATGAAACGACCCACAGAATATTTAAAAACACACTGTATAAAGGGACACAACTTCCATGTGATCCATTTGGATACTTACAATTTTATTAGTTTATGAATCATGTTGCCAGAGTCCCAAATCAGTTTGCAGAGTACAAAGTGCAGTCATCATGGTCTTCTGGCAGAAAGTTGGAATCTTAATCTGTGTACCATTCTAGCCCAAATAAAATAACCACCAATGTACAAAGTTCTTTGGCAACGTCAGTGAGTTCCCTGTTTCAAATTGAAACCATATTGTGTGTGGTACAGATGTTGATCAAAATAAGGCACTGTTTTGCCACAGCAGTCTGCTCACTGAAGTCATCCTTTCCTTACTCTATTTGCAGTCTTAGACCAGAATGCTATGGAGAGCAGAGCTATTAGTGCTTGATTTCTATGTTGAAAAGTAAGACACCTAGGGAAATATCCCTTTGAAAGTGAAAGTGAAGTCCCTCAGTCGTGTCTGACTCTTTGTGGACCTGTGGACTGTAGCCTACCAGGCTCCTCAGTCCATGGGATTTTCTAGGTAAGAATACTGGAGTTGGTTGCCATTTCCTGACCCAGGGATCAAACCCTGGTCTCTGGCATTGTAGGCAGACACTTTACCATCTGAGCCACCAGGGAGATATCCCTTTAGGAAACAGTATAAGACAATAAGTGCCCGCATAGCCTACTCCAAAAAATGTGTTAATTCTTTTAGAGCTATGAGTCTGAAGATGTCATGTACTGAATCTGGGGTAATGCTCATCAGAAAGTCAGAAGATAAGATGGACTCTCTATGGAACATGGCTTTGGATAAACAGAGAATGAAAAAAATGGCTGCCCTCTTTGGCTTTGGGAGAACTGTCATCATGAAGCTTGATTTGATGATCTCTACTAACAGGAAACCATTCATGTCTTTAACATATTTCTTCCAACAGATGCAAAAGGCTTATGATTGCACGTGCTGCACACACTGATACATGGATCTGGAGAGTGAATCAAAACCAGGATCTTTTTTTTTTTTCTTTTAAGTTTTATAGATAGCGATTATAGAATAGTATTTCATGCAAGAGAGTGGTTTGGACTGTCAGTATTATAAGACAGGAAAAGTACGTTAACATTTAAAGCTGTCTTAATTTATGCAGCTTCAGATCAAGAACAGAATGAGTCCAAAAAATGTTCAAGAAATTTTGAAGTGGCAAAGTCAATTATCCATAATTTATAGGCAGCTTTTTATCCAAATTAAAGCATAGTTCTTGGTCACTCTGAATGTAATGGGCCCTTTTAAATAGATATTTGCGGGACCTCAAATTAAAGTATAACTACTCCCTATAAATTAGTCAGTAAGTGGATCTTACTAACGCATATTTTCAAAACTTCGTTCAGTATTGTACGCCAAGTGCTGGGAAGAAATTGGTGAATAACGATGACTTTTGCCTTCAAGAGGCTTGTGATTTTTGGCCACTCTACTCTCCTTTCCCAAAATACTTTAAAATTCGCATAGTTCTGTTTTCTTTTTTATTATTATTTTATTTTATTTTATTATTATTTTTTTACTTTACAATACTGTATTGGTTTTGCCATACATTGACATGAATCTGCCACAGGTGTGCATGAATTCCCAATCCTGAACCCCCCTCCTACCTCCCAGCATCTCTCTGGGTCATCCCAGTGCACCAGCCCCAAGCATCCTGTATCCTGTATCGAACATAGACTGGCAATTTGTTTCTTACATGATAGTATACATGTTTCAATGCCATTCTCCCAAATCATCCCACCCTCTCCCTCTCCCACAGAGTTCAAAAGTCTGTTCTATACATCTGTGTCTCTTTTGCTGTCTCGCATACAGGGTTATCATTACCATCTTTCTAAATTCCATATATATGCGTTAGTATACTATATTGGTGTTTTTCTTTCTGGCTTACTTCACTCTGTATAATCGGCTCCAGTTTCATCCACCTCATTAGAACTGATTCAAATGTATTCTTTTTAATGGCTGAGTAATACTCCTTTGTGTATATGTACCACAGCTTTCTTATCCATTCATCTGTTCATGGACATCTAGGTTGCTTCCATGTCCTGGCCATTATAAACAGTGCTGTGATGAACATTGAGGTACACGTGTCTCTTTCAATTCTGGTTTCCTTGGTGTGTATGCCCAGCAGTGGGATTGCTGGGTCATAAGGCAGTTCTATTTCCAGTTTTTTTAAGGAATCTCCACACTGTTCTCCATAGTGGCTGTACTAGTTTGCATTCCCACCAATAGTGTAAGAGGGTTCCCTTTTCTCCACACCCTCTCCAGCATTTATTGCTTGTAGACTTTTGGATCACAGCCATTCTGACTGGTGTGAAATGGTACTTCATTGTGGTCTTGATTTGCATTTCTCTGATAATGAGTGATGTTGAGCATCTTTTCATGTGTTTGTTAGCCATCCGTATGTCTTCTTTGGAGAAATGTCTATTTAGTTCTTTGGCCCATTTTTTGATTGGGTCATTTATTTTTCTGGACTTGAGCTGCATAAGTTGCTTGTATATTTTTGAGATTAGTTCTTTGTCAGTTGCTTCATTTACTATTATTTTCTCCCATTCAGAAGGCTGTCTTTTCACCTTGCTTATAGTTTCCTTTGTTGTGCAGAAGATTTTAATTTTAATTAGATCCCATTTGTTTATTTTTGCTTTTATTTCCAGTATTCTGGGAGGTGGATCATAGAGGATCCTGCTGTGATTTATGTCGGAGAGTGTTTTGCCTATGTTCTCCTCTAGGAGTTTTATAGTTTCTGGTCTTACATTTAGATCTTTAATCCATTTTGAGTTTATTTTTGTGTGTGGTGTTAGAAAGTGTTCTAGTTTCATTCTTTTACAAGTGATTGACCAGTTTTCCCAGCACCACTTGTTAAAGAGATTGTCTTTAATCCATCGTATATTCTTGCCTCTTTGTCGAAGATATGGTGTCCATAGGTGTGTGGACTTATCTCTGGGCTTTCTATTTTGTTCCATTGATCTATTATTTCTGTCTTTGTGCCAGTACCATACTGTGTTGATGACTGTGGCTTTGTAGTAGAGTCTGAAGTCAGGCAGGTTGATTCCTCCAATTCCGTTCTTCTTTCTCAAGATTGCTTTGACTATTCGAGGTTTTTTGTATTTCCATACAAATTGTGAAATTATTTGTTCTAGCTCTGTGAAAAATACCGCCGGTAACTTGATAGAGATTGCATTGAATCTGTAGATTGCTTTGAGTAGTATACTCATTTTCAGTATATTGATTCTTTCAATCCATGAACATGGTATATTTCTCCATCTATTAGTGTCCTCTTTGATTTCTTTCACCAGTGTTTTATAGTTTTCTATATATAGGTCTTTAGTTTCTTTACATAGATATATTCCTAAGTATTTTATTCTTTTCGTTGCAATGGTGAATGGAATTGTTTCCTTAATTTCTTTTTCTACTTTCTCATTATTAGTGTATAGGAATGCAAGGGATTTCTGTGTGTTGATTTTATATCCTGCAACTTTACTATATTCATTTATTAGCTCTAGTAATTTTCTGGTGGAGTCTTTAGGGTTTTCTATGTAAAGGATCATGTCATCTGCAAACAGTGAGAGTTTTACTTTTTCTTTTCCAATTTGGATTCCTTTTCTTTCTTTTTCTGCTCTGATTGCTGTGGCCAAAACTTCCAGAACTATGTTGAATAGTAGCGGTGAAAGTGGGCATCCTTGTTTTGTTCCTGACTTTAGGGGAAATGCTTTCAATTTTTCACCATTGAGGATAATGTTTGCTATAGGTTTGTCATATATAGCTTTTATTATGTTGAGGTGTGTTCCTTCTATTCCTGCTTTCTGGAGAGTTTTTATCATAAATGGATGTTGAATTTTGTCAAAGGCCTTCTCTGTATCTATTGAGATAATCATATGGCTTTTATTTTTCAATTTGTTAATGTGGTGAATTACATTGATTGATTTGCAGATATTGAAGAATCCTTGCATCCCTGGGATAAAGCCCACTTGGTCATGGTGTATGATCTTTTTAATATGTTGTTGGATTCTGATTGCTAGAATTTTGTTAAGGATTTTTGCATCTATGTTCATCAGTGATATTGACCTGTAGTTTTCTTTTTTTGTGCCATCTTTGTCAGGTATTGGTATTAGGGTGATGGTAGCCTCATTGAATGAGTTTGGAAGTTTACCTTTCTCTGCAATTTTCTGGAAGAGTTTGAGTAGGATAGGTGTTAGCGCTTCTCTAAATTTTTGATAGAATTCAGCTGTGAAGCCATCTGGACCTGGGCTTTTGTTTGCTGGAAGATTTCTGATTACAGTTTCTATTTCTGTGCTTGTGATGGGTCTGTTAAGATTTTCTATTTCTTCCTGGTTCAGTTTTGGAAGGTTGTACTTTTCTAAGAATTTGTCCATTTCTTCCACGTTGTCCATTTTATTGGCATATAATTGCTGATAGTCTCTTATGATCCTTTGTATTTCTGTGTTGTCTGTTGTGATCTCTCCATTTTCATTTATAATTTTATTGATTTGATTTTTCTCTCTTTGTTTCTTGCGGAGTCTGGCTAATGGTTTGTCAATTTTATTTATCCTTTCAAAGAACCAGTTCTGTTTTCAAAGAATTATTTCAATATTTCCCAAAACATTTCCATTTGTACTCAGGTGTGCTTTACATACATTTTTTTGGACAACTGATATCATCAATAACCTTCTAGGGACTTCCTTGTCAGTCCAGTGGTTAAGACTTTTGCCCTCCAATACAGGGTACACAGGTTAGATCCCTAGTCAGGGAACTAAGTTCCCACACAGCCTTCCAGCCAAAAAAAGCAACAAAATAAACAGAACATAAAACAGAAACAATATTGTAACATATTCAATAAAAAGTTTACAAATGGTGCATATAAAAAAATCATATAATTGTTTTAAAAATAACCTTCTAAACTTTGGTGATCTGCATTTTCAAAAGTAACAAGATAATAGGTTTACTGAGTTTTTAAGAACACAAGTTCTTGAACTAAGGAAATTTGCTAACATCTTTCAGCAGTTCCTTCATTGTCTAATTATGTAAGACTTAATTAAAATTCCTGGCCTTTGAAGGCTTTTGCTCTGAACTAACCATTATCAGCTTTGTCTTATCCTTTACCACTTATTTTGAAACTGGTTCATTTGGTTTTAGGATTACACTTTTTCACAGAATTTGGTGTCATCCATCCTTAGCAAAAAGTAGGTTATCTAGATTCACCATGTTTTGCTGAGTTTTTGGCAAATAAGGCTGAAGTATAATTTGGGTAAAATGACTGAATAGTTACCTCTGATAAGTTGTCTAGCTATCTCAAACTTCCATTTGCCTTCCAATTCCAGTGCTTTTAATTTTTCATTTTAATTTCTCTGGACCCTCTTCAAATTGTCATACGATCCATTTTTGGCTGCATTCTGTGGAAAGGAAACATTCAAAACTGTGAAGAAAAAAAGAATAACCAAATGGTTCATGGTTGTTGTTTTTTTTTTTTTTTGACATTTTTGATTTTACAACCATATATTTTTCCAATTATTCTTAAGAAATGGAATAAAATACCTCTACATGTTTTTGTTTCATCTGTAAATTTCCTCTGGAGTATTCAATATAATTTCCTGTTACATTTTAAAACTTTCATTTTAGCAAATTGCATATCTCCTAAAAGGTATTGCATGAAATAACTGGCAAAAATATTTTTATAGGGTCATTCATCATCATGCTGCTGCTGCTGCTGCTGCTTCTGCTATGTCACTCCCTTCAGTCGTGTCTGACTCTGTGTGACCCCATGGCCTGCAGCCCACCAGGCTCCCAGTCCCTGGGATTCTCCAGGCAAGAACACTGGAGTCGGTTTCCATTTCCTCCTCCAATGCATGAAAGTGAAAAGTGAAAGTGAAGTCTCTCAATCGTGTCCAACTGTTAGCGACCCTATGGACTGTAGCCCACTAGGCTCCTCCATCCATGGGGTTTTCCAGGCAAGAGTACTGGAATGGGGTGCCATTCTCTGTCATCATCATAAGATAACTTTAAAAACAGAATCTAATGTTGTAAGAGATAAATAATATCATCAGCATTAATATCATAAAACAAAAAGTATATCATTATACACTGAATTACACTCTGAAAGCATTTTAGATAACCTGTTGCTGAATTTTTGTAGTATTAGTCAGAAAACTTCATTTTACTTTAGAATCATATCAACGTCAGTTACACTTTATTTAATAAGTACTAGTAAAGGCCAACAGAGAAGGCAATGGCACCCCACTCCAGTACTCTTGCCTGGAAAATCCCATGGGCAGAGGAGCCTGGTAGGCTGCAGTCCATGGGGTCATGAAGAGTCAGACATGACTGAGTGACTTCACTTTCACTGAAGTGACTTAAAACAAAGGCCGATAACAAAGTAAAATATATGTTGTAATAGTTTAATGGTAGTACTCTGTAACAAAGACAATATGCAGAATAATGAATGGGGCAACCTGATGTAAAAAAAAATTGTCTACAGCATCAAACATAGAAAAATTTTTTGAAGTGTTTAAAATATTGGCTTTCATAATGTGCTCTGCATGCATGCTGAATCACTTCAGTCATGTCTGACTCTTTGCAGCCCTAAGGACCATAACCTGCCAGGCTTTTCTGTCCATGGAATTCTCCAGGAAAGAATACTGGACTGGGTTGCCATGCACTCTCCCAGGGGATCTTCTTGACCTAGGGATCCAACCTGTGTGTCTTACACCTCTTGCCTTGGCAGCCAGGTTCTTTCCCACTGCACCATCTTGGAAGTCTGATATGTTTTAGTAAAGTCCTTTACCTTTGAGGATAATGGGGAATTTTGGAGCAATTTCAGATATAAGTACAAGAATATTAACTTTGGGTTTCATCAAGCTGGAATCAAGATTGCTGGGAGAAATATCAATAACCTCACATATGCAGATGACACCACCCTTATGGCAGAAAGTGAAGAGGAACTAAAAAGCCTCTTGATGAAAAACGAAAGAGGAAAGTGAAAAAGTTGGCTTAAAGCTCAACATTCAGAAAACGAAGATCATGGCATCCGGTCCCATCACATCATGGGAAATAGATGGGGAAACAGTGGAAACAGTGTCAGACTTTATTTTGGGGGGCTCCAAAATCACTGCAGATGGTGATTGCAGCCATGAAATTAAAAGGCACTTACTCCTTGGAAGAAAAGTTATGACCAACCTAGATAGCATATTCAAAAGCAGAGACATTACTTTGCCGACTAAGGTCTGTCTAGTCAAGGCTATGGTTTTTCCTGTGGTCATGTATGGATGTGAGAGTTGGACTGTGAAGAAAGCTGAGCGCCGAAGAATTGATGCTTTTGAACTGTGGTGTTGGAGAAGACTCTTGAGGGTCCCTTGGACTGCAAGGAGATCCAACCAGTCCATTCTGAAGGAGATCAACCTTGGGATTTCTTTGGAAGGAATGATGGTAAAGCTGAAGCTCCAGTACTTTGGCCACCTCATGCGAAGAGTTGACTCATTGGAAAAGACTCTGATGCTGGGAGGGATTGTGGGCAGGAGGAGAAGGGGATGACAGAGGATGAGATGGCTGGATGGCATCACGGACCCGATGGACATGAATCTGAGTGAACTCCGGGAGTTGGTGATGGACAGGGAGGCCTGGCGTGCTGCGATTCATGGGGTTGCAGAGTCGGACACGATTGAGCGACTGAACTGAACTGAACTGAAGCTAAGATGACATCTTTAATATTTCCCCTAATATTAAAATTGGTTTTAAAATATCAGCATACAGATAAGATTGATTAATAAAGAAACTGAAAGATAGCAGTAAATCTAACAGTTGAGATATAAGATATTGTGAATGCACACCAATACAGACACATGTTCACACACACCTTACTTAATAAAGTCACTTGAGACTTTTTTTTAAAATCAAAGCTTCTTGAGTAGTTTTGCCAATTTGATACTTTTGAGACCTGAGGAAATATTCTCATCTTCTCAAACAAGGATTTAAAAACCATGAATTTTCAGTAAATATACCAACCATTCTCTTAATTCTAAAAAGCTGTGATGTTTTTAAGAAAGCTACAAACAGAGGTGATTAGGGAAGGCCCCTGTGCAGAAACTACTGAAGCTAAAGTTCAGAACAGATGTTTACCAGGTGAAGGCAGATCATCTCACACAGAGTGTGGGCAATGAACAAAGTTATTCCAGGGGTGAGGGTATGCTCCATCCAGGGGTAAGGAGAAGCGGCCTTCAAATCACACAGAGCCTGTGCTGATGATTTGCTTCTTATTCTAAACTCTCTTAAACATTCTTGATAAAACAGTCCGGTTACTCTCAATTATATTTTTAGTTGGTCAAAGTCACATTTTTTAAACTGCAATATAATTGTTTTAGGGCTTCCCTGGTGGCTCAGATGGTAAAGAATCTGCCTGCAATGCAGGAGACCCAGATTCAATCTCTGGGTCAGGAAGATCCCCTGGAGAAGGAAATGGCAACCCACTCCAGTATTCTTACATGGAAAACCCCATGGACAGAGGAGCCTGATGGGCTACAATTCATGGGATCACAAAGAGCTGGACGCAACTGAGCAGCTTACATGTATTAATAATTGTTTTACAATGTTGTATTAGTTTCCACTGTACAACCTAGCCAGCTATATGTATACATGTATCTCCCCTCCCTCTTGGACCTCCCTTCCCCCAACCCCTATCCCACTCCTCTAGGCATCATAGAGCATCAAGCTGACCATCCCTGTGTTATATTAAGCAGCTAGTGTATATATGTCAATCCTACTCTTCCAATTCATCTCCTCCTCCCCTTGTCAGCCCCTGTGTCCATGAGTCTGTTCCCTTCATCTGAGTCTTAGAAGCTACACATAACATTTTGATAATGGAGGCTTCTGGCATTAGTTTTACAAAAAAAAAAAAAAAATGTGACACACAGGCAGTACATGAATCTGAGTTATTTATGTCTATCTTTCTTGAAGAATGAGCATTAAGAACTCTTATTGCGAGTGTCTTTCCTCCACAGCACTCACTGAATATTCACGGATCCTTCATTTGTGTAAGCCACAGCATCATCTGTCTACATCAAGACTGATTATCCAGCACTTGATTCCTATTACAAAATCTTTAAGATCCATGAAATTAAAATGTTTCTCTAAATTACATTTAACTCTTAATTGGCTTTTGTAGTTTAGTGCTGTCACTAGTTGGAATAAATCTCTTCTCAGTAATTGCCATAGGTGCACGGCTGTGATAGTTTAAACAATAAACAACTTTCACACACAATTTACCTTAAGATTTTTTTTGATATGCAATTGTGAGCCACAGCTTTTCAAGCTTGTCATATTACTGTCACGATCATCATCCTCTGCAACCCTGCCTTTTGCGTTCAGCATCATGAGGGATTCTTCGTTTTTGAATGGTAAACTAATGCCTTCCTGCTTCAAAGCAGGCTGGCTTGTCAACTCTTTTTATTTGGCTAAGCCAGTGTTTGATGCTTGCTCTCACTGCCGGCAGCCAACCCATTTCATCCGTTTTATGACAGCTGTCTAGGCCTTACTGACAGCCATTCTCTACACCATTCGAATGCAATGAAATCATGTAATGGTAAATAAATTTCACTCTTTATAGTTGTGCTACATAATTAAAACGTCATGGACTACAAAAGAATCCCCCTTTCTTTTTTATTTAAGACTCCAGTGAATTTCCTTCCTTTGGAGTCAGGAACCTATTAGAATCAAGGTAGGCTCTGGCTCACACTTTGGAGAATAATCATCTCTTAGCCTATCAGGGGTTTTTCTTTTGCTTGTTATTTTTCTTTTGCATTTGTTTTATGTTGTCTTGTGCTGATCATAGGGGAGCATGTGTGAATGGTACAAATCAATGTCTAAGTCTGAGGGAAAATGTGATAAGACATACTTATCTCAAAAATTTAATAACTCTACAATATTTGGCAATAAGATATTCCTTTGAGAGTAGAGATTATTATTCCCAGTAATATTTATAAATACTGAGGATCAAAGAGGGTAGGTGACTTCTAATCCCCACAAAGTTAATATGGGTCAGAGCTAGAATTTGAACTAGACTTCAAAGTTACTTCTTTTTACACTATTACCAAACACTCACATATATCTTTTCAGATTTTAAAGGGTTTTCAAATGAGTTATTGAATGTGAGCATTATATCACACCTGTGGGGTTGACTAGACAATAATAATTATCACAATTAATTAAGAAGAAAACAAAGACTTAAAGAGACTTGCTCAGATCACAGTTAATAACTGACAAAGTTAACACTTATTTCCAAATAGACATATTAGCCCCATTTGAGTATTTTCACCAGTATATTATAAAGTATAGACAGAATAAAACAGTGGCATGATATGTTTGACATTAAACTTCAACTATTTAAGAAACACTGAGTCAGCAATTATCATATTAAAATAACAGTGTTGGTATATGAATCTGGCAATAGTGAATGTTATTGGAAATTAGGAAACTTTATTAAAGAATCTATAAACAAAATATGACATTAAGAAGTTAAAAATACAGAGCAATATACAGAAGTCATTATAACATGCTAAGCACTTTATGCACATTATTCTATTTAATTTAATTGATTTTATTTCTCACAACTACCATATGAAGCAGTGATTTCATTCTCTGATTGACATACAAGGATATTGAGGATTAGGGCTGTATTCAAAGTCATATAACTGATTAAGAGTAGAATTGCAATTTAAATTCACAGAAGCAAAAGGCAAAGGACAGAGGGAGAGATACACCCAATAGAATGTAGAGTTCCAGAGAATAGCAAGGAGAGATAGAAGACCTTCTGCACTGTTTATAATAGCCAGGACATGGAAACAACCGAGATATCCATCAGCAGATGAATGGATAAGAAAGCTGTAGTACATATACACAATGGAGTATTACTCAGCCATTAAAAAGAATACATTTGAATCAGTTCTAATGAGATGGATGAAACTGGAGCTGATTATACAGAGTGAAGTAAGCCAGAAAGAAAAACACCAATACAGTATACTAACACATATATATGGAATTTAGAAAGATGGTAATGACCCTGTATGTGAGACAGCAAAAGAGACACAGATGTGTAGAACGGACTTTTGAACTCTGAGGGAGAGGGAGAGGATGGGATGATTTGGGAGAATGGCATTGAAACATGTATACTATCATGTAAGAAACAAATTGCCAGTCTATGTTCGATACAGGATACAGGATGCTTGGGGCTGGTGCACGGGGATGATCCAGAGAGATGATATGGGGTGGGAGGTAGGAGGGGGCTTCATGACTGGGAACTCATGTACACCCGTGGCGGATTCATGTCAATGTATGGCAAAACCAATACAGTATTGTAAAGTAAAATAAAGTAAAAATAAAAATTTAAAAAAAAAATAGAGGAAAACAACAGAATAGGAAAGAAAAGAAAATTGGACATATCAAGGGAACATTTCATGCAAGGATGGACAAAATAAAGGACAAAAGCTAAAAGGATCAAACAGATTCTGAAGAGATAAAGAAGCGACAAGGATACACAGAAGAACTGTTCAAAAAATGTCTTAGTGACCCAGATAACCATGATGGTGTGGTCACTCACCAGACTATGAAATTAAGTGGGCCTTAGGAAGCATTACTATAAACAAAGCTAGTGGAGGTGATGAAATTCTAGCTGAGCTATTCAAATCCTAAAAGATGCTGTTGAAGTGCTGCACTCAATATGTCAGCAAATTTGGAAAACTCAGCAGAAGCCACAGGACTAGAAAAGGCCAGATTTCACTCCAATCCCAAAGAAGGGCGATGCCAAAGAATGTTCAAACTACTGTACAATTTCCCTCATTTCCCATGATAGCAAGTTTATGCTCAAAATCCTTCAAGGTAGGCTTCAACAGTATATGAACTGAGGAATAACACATGTGGCAAGATGGGTTTAGAAAAGGCAGAGGAACCAGAGATCAAATTGCCAACATTCATTGGATCATAGAGAAAGCAAAGGAATTCCAGAAAAACATCTATTTCTGCTTCATTTTCTATGTGAAAGCCTTTGACTGTGTGGATTGCAACAAATTGTTAAAAATTCTTAAAGAGATAGGAACATCAGACCTCCTTACCTGTCTCCTGAGAAATTTTGTGTGAGTCAAGAAGCAACAGTTAAAACTGGATGTGGAACAGTGAACTGGTTCAATTGGGAAAAGAGTACAAGTGTGTTTATCATCACCCTGCTTATTTAACTTAAATGCAGAGTAAGTGAATTCGCTCAGTCGTGTCTGACTCTTTGCAACCCCATGGACTGTAGCCTACCAGGCTTCTCCATCCATGGAATTTTCCAGGCATGAGTACTGGAGTGGATTGCCAGAGTACATCATGTGAAATGTCAGGCTAGATGAATCACAAGCTGGAATCAAGATTGCCAAGAGATATGTCAACAACCTCAGATATGCAGATGACACCAACCTAATGGCAGAAAGTGAAGAGCAACCAAAGGCCCTCTTGAAGGTGAAAGAAGAGAGTGAAATAACTGGCTTAAAAATCAACATTCAAAAAACAAAGATCACAGCATCTTGTCACATCCCTTCATGGCAAATAGAATGAAGAAAAGTGGAAGCAATGACAGAGTTTTCTTTTCTTGGGTTACAAAAATCACTGGGCACGGTGACTGCAGCCACAAAATTAAATGATGCTTGATCCTTGGAAGGAAAGCTATGAGAAACCTACTTTGCCGACAAAGGTCCATATAGTGAAAGGTATGGTTTTTGACATCTCAAAAATGACAGCAAGATCTCTGTTTGTTGCCAAGGCAAACCATTCAATATCACAGTAATCCAAGTCTATGCCCTGACCAGTAACACTGAAAAGCTGAAGTTGAACGTTTCTATGAAGACCTACAAGACCTTCTAGAACAAACACCCCCAAAAGATGTCATTTTCATCATAGGGCACTGGAATGCAAAAGTAGGAAGTCAAGAGATGACTGGAGTAACAGGCAAATTTGGCCTTGAAGTAAAAAATGAAGCAGGGCAAAGGCTAATACAGTTTTGCCAAGAGGATGCACTGGTCACAGAAAACACCCTCTTCCAAAAACGCAAGAGAAGACTTTATTCATGGACATCACCAGATGGTTAATACTGAAATCAGATTGATTATATTCTTTGCAGCCAAAGATGGAGAAGCTCTATACAGTCAGCAAAAACAAGACCAGGAGCTGACTGTGGCTCAGATCATGAACTCCTTATTGCAAAATTCAGACTTAAATTGAAGAAAGTGGGGAAAACCACTAGACCATTCAGGTATGACCTAAATCAAATCCTTTATGATTATACAGTGGAAATGACAAACAAATTCAAGGGATTAGATCTGATAGACAGACTGCCTGAAGAACTGTGGCAGAGGTTTATGACACTGTACAGGTGGTAGGGATCAAGACTATCCCCAAGAGAAAGAAATGCAGAAGGCAAAATGGTTATCTGAGGAGACCTTAACAGATAGCTGTGAGAAGAGAAGCAAAAGGCAAAGGAGAAAAGGAAAGATATTCCCATTTGAAAGAAGAGTTCCAAAGGAAAGCAAGGAGAGATAAGAAAGCCTTCCTCAGTGATCAATGCAAGAAATAGAGGAAAACAATAGAATGGGAAGGACTAGAGATCTCTTCAAGAAAATTAGAGCTATTAAGGGAACATTTCAAGCAAAGATGGGCTCAATAAAGGACAGAAATGATATGGACCTAACAGAAGCAGAAGATATTAAGAGGTGGCAACAATACACAGAAGAAGTATACAAAAAAGATCTTCATGACCTAGATAACCACAATGGTGTGATCACTCTCACAGAGCCAGACATCCTGGAATGAGAAGTCAAATGGGCTTCAGGAAGTATCACTATAAAACAAAGCTAGTGGAGGTGATGGAATTCCAGTTGAGCTATTTCAAATCCTAAAAAATGATGCTGTGAAAGTGTTGCACTCAGTATGCCAGCAAATTTGGAAAACTCAGCAGTGGTGACAGGACTGGAAAAGGTCAATTTTCATTCCAATTTCAAAGCAATGCCAAAGAATGCTCAAACTACTGCATAATTGCACTCATCTCACATGCTAGCAAAGTAATGCTCAATATTCTCCAAGCCAGGCTTCAACAGTATGTGAACCATGAACTTCCAGGTGTTCAAGCTGGATTTAGAAAAGGTAGAAGAATAAGATATCAAATTACCAACATCTGTTGGCTCATAGAAAAAGCAAGAGCATTCCAGAAAAGCACCTACTTCTGCTTTATTGATTATGCCAAAGCCTTTGACTGTGTAATCACAACAAACTGTCTAAAATTCTTCAAGAGATGCAAATACCAGACTACCTTACCTGCCCCCTGAGAAATCTGTATTCAAGTCAAGAAGCAACAGTTAGAAACAGACATGGAACAACAGCCTGATTCCAAATTGGGAAAGGAGTATTTCAAGGCTGTATATATTGTCACTCTGGTTATTTAACTTATATGAAGAGTACATCATGTGAAATGCTGGGCTGAATGAAGCAAAAGCTGGAATGAAGATTGCTGGAAGAAATATCAATAACCTCAGATACACAGATGACACCACCCTTAGGCAGAAGGTGAAGAAGAACTAAAGAGGCTCTTGAAGAAAGTGAAAGAAGAGAGTGAAAAAGTTGGCTTAAAACTCAACATTCAAAAAACGAAGATCATGGCATCTGGTCCCATCACTTCATGGCAAACAGATGGAGAAACAATGGAAACAGTAAGAGACTTTATTTTCTTGGGCTCCAAAATCACTGCAGATGGTGACTGCAGCCATGAAATTAAAAGTCACTTGCTACTTGGAAGAAAAGCTATGATAAACCTAGACAGCATATTAAAAAGCAGAGACATTAGTTTGCTGACAAAAGCTGTCTAGTCAAACTATGGTTTTTCCAGTAGTCATGTATGGATGTGAGAGTTGGACTATAAAGAAAGCTGAGCCCTAAGTATTGATGCTTTTGAACTGTGGTGTTGAAGAAGACTCTTGAAAGTCCCTTGGACTACAAGGAGATCAATCTAGTCAATCCTAAAAGAAATCAGTCCTGAATGTTCATTGGAAGGCCTGATGCTGAAGCTGAAGCTTCAATATTTTGGTCACCTGATGCAAAGAACTGACTCATTGGAAAAGACCCTGATGCTGGGAAAGAATGAAGGCGGGAGGAGAAGGGGACAACAGAGGATGAGATGGTTGGATGGCATCACCGACTAATGGACATGAGTTTGAGCACACTCCAGGAGCTGGTGATGGGCAGGAAAGCCTGATGTGCTCCGGTCCATGGGGTTGCAAAGAGTTGGACACAACCTAGCAACTAAACTGATGGTGTTTCTAGTAGTTGTGTACGGATGTGAGAGATGGATCGTAAAGAAGGCTGAGCACTGAAGAATTGATGCTTTCCTATTGTAGTGCTGGAGAAGATCAGCTTCTCTGTCCATGAAATTCTCAAGCAAGAATACTGGAGTGGGTAGTCACTCCCTTCTCTAGGAGATATTCCTGACCCAAGGTCTCCTGCATGTATTACAGGTGGATTCTTTACCAGCTGAGCCACACCTTGTCAAAAATGTATTTTTTTTCAGGAAGCGACTGTCGATGCTTTGTTTTACATTGCTAAATCTAAGGTTTCTCTTATACTGAGATGAAATTGTTTGCCCTTAACAGTGTGCAACCTGATAAGTCACACTCCAAGAATAAATAGCAAGCTCATTCAGTAAACATAATGATTTCTAGAGCAGCCAAATTACTATCTTTCTCAAGTACTAAAGTTAAAAATCATCACATGGTCCCTGGAAGAATCATTGCTCTTGTGAAGGGGAGCCATGTGTATATAATATTGCTCCTCAATTTTTATTGTGAAATAATAGAATACTTTTAAAAGTTTCAAATGAAATAAGTCAGACAGAGAAAGACAAATACTATATGATCTCACATATGTGGAATCTAAAGAAAGTGAACTCATGGAAACAAAGAACAGATTGGTGGTAGTCAGAGACAAGGGGTATGGGGGTGAGGGAAATGAGTGAATGTGGTCAAAAGGTACAAATTTCCAGTTTTAAGATAGGTGAGTTCTGGAAACAAAATGTACAGCAGGGTGACTAGTTGACAATACTGTCTTACATATTTGAAAGCTGCTAAAAGAGTAAATCATAAAAGTTCTTATCACAATAAAAAATGTGTTATTATGTGAGATGGTAAGTATTAACTAAACATTTTTGTGGTAATCATGTCACTCTATATGCAGTTTTATTTATACATATTTTTAGAAAGCATTATTTTGTACACTTTAAATTAAAACAATGCTGCATCGAACCTAGACTGGCTATTCGTTTCTAAAAAAAAATAAAAATAAAAATAAAACAATGCTATATGTCAATTATATTTAAATGCAACTGAGAAAAAAATAATATAAAGTCTACAAAACCTCTATGGGGTGGCAAAGAGTTGGACATGACTGAGAGACTCAACAACAACAACAAAACCTACAAATTTAAAGCCCCAGATGGCCTCTTAGGCCTTTTTCTAGATATAAAAAACTATAAAAGAATCAATTATTCATAAAGGTATAAATGTTTCACCTTTTCATTAAGATATTTTATATGAACACAGCCATCACTCAAAAATTTACTTTTTAATTTAAACTTTAAAATCTAAGAATGCTGACTTTTTAAAAAGCTTTTGCTATAAGAATACATTAAATAAGGTCATGGCACTCTCAAGACTGTTAAACTTCTTTGAAGTTATCTACAATAATTAGATAAATAACAAGGCCTTAGGAAAGTTAACTTACATTTCTCTAATGGTTTGCCTCTTATAACTTTTCAGATTTTACAAATAAGTTCTAAATAATAAAAGTGTGGTGAACAAAGGAGCATTTTCAAGCAAATCACAAAAAGAAAAGTTAATAAGGATTAACCATTTTTCACACATTGTTCAAAAGTTCTTGTCTGAGTTTTGTTCTTACTTAAGTAATGCTAAATTATAGTATGAAGCCCACCTTAGTAACTGCTATTCAAAAGCTACATTATCCATAATTACTGGAATTAAATACTAAATTAGCATTAGCTGACTGCTATTATACAGAAATTAATTTTTTTTTCTGTTTCTTTGAGTTCTATGATCTACCTTGTGTAGTCTTCTTTCTCTTAGGGGTCAAAAGATGTTACAGTGAAAATAATTGTGGCCTAGAAAGAAAATAAAAAAGCTTTAATTTATTACAGAGAACAGTTACTTAGGGTACTGTATTGCTATAAAATCCTGACTTTCTTTGTGCCCAATGTCTACAAATTGGAAATGTCATTGAATACTAACTTCAGCAGAAACTGGGGTTTGTAAATACAAAGCAGCATTTAACTTCCATGGGTTTTTTAATGCTATTTCAACGTTGCACTGGAATTCTCATTTCTCTGTCTTCATTGTTTGATTACCTGTGTACTCTCTTGGTAATTTATTTTGTTCTTATTTTCTCCTGGGAGAAGTTTAGTCAATTGATGTTTCATAATAATTACAACTATATCTCTTGCTGAAGCTTCTCTCCTGGGTGTAGGTGACAGGACTAGGGGATTTGGGAAACTAGAGGATTAGGGGTCTGCTCCTTTGACGCTGCCCATTGGACTCCTTTTTCACCCAACACAACCTCTTGGGGGTTCAGGTTGTAGAACAACCCCTCAGCTTGATGTCTTCTCTCATCTCCTATCTTCCTTTAAAAATCCCTTTGCCACTCTATCAGTTACTCAAGGTTTCTGAATGATAGTGTCTTTAACCCTCCCAGTGATTGAAAAACTTAAAGAGAATATATGAATGAATATGTTAGTCACTCAGTCGTGTCCGACTCTTTCCAAGTCCATGGACTTTGGCCCACAGGCTCTTCTGCCCATGGAATTATCCAGGCAAAAATACTGAAGTGGGCTGCCATTCCCTTCTCCAGAGGGTCTTCCTGAAGCAGGGATTGAACCCGGATCTCTCACATTGCAAGCAGGCAGATTCTTTACCACCTGAGCCACCAAGGAAATGCCACCCCTGCAAACAGAATATATGAAAAGACAAATGTACACTGTAAAGCAAAAAACAAATATATTTAGGATTGCCTCACAGATGGGGCTTGTGGCTCAGACAGTAAAGAATCTGCCTGCAATGCCGGAGACCTGGATTCAATCCCTGGGTCCAGAAAGTCCCCTGGAGAAGGAAATGGCAACCCACTCCAGTATTCCAGCCTGGAGAATTCCATGGACATAGGAGCCTGGAGGGCTATAGTCCATGGACTTACAAAGAGTAGGACACAACTGAGTGACGAACATTCATTTTTCACAAATACCTTATTTTCAACACTTGATTCTTGGATGTATGGATACTTTCTTTTAAATCTTTCTAAAGACTAGATAAATCATTTTTCAATAGAAAAGAGAATGGTTTAAAACATCTAATTAGAATTCACTTCAAAGTAATACATTACACTTTCCTATTTTGAATTACTTGTAAGTCCACAGTTTACTATAGAAAATATACAACTTAATTCTTATTGAATTCTTCATTTCATGATATAATATGAGGTCCCTAAGTAAAAGAGAAAGAAGATATTTTGAGATGTAGTTACTGTATTTTTTTTCTTTTTGACTAAAGAATATAGATGATTAGGGTATAGTGTCTGTCCTTGGACAAGAGATGAAGTAGGTAGAGAAAGGACACAAGATTTTCTGGGGTTTTAAGGTAACTTTATTGTACACGATGGGATATTAATTAAAACACTAATAAATGTTATTCTTCTTCTTGTAAGTTTAAAGACAGAAAACATTGCTTTCAGGCATTGGAAGTGAGCTCCTGGGGTCATGTTCTGACTTTAGCAATAGCCAATTGCAATCCCACTTCTTTGGCTTGAAGCTAGTCTTGATTGCTTTGGGTGATGAATTGGTAGATTCTATGGATGACTTCATAGTTGGAGCAGTATCTTTCTGCTCTGACAGTGCTCTGGTATTTAGTAAACTGTGAGCTGTTCTTAAAATATTGCCAATGATTCTAAAGAAGCCTAGAGCTAAGATTAAAATATGGGTTTAATATAAGCATTTTTATCACAATTTCTTTATTTACATTAACAGGAGAGCCATTTCATTGACCCTATTTCTAAAACTTTTTATCCCACTGGTACAAGATACATAAATTTATTTGTGTTTTTATCCATGCATTAATCCATATTACTGATTAAATTTCAGTATAGGAAGTGAACTGACTCATTAAAATCTTTTGATATAGCCATATAAATCTTAGACTATAAAAAGAACTACAACCAGAAGAGTCTAATAAAAATATCTATCCTTTTATGGAAGATACTTGTATGATAATATCAAGTTTACCTACATGGAAGCTAGACCAGGAAACATGTAAATCCATGGCAGCATATTTTGTAATCAGCTGTAATATTTCCTCATTTCTGCCATGTCTACTCAAAGTTTTTCTGTCAGCCTTAAGAACTTAGTTTCAGGACAGGTGAAAAGTTATATAAATTTATTTTGGAAAAAAATAATCATAAGATTGATTGTGTGATCTCAGAATTGTGGTTGCATCTTCTTGCAAGGACGATCTCTGCAGGAAACTTTTCTCATCTTATTGACATCACATTTGACCATGGGAATTACTTTTGCCAATTAAACGTGAATGGAAACAATGACACTTCTGAGTGAATGTTTTGAAAGCACCTCCTAGAAGGCAATGGCACCCCACTCCAGTACTCTTGCCTGGAAAATCCCAAGGACAGAGGAGCCTGGTAGGCTGCAGTCCATGGGGTTGCTAAGAGTTGGACATGACTGAGCAACTTCACTTTCACTTTTCCTTTCATGCATTGGAGAAGGAAATGGCAGCCCACTCCAGTGTTCTTGTCTGGAGAATCCCAGGGATGGGGGAGCCTGGTGGGCTGCCGTCTATGGGGTCGCACAGAGTCGGACACGACTGAAGCGACTTAGCAGCAGCAGCAGATCCACCATCATTTCTTTCTTCTGCCATGAGAACAGCTTATTCAAGATGGAAGCTGAGCCTTCCCCTAGGTAGTAGAATGGTGAGCACATGGAGCAGAGCTGCAATGAGTGTTAATGAGAAAGAGGAAAAACCTTTCTTTGTTGTAGCCATTGAGATGTTGGGGTGATATGTTATTGTAGTGTAGCATATTGAAAGCAAATGGATACAGATAAGCTCAGGAAACAAAGATGTGAATAGTTCTGAACTTCAAGTTTAATAAGGTAAGATATTATTAGAACAAATTGCAATGAGGATATTATACGATATAGAAATTTCAGAATAACCCTTTATACTCTTTTATCACTTAGATTATTTCACTGAAATATCTTGGCATATAGATAACGTAAAAGTATTAAGATAGAAAGTCATAATTCTACTTTTATCTCCCAATAGATGAGAGCAAGTGAGAATTAATTTGTTTGCATTTTTCAGAGGTACAGTTAGCCATCTGTTGATTGAATTATTAATACGCCCACTGAATCAGTGTGTTGCTGCTTCTTTTCCTTTGTTGACAATTAAGAAGCACCAGTTGGTAGATTCTCTTTCCTCCTGTAATATAAGTTTAATTTATTCTCTATCATTAAAAACTGCATTGCAGAGCAACACATTAAAATATTCAGCAGAGGATAATTAGCCTTCTCTGTTGTATACGCACTAATAATGCTTGAAAGTACTTCAAAATTAGGTAGGTAAACTCAGTCTAGAGTAAAACAAACTTGATTGTCTTAACAGCTAATTCAGACAACAAAGAGACGTACAGCCCCCTGTAGATATTTTTGTTTTCTCCTAACTCTATTTCTCAGCCTTCTAATTGATAACAGAATCCAAACTACATAATTTTCTTTGGCTGAGATAGAAATTTCCCCAATGGATCTTAGTGAAGGGACAGAAAAATCAGCAATGATCCAGAAAATCTAAGAGCAGATTTTGCCATTTTAATAAAACAGAATTTCAATTCACTAATTAATGTTGTTACTTAAAAGTTAGGGACATTAAGGCATCAAAACTAAAAGGCCCAGAACAAAGTTTCTCCAATGGCTTCAAAATATTTTGATTAACTAGTCTCTGCCTGGTTTTTAAAAAAGACAGTACTTGGAACAAAAGGCAAAATTTAATCCTGTTGCCAGCTAATCTTTTTTCCCCCTCATTTAGTGGTAAATTAACCTCCTGACTATTTTATTTTCAAGGCACAAATATAATTTGAGTCAGCTGAAGTTTTATAGTTTGGTAGCAAACTAGATAAATTTTAAATGCATACTTGTACATTTGTTATGATCTTTGAAGGTTTTGGATTCCAGTACCTTACACTCAGCTGGACTTCCTGTAGAGAGATGAAATATTTTCTCCCTCCAAACAATTACAAAGGCCAAAGGTTTCCAAGGAAAAAGAAAAGAAAACTGAAGAAAACCTGATATTTTGCACAACACTAATGGAGTACAGGAAAAAAAAAGTTTAGAACAGAACTGAAAATCCATTAAATGTTCTGTGTCCCAGAGGATAACAATGGCTAGTCTTGAATGCTCAACAGATTTTCCATTACAATTTTTTAGGGATGAGTATTTTATCTTAATAGTAAAATAGTTCTTTGTGTTCCTGTGACTCTCATTAAGATACTCAGAGAAAACGCTTATTCACTGTCTTTATCCTCCTTAGGTAGAAAAGTCTGGATTTAGGGGTTTTTTGTTTGTTTGTTTGTTTTATAGTCATTTTCCATAGTTAAGAAGTCATCATAAATCCCCATGAAGTCTTACTAGAATTTTTAAAAAGATTATAATATCTTGCTTTAGATGGAGAATTTCTGGGAAAATATTATTTCAGTAAGACTAGATCAAGCAAAAAGAGGATCTCAGATTTTATGACAATTTTCATAAATAATCCTGAAGAACATAATTCTTAACTTTTAGTTCATTAATAAGAAATAGTATGACTTCAATGAATGTAAAAGATTTTAAAACTAGACAAAACTGAATAGTATTTTTTGGGAAATTTTAATAAAAAACATTGCTTTCAAAATAAGAAATAGTTTTCATACATCACTGTGAAAGGAAAAAGCCCAAACACTTTCAGATCTGGCATAAGTGTTACTCATCATGTAAAATAGTGTGGCTTCACACTATATTCATGCATAGCTTGAAACATAGCTAAGTATGAAAGTTGTTTTTTTGCACAAAAAGTATAGTTCCCATTTTTAAAATAGCCAAATGACTCTAAAACTATCATTTAAAAAGTAACAGCAAATTAATATTATATGTCAAGATATTTAATGTGTTATAGTCAAGATCCAAATCTAATATCCTTCTTAATGTATTGCATAAAAAAGAATAGTACACACATTTTCATATAGGTACTCATACGTAGATATGTTAAATTATAATTTGTTAAATAAGAAAAGCTCAAGCTCACCTTTTCATAAATAGTATATGCCAGCAATGCTTCTAAAAAGAGTTTCATGTAAACAATAATAGAGAAGGACAGTATGTTGTCTGATGAAACTAACTGAACACTGCAAAGTTATTTTATCAGATAAAATAAGATTGTAGGAGGAGGTGTGGTGTTCCCTGGTGACTCAATGGTAAAGAATCCACTTGCCAATGAAGAAGACTCAGGTTCCATCCCTGGTCCAGGAAGATCCCCTGGAGCAGGAAACAGCAACCTACTCCAGTGTTCTTTCCAAGAGAACCCCATGGAGCCTGGCTGACCACAGTCCATGAGGTCACAAAGAGTTGGACATAGAGACTGAAAAACAACCACCACCACAACAGGAGGAGGTGCAAGAGGAGATCTTAGCACAAGTTGGTCAGTTGGTCTTAAAACAATTAGGATTAATTTACAACATTTCTGGAAACATGAAGTAATTCCTCCTCATAATATTTTTCTTCATCAAGGGATATTGTATAGAATAATGACCTACCAAATCCTTTGAGAATTCAGCAGTTAGGGATATCAGGGTTTGGAGGACGGGTGGGTTGCTTGTGTTTGTAGCCATCAGGAATTAAGCTGTCACTTTCGAAGAAAGATGAGTAATTCATATCCCATTGCTTTCATCATTTCCTTTCTATATACTTTCAACAATGGACATTCTGTATGGATGGAGTGAAGGGAATCAAAACTGAGAAGTTTCCAGGGAATTACATGCACCAGGTTCTTAGTAGTTTCCTGTTACTTTCCTAGGATCCTGTGTGGAATAAGAAAAGTCACATTCCTGAATCAGTTTCCAAATGTATATGTTTACCTTCTGACATTCTTTTTAAAAAATATGTATTTGTTCCAAGTCTTAGATGCAGCACCTGGGGTTTTCACTGCATCTTGTGGGATCTTTGTGGTACATGGAGTCTCTAGTCATGCTGCACAGGCTTAGCTGCTCTGCAACATATGGGATCTTAGTTCCCTGCCCACAGATTGGAACCAGGTCCCTTGCACTGCAAAGTGAATTCTTAACCATCGGACCATCAGGGAAGTCTCACTTTCATTCTATGTCAATCATTCATTTATTTAACACACTTCTATTCAGCACCTTGTCTATGAAGGACACAAAGGTGAAGAAGAAAGAGAGATTCTCCTCTGTAAGTCTTAGAGACTAGAGATGCTGCAAACCTCTGAGTCAAGGAAGAGTTTTGGGCATGTAAAAAAATGAAAGAAGACACTGCATTTGTTTCCTGTTGCTGCTATAATAAATAGGCCCCGTGCCAGCATTGTTTCCTATTGCTGCTGCAACAAATAACCACAAAAATAGGGGTCTAACATAACATAAGTTTATTATCATACACTTAATGGACGTCAGAAATCCGTAATCAGTTTCCTTCGGCTAAAATCAAGACGGCAGCCGGCCTGTGTTACTGTTGTAAGTTTTGAGGGAGAATCCATTTCCTTGCTTTTTCCAGTCCCTAGAGGCCTCAGAATCCTTGGCTTGTAGCTCTTTCTGCCATCTGTATATCCGGCATCTTGGCATCTTCTCTCCTCTCTGGCCCGTGTATCCAACTTTACATCTTTTCCCTCTGACTTGATTCTCCTGCCTCCTTCCTCTAAGGATATATGTGATTACATTGCCAACTGCATAATGTAAAATAACCTCCTCCTTGGGCTTCCTAGGTGGCACAAATGTAAAGAACCTACCTGCCAATGCTGGAGATACAAGAGACTCGGGTTCTATCCCTGAGATGGGAAGGAGGGCATGGCAACCCACTCCAGTACTCTTGCCTGGAGAATTCCATGGACAGACGAGCCTGGTGGGCCACAGTCTATGGGGTTGTAAAGAGTCAGACACGACTCAAGTGACTTAACAGACACACCCATTCTCCTGTCTCTGGATTCTTAACTTGACCATGTTTGTAAAATTTGTATGTAAGGTAATGTACTCCCAGTTTCCCAGGATAGAATGTAGACATCTTTGGGGACCACTCTTCAGCGACCAATGACCTGAGATTGAGGAGTGAACAGTGGTGCAAATAGAGGTTGATGACTGAGGAGGATCAGTTCTTCTAAACTGGACTCCTGTATAAAGTTTGGATTTATTATTAACAACATGAAGAGTCCTTGAAGTTTTTCTTTTTAATCAAGAAATTTATGTCACCTAATGTATGTCACCTGTTCTGTGGACAATGGATGGGAGTGAAGCAAGAATAAACATAAGGCTTACTTGTTTTCTCTATTTTCATATATGCCTTTGGAAAATGAAATAAGTAGCAATTAAATTGGTGTTTGTGAGGTAAAATATTTTACAAACTTAGTTCACTGTAAAAAGGGGCATTGACTTTTAGCCTTTATACTAGAAAAGTTATTAACTGTGAAATTTGGGAAATTAAGGGCATACTACACATTAGATTTTACGTGAGCTTAGAGTTTAGTGATAAACTCACCGAAAATGCATGGGTTGCTGCACACAGTTAATTGAAAAAAAGAGTTCCAACATTATGCAACTCAAAGCAATTACTCTAAGATATCATAGCCACAGCAGTAGTTCTCCACCATCATTAAAATTACCTCTTTAATTTGAATATTGTTCCACTCTCATGACTTACTTGAATGCTTATAAAATTTTGAAATGCCCTCCTAATTCTTCACTTGGTTTTGTGATGAAATATAGTCATACCACAGGTTGACAATCCCAAATATCTAGGTCAAGTAATTTCTTCAGGGATATCTTTGGAAGGTACTTGGCCTGAAATTCAGACATCCTATGAATCCTTGAGATTGTTCTCAATGATCCAGATCCTTAGAAATAGCCCTGGTAGGCAGATCTTGTGTTACAAACTCGATGTGGCTCCTGTTATTTCAAACCAGCATCTCTGCATACCTGCAACAATCCTGGCAACAAAGGAACATGACAATAAAATTCTTCTGTGACTCTTGATGTATCTGAAGCAATATATACTTCATTATGTACTGCACGTGACCTGGTTGATGTGGGCATTCGTTCCTCAATGAGTGTGCATTCACATAGTACATCTATGTCCATAAGTAAATACAGGCAAATCTAAATGATATTTAGAAATAACATAAAGAAGACTAACACTGAAGAATTGATGTGCCCAAACTCTGGTGCTGCAGAAGACTTTTGAGAGTCCCTTGGACAGCAAGGAGATCAAACCAGTCAATCCTAAAAGAAATCAACCCTGAATATTCACTGGAAAGACTGATGCTGAAGCTGAAGCTACAATTCTGTGGCCACCTGATGTGGAAGAACTGATTCATTGGAAAAGACCCTGTTGTTGGGAAAGATTGAGAGCAGGAGGAGAAGCGGATTGCAGAGGATGACATGGCTGGATGGCATCACTGACTCATGAACATGAGTTTGAGCAAACTGCACAAGATAGTGAAGGACAGGGAAGTCTGGTGTATTGCAGTCTATGGGGTTACAAAGAGTCAGACATGACTGAGAGACTTAACAACAACATAATTACAAAAAGAAATCTAGGTATGAATGTGAGCATTTTGAGTGTGTTAGGACAATCTTTCTTTCATCAACTTTTAAGAAAATCAGAACAGTTAGTTAAAAGGCCAACTAGGACTCATTTTTTGACACCTTGAAAATTTCACAAATATTAAACCTATTAATATAATTTATTTTTACTTCTCAACAAAGTTTAAGGAGCTCACGCAGGAAGAGGGGTGGTGAGAATTACTCAGCTTCTCTTGGTCACCAGTCTCTACCTAGTGATTAAACAGTCTGGCTCCAACCACCCAGTTCATTGTTTTTTTTACCCACAGTGTGAAAGAAAAATCATCTCTGTGCCAACCCCACATCATATAAAACCCTAACAATGTGTTGAGTGTGACTTAAGAGCCCATAATGTATTTTTCATGAAGGTAAGGAAAATCCATTAAAGAGATTAATTTGTGTTTGGAGAGCCTACCTCTCTTCAGTCAAAAGTATTTGTTCTGTTAACTGTGGTTTTCTGATATGGTATGATAGTTCAGAATCCAGTGATGGCATTGCACCATTACATCTTCCACAGATGGATATTTTATAAATTATTTAAACAGCTATTTATCAAAGGGGATTATTGACTTGTTGCTAGACTTTCTTTTTTCTTTTTTTGGTAATTATTATACTCTAAGGTTTTTAAAAAGGGCTATTTTTTCAGGAACATTCATGTTGTAAGAAGCTGCTCTTTTATACTTGAGTAATGTTTATTTGCTGCCACTCTAATAGAATTTTCTAGAGAGAAAATTGTAATGTTTATAATACATTTTAATTGATTAGTAACAACATAGATTTAGCCATTTTGATATGAAATTGAAAATAATAGGTTGAGTTGAATTCTGTAGTTAAGAAATTTGAAGTAATAAAATGTAGCCTTTATGTTATAAATAAAGTCACACAAACTCATTACAAGGAGGTGTGATCTGAAGGAAGGGAGCAGAGTGCATGGTTTTTATCCTTACACCACCTCAAGCTCAGTGATTTATATCTGCAGTGATTCTCAACTTAGCTCCCTGGAATTGCCTGAAGCACTTAGCAAATAGACATGTCTAGGTCCTGCCCTTACAGTGTTTCATCTAACTGGTCCAAAGTTAAGTCTGAGGATCAATTGTTGTCCAGGTTATTCAGATGATCCTAATATCCAGCCAAAGTTAAGAACCATTAGGCTACTGGAAGAATGCTGTTTTATTGTTTAGTTGCCAACGTTGTGTCCAGCTTTTTGAGATCTTATGGATTGGAGCCCACCCAGTTCCTCTGTCCATGGGTTCTTCCCAAGCAAGAATACTGGTATGGGTTGCCATTTCCTTCTCCAGGGGATCTTCCTAGTTCAGGGATCAAAGCTGGGTCTCCTGCATTGGCAGGCAGATTCTTTACCACTGAGCTAGCAGGGAAGCCCCTAAAGGAAGAATAAAAGATCTAAAAGTGGAATGCCCTTGTGAGAAATGGGCAGAAAGAATAGAAGGAAGCAAATTTTATTTTTTTCCTCAAATATTTCCATCAAGCAGCCTGGGTTTATATTTTCTTTCCACTAAGACTCTTCTAATTATAAAGCATTCCCATTGAATTGCAAACAAGGAATGAAAGTCTCTGAGACATGAGGTCTTCATTAGGTGTAGGTGCTTTTGTCTGCAGCTGCAGCTGCTGTATGTTGCACAAGAGGTTTTATGCACAAGGACACATACCTGGTGATGAAACCTAGCCTGTGCTCCCTTCTTCAGGGAGTCCTACCTAATGTAGGAGGAGTGACCTTTTCCTAATAAATACAAAGGTGCTGCCCAGGATAGTGGCAGTACTGGAAAAGATGGATGATTCATGTTGGATATTAGATGATGGGGTTAGCTGGGAGACCATGCCCTTCACCAATCTATAGACAGCCTCAAGAGAGGAAGGAGCAGCCTCAAAGAAAATAGCAGATCCAGCCATTGGACACCCATTCAGCAGCCATATTCCACTGGACCCAGAAGCCATACTAGGCAGAACAAGAACTGTGCAGTCAAAGCAAGAGAAGAAAGGCACTCAAATCCAGTGCTCTGTGACAACCTAGAGGATTGGGAAGGGGTGGAAGGTGGGAGGGAGCTTCAGGGGGGCTAGGACATACGTATATCTATAGCTGATTAATGTTGATATACGGCAGAAACCAACCCAACACTGTAAAGCAATTATCCTCCAATTAAAAATAAATAAAATAAAAGAGAAAACAAAGGCACTCAAGGAAACTCTCGGTCTTCAGAGACAGCATAAGCCAAGACCTGATCCCATCATGAGGGCTATGGCTGTAATAATTATCCTTTGATATATGAGTAATAAATTTCATGTTTAAGAGACAGATGTTGGGGATAATTAATTTTGCTCTGGGTAAACTCATAAAGTAGAAAAGTGATCCTACAGGGTTCTGACAGAAAAGATTAGGTTAGATACATAGAAGACTGCAGGATGTATAGAAACATACACACAACGACAACAAAGCACACACCACACCTTCAACATCTCACAGAAAAAGTACACATTTATTTTATTAGACTTCTGGGATGTTCCAAACAAGCCATGTTTGAAACAGGAGAGGAAGAGTGATAAGACAGCAAAATAGTTGAGGATATGGGGTCTAGAGTCAGACTAAAGAGAATTTTAATTCTGCATGCCCTTGAGGAAATTACCTAACTTCTCAAACCCTAGTTTCCTCAATCCAGAAAAAAAAGGTTGGTTGCTGCGAGGGTTAAATGAGATGATCCATGTAAAAAGCTAAGCTCAGAGCTTTGAACATATTTAATACTTAATAACAATTATTATGTTTTTAATTAATCGGTTCACAATCTTAGCTCAGCAAATGAGTAAACAAACACCTTGACATAAATTCTTGGCCAACATATTATGAAATGTTTTAGAACTGTCCTCATTACAAAGTAGTGTTCTCTACCAAGGGATCTCTTCCTTTAAAAATTTTTGCAGTTAAGTAAAATCATAAGCTTGGAGAGAGATAGGTTTCTGAAATATTGGCAGGGGGCCTGGAATTTTTTAAAAATAATAATTCTTATCACCTTTTCAATCATCTGAGCCACTCCAATACCACCAAAACACTTCTTTGTTACCATAGAGACCCATAGAGATATTCATATATTAAATAACAAACAATAATAGAATTCTTCTATTCTGCTCAACAAGAATAGAAGTTAGAATGAGACACTCCTATTTAAATTTCTGAATTAGATTTCTTTTTGCCAGAAAATGGCCATGAAGGAGATTTGATTTGAATTATGGAGGATTCTGCAAGTTTAATTATAAAGCAAATTTTGGTATTTGAAATATAGTAAAGTCAGTATGCTGAATAAGTTGGTCTCATCAGGTGTAACCAAAAATTATACTTTCTTCTATAATGATCCCTCTACCTAGCTATTCGGTATAGGGGTGATACTTGCCTACGTTTTAAAACACAATTAAGAAATTTTTCTGAACTTCCCAGGACCCCTTCCCACTTCCCTCTCAGAAACCACTTCTTATGGTAAGATTCTTTCTAAAAAGTATATCTATATATACTAAAATAATAAAAGACCCTTCAAAGTCATAATCTAAAAATTAAACTAACATAAGCAGGATAAATATTCTTGTTTTATATTTATGTAGTTGTCAATTTTGTTTGCACTATGAAATCTAATTAAGCTTTTGAACTTTTTTTTCCCTCAGTCACATTTTTAATTGTTATTATAAACCTCTGCCTCTACATTATGCTTTTGTAGTTCTTTGGAGTTTTCCTTTTTTTCTTCTTTCTTCTTTTTTTTTCTCTTTTCTTTTTCTAATTTTAATTTTTAATTATTTTAAAACTATTACTTTTTTTTAAACTTATTCCTTTGTTTGCTTTTCCTACTGTTCTTTTCCCCTTGCAGCTAATCTTTAATGTATATAAATCTTCTTCATCTACCTCTATTTAACTTTGCATATCTATTCTTTCTTTCTTTTCTTTCTTTCCTTTCCTCTCAACGTATTTGTTAGTTTTGTTTTCATTGCTTTATTACCCACTTGGCACCTTGCTTTAGTTTTGTGTTCTGGTTTATGTTTTAGTTTGTTTTGTTCTTAACTGGTAAATATAATTTTTTATTTCTTTTGCTCACTGTGTCAATCTACTGTACTTTAATTTTGTTGGACTGTTTTGATTTTGCTTATGTGTATATATGTGTATGTGTATGTTCTATTATTTTAATTATTATTTGCCTGATTTTGTAACTGCCATTTGTCTGGGGTTCATTTTTCGTTTCTCATTTTTGGGTATTTTTTTTTTAATCTCACTTAATGCCATAACAAACCACTTGCAAAATCTTCATTCCTGATCAGAGATCAAGCCCTGAGCCTTTGGAGTGGGAGCACTGACTCCAAGACCCTAGACCACCAGAGAACTAACCCTGGGGAGTATCAAATAAAGAGAACTCACACAAAGGAAACCACTTGAATACAAGACCTAGCATAAACCAACCACCAGTAGCACCCCTTGCCGAATACCTAATCTAAACAGCAAACAAGACAAAAATATACTTATTTAATCAATTTCATTGAATCTGTCTCTAATGTATCAATGGTATAATTTCTAAAAAATATATTTTTTCTTCAAATTGTCATAACATTGAGTTGCATTTAAGGCTAATAAATTTTAGATTTTTGATACTATTAAAAAAAAGAAATTTTTCTGGATATTCTCAGACAATAAATACATTTTGCTGACTTTAATCCTCCAACCAGTCTCACTTTATAATATACTTTTTTCATGTTAATATGTTTAGTACTATAAATTTGTGAAAATTATGTACTCTTTTCAAAGGAAAATCTCCTGGACTCTACTAGCTTTATCTCCTGGACTCTACAGCAGTCGATGGGATCACAAAGAGTCAGACACAACTGAGAAACTGAACTGAACTACTAGCTTTGGGTGTGTTTACAGGTTGGAGTGAGTGTCTGAGACACACAATAATTTTACTCTAAAGAAATCCTCCCAATTCGCAGCCCTCCTGTCCTTTTCATTTTATCCTCCTTTATATTCTAGAAAGGTGATGATTAAGAGCCGAGTACCATAAAGGCATTCACTCCCTTTCTTACAGTGTCTACCACAGGTCTTCTTGAATCTCTTTATGGACTTTTGAACAAGTTAGTGTTTAATGTTTGAAGGCCGGGGTTGAAATTCTTTCCTTTTGAATACTCTTGTATAAACAAATGTTCTAGAAGGTAGATCTTCTTAGATACAACAAGGGCCAGATATTTTATGGCATTTCTCCCCAGTTCTTGAACTACTGAAGTGTTCACTTTAGCCAAACTAGATCAATTTGTATGTTTTCTAATTGGTGAAGTGTTAGTTGCTCAGTCATGTCCAACTCTTTGCTACCTCATGGACTATAGCCTGCCAGGTTCCTTTGTCCATGGAATTCTCCAAGCAAGAATAAGGGAGTAGGTAACCATTCCCATCTCTAGGGGATCTTCCTGACACAGGGATTGAACCTGGGTCTCCTGCATTGCAGGCAGATTCCTTACCATTTGAGCCACCAGGGAAGTGTCATTTAATATAACACAGTTATTCTTCACTCAGTGATGTTAGCAGAAAATGTGAGGTGTAACCAGGAAAATTAATACAGCTTCCCTAAATCACTGAGTACTGTACTGTAGGTATTTTAAATCTTCTACTTCCTCCCTCTCTCCTCCTCTTTCTCCTTTAACTAAAACAACAAGAACTACTAGTAACTTAAGACTTTCTGTGTCTCAGGCAAAGTATCCAGATGTAGATAGTGTTCCTTGAAATTTGGCTAAGCATAATAGCAACATGAAATATCCCCTTATAATGTATATCCAGAGACTGAAACCCCAAAATCAGTCATTAAACATTTTAGCCAGTACTTCAGGAAATTAGTTCCTCTGAAACCATTCCATCAGCAGTAGTATTTATCAGCTTCAGTTTTCTGAAAGAACTGTGGGCCAGTTTTGCAAAGTTACCCTGGGTAATTCTTATCATTTTTTAAAGTGTGGAAAGGCATTTTGTTCTTGTAAGAATCTGTAAAATGTTTTTGTTCAATTGAAAATATCCCATTCTTTCTTTACAAACTGCGGCAGCAACACCTCCCACCTGTCAGAGTTATATATACACCAACAAGAGGATTTAATCATTTTCCCAAGCTTGTGTGGTAGGCTCAGGCCCCTCCTTATCCTGGGTACAATGTGGAGGGAAGTTCATATGCATAAGGAAGAGACTCATTAACTCTATGGCAAGTCTGTGGTTCAAAGTATCTATTTTATGGAGGGTCAAAAAAGGTTATGTAACTCTCATTTTCATCAACATTTGCAAAATGTTAAAGTAGGCTTGTTTTCTTTTTAAATGAACAGGAAGGAGAAAAAAGTGGAGATAATTCCTCTAATAGTATCAAATACACTTACAGGCAGACATGTGAGAATAAAAAAAATGTTATTTGTAGATTTTCAAGGGCTTAAAGCTTTTCAAATAAATGTATGCACCATTAGCATTCACTCAGCTATAAAGGCTTTGATCTTCCTTTAAAAGAAGCTAGGGGGAAAAAAGAAGGGAGGGAAAGAAAGGACTGAGAAAGTGAAGCTGTCAGCAATTTGAATGCTGCCAATTATTACACCACTTATAAAGAGCTAATTAAACACCATTGCTTCCAAAAAGAATCATCTTTACTCATTTTGTGTTCTTTTTTTATTTATGCTGTAAAGAAACTTGATTATTGATAAGATCCATGTTGCAAGCTGAATAGGAATGTCATTGTACAATAATGAAACCATTTCTTTAGCTTACTCCAAGCCAGTCTATATGGGTATTTGGGGTTTAGGAATTCTATTCTCATGACTTCAGCTTTAAGTTCAGTTTCAACAGTTTGCAAATAAAATGTAAGATTACTGAATTTCTATCTGCATCTCTAGTTCTCTCTCTGTATTCATATCAGGACATAAATATAACCTATTACTACTTCCAGCAATTAATAATCATTGTCCTTGCATACAATGAAGACCTACTCGTCACTCTAAATAAATCTTTCCCTCTGTCTCATCTTCCCCTGTTCAGTTAGTCATCAAGGCGTATTTACAACTCCCTCCTAACTACCTCGATGATGGTTTCCTTCTTCTCAGTGTCTACTTCCACTATCTTTGTTATGTTCTCATTCCCTCTCTTGGGCATTCATGAAATTTGTTCTCCATTGCTAGTTTCTTTTTCATTTTTGAAGACACTCTTCAGTGCTTCTTTTCACACTGGAATCTGAACAATCTTGCTTTTAAAACATTTCCAATGAATACATGAAATGGAATAATACAGAAGAATGTTCAAGACAATTATATAGCTTAATGAATGATATCACAAAGCCAACGTCTGTGGGACCATCACTCAGGTCAAGAAATCAAAAATGGCCAGAACCCAGAATTTTCCTCATGACCCTAACCTCATAAACCCAGTGACTATTCAAGTATTTTTCTCAATTTCTTTGGACTTGTTTTTCTTTTTTTTTTTTTCTAGGAGTTCCTTTTATATTATGCACATAGGCTCCTTGTCCATCCATGTAACACATGACTCCTTCCTCTCCTTGACTTGCCTTTTTATTCCCTTTGTACTCTCTTGTAATGAACAGAAATTTAAAATTTTGATTTCAGTTTATAGGTCTATGTCTTTATGGTGACTGCTTTTTGGGTCCTGTTTGAGATATCCTTCCTTACTCTAATAGTGTGAAGAGATTCTTGTATAGTATATTTTAGAAACTGTATTGTTTTTTTAAATCACATTGATCTATAATTTACCTCAAATTGATTTCTGTGTATGGTGTGAAGTAGTGGTCAGGTTTCTTCCACATGAATTTCCAGTTGTGCCATCATCATTTATTGAAAACTTCATCTTTTCCCTACTGCTGTGTAGTGCCAAATTTATTTTATGTCCTGTCCTTATATCTGTTTAATCTATGCCTGAGCTTCCTCTTTTATATATTGTTACATTATTTGTCTATTCTTATAGTACAATGTCTTAATTACTATAAATTCATAAAATTGACTGGACTACTTCCAATTTTTAAAAAAAGTGTTTTTCTGGTGCTTTGCTATATATCATTTTAGATCAACTTATCAAGTATGATACTTGTAAAATGTTGTTATATTCTTTATCATAAGGAAATTCCTATGTATAATTTTTGTAATCTTTTTCATTATCATAAGCTGTTCTTGAATATATCAAGTGCTTTTCTGTATCTTTTGTTGATTACATAATTTTCTCTCCTGTTATGTTAACATGATGAATTTCCCAGATTTTTCAAATATTAAAATAAGCTTATAATTATGAACTAAACTCCAAATAGTAAAACAGTATTATCCTTTAAAATATTTGCTGGGTTTGGTTTAACATATTTGTTTAAATGTTTGCATCCAGTTGATGAAGAGATTGCTGTGTGAACTTTTTAAAATATTTTTCATGTTTTGACATCAAAGCCTGACTTCATAAAAACAATGTGGCAAGTGTTCTTTCTTCTATTTTCAGGAAGAGTTTCTGGAAAAATGGCATTACTTATTTTTTTAAGATTTTAGTAGTAAATGTGGGTGAAATCATCTAGGCACAGGGTTTCCTTTGTGAAATTTAATGTTTACAATTATTTTTATTTTAATGAAAACATTCAGATTTTCATTTTTTACTGTCAATATTGTTAGTTTTGTTTTTGAATTGTTCAATTTCATCTAAATTTGCAAATTAACTTGCATAAGATCATCTATATTATTATTATACATTATGTCTAATGTATATATCAATGATACAATAATATAATTAAAATAATATATTATTATTTTCATGTGAGTGATTTGTAGTGTTCTCTCCCATTCATCACTGATATTTATCATTGTGTCTTTTGCTTTTTATTCTTATTATCCCCTTTATTTGCATCACCAGTACAAAACACATCTCACTGTACATGGCTCCAAATTCCAATTGTGTCATGAATATGAATTTATGCATGTAAATATACATATACATATTTATATTTCTGTGTCTTAATTGTATGCCAAAAATGGGCATATCCATGAGTTCATATGTTCTGTACTATTCTATATCAGAAATGGGTTGATGGGACTTCTTTTTTGGAGGCAGGAGGAAATGAAATTTTTTTATAACATAAAAAGTCAATAAAAATTAGAACTGTATGAATTTATAGCAATAAGAAAATGAGAATAGCTGTAAAAGATATTTGAAACAAGCTAACAAATTGGATAAATAAAATAAGATTATGCCACGGCCCTCCTGACATATTTGACACACATGTAGACACTCACACATGTATAGATATGTATAAGCTATATAACTATAAAGAAACTTAAGATGTTTTATATCAATACTCAATATTTGGTCTTTTCTTACAAATAATAAAAGATTTTTTATTAGAACCAGCAAAATTAAAATTCAGCCTCAGGAAATATTTCTGGATATGTGCTGTGCTTAGTAGCTCAGTTGTATCTGACTCTTCACAACCCCATGGACTGTAGCCCTCCAGGCTCCTCTGTTTATTGGATTCTCCAGGCAAGAATACGGAAGTGGGTTGCCATACCCCCCTCCAGGGGATAGTCCTAGCCCAGGGATTGAACCCAGGTCTCCTGCATTGCAGGTGGATTCTTTACCATCTGAGCCCCCAGGGAAGCCCATTTTTGGACATAGATATAACTAAATACATGGAAAAGAAGATATTTATTTGTGCATTTTTATTTTATTTACATTATGTAGTGAAAAACAGCCAGTGTGGTGTGGGAAATGAGAAATAGTTCAAAGAGTGTCTAATTAGGATGCAAATTGGAGGGGGGAATCTCCATTACTTTTTTTAAAGGTAAGCCTCTGCTGAACAAATGAGACTATAGATTTTCTTTAAATAACAAAACCAAGAAATAAAAATAATCTCATTGGCAACAATTACTGGGTGCTTATTATCTGCCAAGCACTGTTTAAGTTCTTTAGGAGCATAAACCCACTGTTCCTCTCAATGGCTCCTAAGGTAAGTTATTAGTATTATCTTCAATTATAAATTACAAAAATAAGTATGAGGTAACTTCAAGTTACCAAGTTTAAAAAGCCAGTAGATATCAGAGCTGGGGTTAGACTGAAGCTAAATCTGGGCTGCTAAAGATTATTCTATACTGTTGCAAACAATAAAAACTGTTTGTGTTTGTATAATTCAATGGTTCCTAAACTGAAGTCCTGGAGGCACTGGGACCTCAGTGGAAGTAACAGATATCTCTGAAAATTTTTCATGTTTCTAAATAGTGTGATAATTATTCATATTATTATATTCTCCTGTGATAAAATATATCTGTTTAAATATTTCTACGTATGGAACTCTCTTCTAGGCCCTGGCGATATAGCAGTGAAGAAAAAATTCTTCCTCTCAATGAGCTTACATTTTAGTAGAATAAGGAAAATAAAAAATAAGTAAATAAACATGATAAACAGTATGGTGTATACAGGATCAATAAGCAAATGAACATGGTAGGCAATACTGGCTCCATCATTTTCTAGATGTGGTTTTCTTGGGAAAATTACTCAATTTCTCTCGCTTATTTTATCTTTTCTGTAAAGGGTAGAGAATCATAGTATATATATCACTGAAATGTTATGAAAACTAAATGAATGAATATTTGTAATGATCTTAGAACTGAGCCTGGTGCCAAAATAAGCACTACCAAAGTGTATGTTAAATATTTTTTTAAGTATGTTATTAAATGCTTTAAAATAAGTGAGAGTAAAGAAATTAGGTATTAGGGTAATTAGGGAGTGGGGAACTTGGTATTTTAGGAAAAAATGATCAGGAAAGGTGTCTCTAATAAAGGTTTAATGTGAGTAGAGACATAACAAAAAATTAATGAATTGAGTCTTGAGGTATTGGTGAAGAACATTCCAGGCAATGGAAATAGCAGACCCAAAGGCCCTGGATATGTGGTTGAAGAGTGGCCTAAGCAAATTGGATTCAGAATGTCCACATCCCAGTACAAAGGGAGAGAATGGTAGAGAGGAGACCAGAGAGGATGTTACAGGCCAAATAAAAGAGACCACAGGAAGGTTTTGAGCAGCAGGCGTGACATGATTTGACTCACTCTATAATTTCACATTAGTTGCCACCAAGAGCAGACAGAATTGATTGTAGGAGGTAAGTACAGAAGGAAAACATTAGTTAGGAGTTAGTGCAGCAGTCCAGAGAGGTGAGGTAGGAGGCAAGTACAGAAGGAAAACATTAGCCAGGAGTTATTGCAGCAGTCCAGAGAGGTGAGGTTGGCCTGAACTAGTTATTACTGTAGGAGGGCATGGGAAGTGACTGGATCCTAGAAAACTTTTCTGCTTTAAGCTTCAATGCCTCGAGCTGAACTCCTCATATGTCTCCCACTGGCCTGTCCTCCTAATTACTCCTTTATTAATCTTTTCTATCTCAGTTAATGAGGACTCCATTCTTTCAGTTGTTTTCTTCAAATACCCTTAAATTATCCTTGATTCTTGTCTTTCTCTAACAGCTTATACTCATTGATGAATCTCATCAGTCTACCTTTATATCATTCTCTTCTATCCAACTCTTCTGCCACCTTTTGGGTCTATGCTCCTGTTATGTTTTTACCTATATCATTAAAATGACATTTCAATGGTTCTCCCTTCTTTATTCCTTCCCCCTTAAATATTTTCTCAGTAGAACAGGCAGAGAGAGAGAAAGCCTGTTTAGACACATCAGAAAATTTTATTAGTCAAAACCCTACATCAGCTTCCCACCTCACTGCTCATCTCCTGTACCTGGTCTCCCCTTTTCTCACTTTCACTACTCTTACTGTCTCTTGAATATTCTAGGCATACACTGCCATCATCTTTAGGATTTCTTTTTTCTCAAGATGCTTACTCCTTGCAAGGAAAGTTATGACCAACCTAGATAGCATATTCAAAAGCAGAGACATTACTTTGCCAACAAAGGTCGGTCTAGTCAAGGCTATGGTTTTTCTAGTAGTGATGTATGGATGCGAGAGTTGGACTGTGAAGAAAGCTGAGTGCCAAAGAATTGATGCTTTTGAACTGTGGTGTTGGAGAAGACTCTTGAGAGTCCCTTGGACTGCAAGGAGATCCAACCAGTCCATTCTAAAGGAGATCAGCCCTGGGCGTTCTTTGGAAGGAATGATGCTAAAGCTGAAACTCCAGGACTTTGGTCACCTCATGCGAAGAGTTGACTCATTGGAAGACTCTGATGCTGGGAGGGATTGGGGGCAGGAGGAGAAGGGGACGACGGAGGATGAGATGGCTGGATGGCATCATTGACTCGATGGACGTGAGTCTGAGTGAACTCCGGGAGATGGTGTTGGACAGGGAGGCCTGGCGTGCTGCGATTCATGGGGTCGCAAAGAGTCAGACAGGACTGAGCGACTGAAAGTGAAAGTGAAGTCGCTCAGTCGTGTCTGACTCTTTGTGACCCCGTGGACTGTAGCCCACCAGGTTCCTCCGTCCATGCGATTCTCCAGGCAAGTATACTGGAGTGGGCTGCCATTTCCTTCTCCAGGGGAATCTTCCCAACCCAGAGATCAAACCCAGGGTTCCTCACTGCAGGCAGAGGCTTTAACCTCTGAGCCACCAGGGAGCGGCTGAACTGAACTGAAAACATTCTATCCAAAGAAAGTCATATGACTGGATCTTTCATATCCTTTCGTTCCTTACTCAAAATCATCTCCATAATGTCTACAATACTTCAGGAAAAATGTGGCCACCGGTATCAATAGTCTTAAAACTGTGGAGCATATATATAGGGATCAGATAAAGTCTAAGAATGGAGAATTTGTTGAGAACAAATTTCAAAATAAATTTTGTAACATAAACTAATTGGAGGAGTAGTTTTCATTGTGACTAACAGCTATGGTTTGATCTGCTAGATAATAGTTATTGTAATTTTTTTTACAGGTTTTTCCTCATAGGATAATGTATTAAACAATGTATCTGTATTAGTAAAAAGGCACACTGAATAAACAAAGAAACTGTTAAGAATTTATAGCAGCTGTCCAAGTATTTAGTAAAATGGTATTGAGCTAGGGGTAATGAAAATGTTTGAAAGTGAAAAATTTGAAAAATATTATAAAAGAAGAATTAACCAAAATTCAATATTTATTTCTTACTTTCTATATTTCAGTATCACTAAGCTTAAAACATTAAGCATCTTTAACTGCTTCCTCTTTACAGAAACTTTGAGTCACCTTTAACTAGAAGGGATTGCAAAGATCAACATTTTCTTAATAAGGGCATATAATAAAAAGCCTAACAACAAAAATCCTGTAGGCCTTTCAGAAAATTTCATTAATTCAATGTAAATTTTAAAAAGTAAATAATAAATAAAATAACTTCAAAATTTAAGTTTTATGGAGTATTCAATTGAATCCAACCGTTAGTTTGATTTTGAGAGACTAAATTGAATTATTGAGTTCACTAATTAAATCCAGAAATGGTTTCCTTGTCATAAAGAAAGTATTCTCCTTTTTTAATAGCCATAAATATTTAATATAAATAAGTATCTCTTTTGTGTGTAAACATTTCATAATGTTCAAAATATAGTAAAATTTTACTTTTAATTAGTGTTTATTGCCAGTAGCAAGGAAATAAATGTAAAACGCACTTTTGTTTCAGATACTGGTGATTTCTTTATTATAAATGGAAAAATTTAACGGAAACTTACTCTCATAAGTTTCTTCACTCTAGTTTTTCAGTTTAATCAAACACAGATGGTTTGTACTAAACTAAATTTTTTATCCTTTTTTTTTTTTTTGGTGTTTTTTAGAATCTAAAACAATTGCTTATCAGTTGAGAATCTTCCTTTACAGTATGTACTTGAATAATAAACTATTATAACATAATAGGGACAGATGGATGTTTACACCTAAACTGGATGATATATAATTTCCATGGTCATCGTTTTCCTTTTCAAAAGTCTATTTTGGCTTTTTTCCAGTTTCCATCCACTTCATTAATCCTTCATGAATTGTCCAACATGACAGTTATTTGATTTAACCAATTCAAAGACATCCTACTGAGTGAGTAATCAAGGCCTGCTGATTCAAGACTATACTGTGGGGAATAACTGTTTCAAACTATATTATTTCTCAGTGTATAATAAAGAACACTTGGATTTTAAGTTGAATAAAACTTGACAATTTTTTTAGGAGTCAAATAAATATCCTGTGTTCATTTTATACTTTAAAGTCTTGCATAATTTGATTGTTTACAGAAAGAAAAAGCATTCTAGAGGCTCAGTCAAACTGCTCTTGAACTCTGAAATAATATTTAACAACTGTCTTCATAAATAAATCGGTTCTTCTTTGCTTTTTGTTTTGTTCTGTTTTTGTTTTGTTTTGCTTGAGGTTCTGGGAACTGTTCCACAGTTCTACACAGTTCTAGCAAGATGTGAAAGATGTGAAAGTTGATATATTTCCAAAGCAACAACTGTTTGCATATTAACCTTTCTGTTAGAAGCCAAAGATGATGGAAATGATCTACATATGAATGCACCATCTTTCTATTCAAACCACATTTCTTAAAAGCATTTAAAGAACACCATAGAAATGTTCCTCTTTTGTATCAGTTGGTATCTAGCACATGATATATAATTCCAGCCTTGAGTTCACTGCATTTATGATTCTTCTGGCATTTCAAGCTGTCATTCAAATCGTTGTCCATTTGCTTAATTATCTTCATCAGGAGAAAGGAAATTTAAGAGTATTATGGAAGAAGCAGCAATTCTTCCTTTCAGTCTGGAAACTTCTCTTCCAATAAAAAGAAATACTATATTAGGCCCCTTACCAACACTTTAATGGGCTCAGAAAACAGGAAAAAAAAAAAAAGAAAGAAAAGAATAGGTGTCACCAATAAGAATAATAAGGAATAAAATTTCTAGATAATAATCAAAACAAGCCTGACATTTTGAGCACAAAGCTGTAATGAAATGCAATTAGTATTGAAATCTTAACACAAGAAATGACTATTTCTGATCTATATGAGACAAGAGTATCCTAAATAGAAGTTTCAACTGGATATGACAAAGGAAATCAATGAATTAGAAGTTAATATGGACAGAGAAAATAATTTGTAGAAAATTAAATTTAATTATCATTCCAGAAAATGTATTTTATAATTCTCATTCTATCTGCTATTTTATAAAAGCAAAATTTAAAAGAATCTTTTCATTATTCTTTAAAAAATACAACAGTGGAACATGAAATACAATTATAATCAAACTCATGTGGTCAGAAAAGACAGCCATATGAATTTTAACCTGATATTATGTATTAAGTTTGATTTCTCTAAAGATTGTTTCTTCTTATCTATCTGAAATGGAATGAAAATATTCTTAGCATTAATTACTTAAAAATTTAAGAGGAATTAACATTCTCACCAACACTTTTGGAGGTTTCTCTTTTCTCCACACCTCCAACATTAACTGTTCATAAACTTTTTGATGATAGGTATTCTGAGTGGTGTGGGGTGGTACCTCATTGTAGTTTTGATTTTCATTTCTATAATGATTAGCAATGTTCAGTATCTTATATGCATTTTGGTCATCTGTATGTCTTCTTTGATGAAATATCTATTTAGATCTTCTGCCTATTTTTTTTTTAATTCAGCTGTTTGGTTTTTTTTTTGATAATGAGTTGTATGAGCTCTTTGTATATTTTGGAGATTAATCCCCTGTCAGTCACTTCATTTACAAATATTTTCTCCCATTTTTCCAACCACTGTTGAGAACAGAGTGAAAGTTCCTTAAAAAATTAAAAATAGAACTACCATAAGGTTCAGTAATCCCATTCCTCGCATATATCCAAAGAATACGATAATTTGATAAACTGGATCCCAGTGTTCACTGCAGCAGTTTATAATAGCCATGACATGGAAGCAACCTAAATGAGCATCAATAGAAGAATAGATAAAGGATATGTGGTATAAATATATGTTTATAATGGAATATTATTCAGCCACAAAATAGAATGAAATAATACTATGTGAAGCAACTTGGATACACCCAGAGATTATCCTACAAAGTGAAGTAAGTCAGACAGAGAAAGACAAATACCACGTAATATCACTTTTATGTGAAAAAAAAAAGGACAGAAATGAACTTATGTGCAAAATAGAAACAGACTCACAGATTTCAAGAAAAACAACTTACAGTTGCCAAAGGGGAGAGGTGGAAGGGAGAGGGACAAATTAGGAGCTTGGGATATGTTTATTAAACATATAAACAACAAGGACTGACTGTATAGCACAGAGAAATCTACTCAATACTATATAATTCCCTACATGGAAAAAGAATGGAAATATATATGCATATAACTAAATGCCTTTGCTGTAAACCTCCAGTCATGGAACAATGGACTGGTTCCAAATTGGAAGAGGAGTACATCAAGGCTGTATATTGTCACCCTGCTTATTAAAATTATATGCAGAGTACATAATGGGGCTTCCCTGGTGGCTCAGAGGTTAAAGCGTCTGACTGCAATGTGGGAGACCTGGGTTCGATCCCTGGGTCGGGAAGATCCCCTGGAGAAGGAAATGGCAACCCACCAGTATTCTTGCCTGGAGAATCCCATGGACAGAGTAGCCTAGAAGGCTACAGTCCATGGGGTCACAAAGAGTCGGGCATGACTGAGCTACTTCATATGGAGTACATCATGAGAAATGCTGGACTGGATGAAGCACAAACTGGAATCAAGGTTGCAGGGAGAAATATCAATAATCTCAAACATGCATATGAAACCACCCTTATGGCGGAAATTGAAGAGGAACTAAAGAGCCTCTTGAGTGTGAAAGAGGAGAATGAAAAAGTTGGCTTAAAACTCAGCATTCAGAAAACTAACATCATGGCATCTGGTCCCATTACTTCATGACAAATAGATGGGGAAACAGTGGAAACAGTGACAGACTTTATTTTCTTGGGCTGCAAAATCACTGCAGATGGTGATTGCAGCCATGAAATTAAAAGACGCTTGTGCCTTGGAAGAAAAGCTATGATAAACCTAGATAGCATATTAAAAAACAGAGACATTACTTTACCAACAAAGGTCCATCTAGTCAAACCTATGGTCTTCCCAATAGTCATGTGTGGATGTGAGAGTTGGACCATAAAGAAAGCTGAGTACTGAAGAATTGATGCTTTTGAACTGTGGTGTTGGAGAAGACTCTTGAGAGTCCCTTGGACTGCAAGGAGATCCAACCAGTCAATCCTAAAGGAAATCAGTCCTGAATATTCCTTGGAAGAACTGATGCTGAAGCTGAAACGCCAATACTTTTTCCACCTGATGTGAAGAACTGACTCATTGGAAAAGACTTTGATGCTGGGAAAGACTGAAGGAGACTGAAGGCTGGAGGAGAAGGGGACGACAGAGGATGAGATGGTTGGATGGCATATCGACTCGATGGACATGAGTTTGAGTAAGCTCCAGGAGTTGATGATGGACAGGGAAGCCTGGCATGCTCCAGTCCATGGGGTCACAAAGAGTGGGACACGATTGAGTGACTGAACTGAACTTAGCTGAATGTATCTTATAAGCCATAGGAGAAGCATAACTTTTTAATTCTCAAATAAGTGAAAGTAAATGTATATCTAATACATATATAAAAATATTGGGTATTGAATTACATGTTAAGAACACTTTAAGACTTGAGAAGAAAAGAAAGAAAAATAGGCTTCCTAGGATAAAGTACAAGGAAATGAGTTTACAGTTTTTTAGCTCTGTATATAAACAATAACAAACTAGATTCTCATAAGAAGGAGAGAATTTCAAAGTAGAATTAGTAATATCTACCTAAAATTTCTAAAAATTGGAACTATGAAAGGGTCAGCTCTATCTCTCAGCATATTACTATTTAATCACTTCGTGGGTCAAAGCATCTTTCATATGCTAGTTGAAAAATAATTAGGTATATATTCACATATACTTCTGTATTTCATAACTCTATTAACACATACTTCTTTTAATATTATCTGCTTAAGAAAATATTGCTTTGCTGTCAGTCAAAAGAGTAATACTTTATCCTTAAAAGGTCAGCGTATAATACTATTTTCCTCAAATATAAAATTGTTGGAATGTAAAGAACTTCTAAAGCTTTGGAAAAAGAAAATGCAAATAAGTTTTTGAAACTGTTTTATCTCATTCAAATTCAAGCTCATGGTGCTGACATGATCTTCCTTCCTAGCTTTGATTCCAAGAGTTATTTGAAATGATACATGATAACCATCCAAATTGAAAGGTCTAAAACTCTATCAGTCTACTTTCCTGCAAAATAATGATAATCTGTGTCCACATTCCAAGGTACAGTCAAATAGTAAAGCATTATACTAATGAGATTAAACAATTTTTTGTCTCTCATATGAACTTATTATCCTAACAATACTGAGTTTTCTCCATACCTATGCTAATTACATATGACTTTCAGGAAGATACATTTTGAAATAGTCTGTGTTTTCTTTCACAGAAGCTTTGAGTACATATCCTGATGAATATTACCGTACGATAAATATAAAATACATAATTTCCTTCAAGCTTCAAATTGTCTTTCTCTGTTTTCTATCCAAAAATATACTGATTGTTCTCAAAGTGTATGAAAGAGAAGACATAATTAGCTTTAAAGAAGTGAAATTTATTCAGCCAAAGTTATAATAATAAAATGGATATACTGTTTGCTGACAGAGTTAAAACCTTAATTTTTTTTTAAAAAAAATTCTAAGCTCATAGTATTATGACTGAAATAACAATATGAATTGATATATAATAATTTATCTAGTTTCTTGGTATAGTCTTAATTGTTTTGCAATTTGAAGACAATGTAGGGGGAGATAATTAAAGTGAATTTATTTCCAAGTAAATTTCTCAATACTTTTTCATGTCTTTCACTGAATCTATTCAAAACTATAATGTATAAATTTGTTTCAGACCTCAATTTATAAAGAAAACACCCAAGTTTTCTTTATAAAATGTAAAGTAGAGGTTTTTACTTATTTGAATAACAAAAGATAAAATATAGTATTTAAAACTTGGCTTTTTAAACTTAATAGATTCTAAGGAATTTAAATGAAAACTGTAGCTAATTAATGTATTCTTCTATTCAACATAAAATCTTCAGGATGTATTTGGGATTGGTAAGCACTTGAGATTTAGTTCTTTGATGTTACCATATTTGCTAGATCGCAATGTTTGTGTCCCCCACCCAAATTCATACTGAACTCTTAATCTCTAAAGGCAATGGTATTAGTAGGTGGGGTCTTTGAGAGGCTCCATCCTCAGGAGTGGGATTAGCGCTCTTATAAAAGAGATACCATGGGGCTCCCAAACCCCTTTTGGAATGTGAATATATGAGCTGGGACCTTCATCGATATCTGTGTTGGTCTTCCAGCCTCCAGAACTGTGAGAAATAACTTTCTGTTGTTCATAAGCCACCCAGTCGGTGGTACTTTGTTGCTATAGCCTGAGAAGAATAAAACAGTAATAAATGAGGAAATTCATGCAATTATTTTTGTGAGGTAAATAAAAATGATGATTTTAAAGTGTGTTGGGAACACAGAGAAGAAGTACTGATTCCTACAGGTAGAAGAGATGATAAGAGTCTGCATGTGTGGGAGAAGGGGTCTTCTAGAAGGGGGTGAGATTTTGTTGTTGTTCAGTCATTAAGTCATGTCCAGCTCTCTGTGACCCCATGGACTGTAGCCCACCAGGCTCCTTTGTCCATGAAGTTTCCTAGACAAAAATACTGGACTGGGTTGTCATTTCTTACTCCAGGGAATGTTGCAGACCCAGGGATCGAACCTATGTCTCCTGCATTGGCAGACAAATACTTTACTACTGAGCCACCTGATGTCAAATGATCCTAAGAAATGAGTTTTGTGGGGGAGATGGGGGGGGATAACATTGAGCTATTTCAGGGAAGAATTAAATTTAGAATAGAGACAATATGGATCAGGTAGGTAATGTGCTTCTGCTCACACTCAGATAGTCAAAATCATCTCATGGACTGCCAACCCCCACCCCCCCAAAAAAAAACCCCACAAAATATAGCTCATGGCTACACAGCTATTTCCAGCAAAAATGACATAGTTTTACAGAGACTATGGAAATTGCTGGACAGCAACAAAATCAAATCATTCCTTTTTCTATTTGTTTACTGCTGTGTGACATACCTCATAAAAACACAGTGCCTTATAATTAGAATTTGTAATTATTGCTCATGGTACTGAGGTTTGACTTGGAGCAGATTGGGTGGGTCTTATCAGAGGCAGCCAAGAGGAGCTACCCCATGTCCGAGGCCAAAAACGGCCGGGAGGAGACACCCCGTGTCCGAGGTCAGGGGCGGTGACCCTGAGGAGCCACCCCGAGCTCGAGGCCAGGGGCAGCAGCTGGGAGGAGCTACCCATGCCCGAGGCCAGGGCTGGCGGCCAGGAGGAGCAACCCGAGGAGCTGTGGCTACGCAGGCACAGGAGGGCCTAGAGGAGCTATCCCAAGTTGAAGGTCAGGAATGGCAGCGGTAAGGAGATACCCCTCATCCAAGGTAAGGAGCAGTGGCTGTGCTTTGCTGGAGCAGCCTTGAAGAGATACTCCACGCCCAAGGTAAGAGAAACCCAAGTAAGATGGTAGGTGTTGCAAGAGGGCATCAGAGGGCAGACACACTGAAACCATACTCACAGAGAACTAGTCAATCTAATCACACTAGGACCACAGCCTTGTCTAACTCAATGAAACCAAGCCATGCTTGTGGGGCAACCCAAGACAGGTGGGTCATGGTGGAGAGGTCTGACAGAATGTGGTCCACTAGAGAAGGGAATGGCAAGCCACTTCAGTATTCTTGCCTTGAGAACCCCATGAACAGTATGAAAAGGCAAAATGATAGGATACTGAAAGAGGAACTCCCCAGGTCAGTAGTTGCCCAATATGCTACTGGAGATCAGTGGAGAACTAACTCCAGAAAGAATGAAGGGATGGAGCCAAAGCAAAAACAATACCCAGTTGTGGATGTGACTGGTGATAGAAGCAAGATCCAATGCTGTAAGAGCAACATTGCATAGGAACCTGGAATGTCAGGTCCATGAATCAAAGCAAATTGGAAGTGGTCAAACAAGAGATGGCAAGGGTGAACGTCAACATTCTAGGAATCAGTGAACTAAAATGGACTGGAATGGGTGAATTTAACTCAGATGACCATTATATCTACTACTGCGGGCAGGAATCCCTCAGAAGAAATGGAGTAGCCATCATCGTCAACAAAAGAGTCCGAAATGCAATACTTAGATGCAATCTCAAAAACGATAGAATGATCTCTGTTTGTCTCCAAGGCAAACCATTCAATATCACAGTTATCCAAGTCTATGCCCCAACCAGTACTGCTGAAGAAGCTGAACTTGAACGGTTTTATGAAGACCTACAAGACCTTCTAGAACTAACACCCAAAAAAGATGTCCTCTTCATTATAGGGGACTGGAATGCAAAAGTAGGAAGTCAAGAAACACCTGGAGTAACAGGCAAATTTGGCCTTGGAATGCGGAATGAAGCAGGGCAAAGACTAACAGAGTTTTGCCAAGAAAATGCACTGGTCATAGCAAACACCCTCTTCCAACAACACAAAAGAAGACTCTATGTGGACATCACCAGATGGTCAACACCGAAATCAGATTGATTATGTTCTATGCAGCCAAAGATGGAGAAGCTCTATACAGTCAACAAAAACAAGACCAGGAGCTGACTGTGGCTCAGATCATGAACTCCTTATTACCAAATTCAGACTCACATTGAAGAAAGTAGGGAAAACCACTAGACAATTCAGGTATGACCTAAATCAAATCCCTTATGATTATACAGTGGAAGTGAGAAATAGATTTAAGGGCCTAGATCTGATAGATAGAGTGCCTGATGAACTATGGAATGAAGTTCGTGACATTGTACAAGAGACAGGGATCAAGACCATCCCCATGGAAAAGAAATGAAAAAAAGCAAAATGGCTGTCTGGGGAGGCCTTACAAATAGCTGTGAAAAGAAGAGAGGCAAAAAGCAAAGGAGAAAAGGAAAGATATAAGCATCTGAATGCAGAGTTCCAAAGAATAGCAAGGAGAGATAAGAAAGCCTTCCTCAGCAATCAATGCAAAGAAATAGAAGAAAACAACCGAATGGGAAAGACTAGAGATCTCTTCAAGAAAATTAGAGATACCAAGGGAACATTTCATGCAAAGATGGGCTCAAAAAAGGACAGAAATGGTCTGGACCTAACAGAAGCAGAAGATATTAAGAAGAGGTGGCAAGAATACACGGAAGAACTATACAAAAAGATCTTCACAACCCAGATAATCATGATGATGTGATCACTAAGCTAGAGCCAGACATCTTGGAATGTGAAGTCAAGTGGGCCTTAGAAAGCATCACTACGAACAAAACTAGTGGAGGTGATGGAATTCCAGTTGGGCTGTTTCAAATCCTGAAAGATGATGCTGTGAAAGTGCTGCACTCAATATGCCAGCAAATTTGGAAAACTCAGCAGTGGCCATAGGACTGGAAAAGGTCAGTTTTCATTCCAATTCCAAAGAAAGGCAATGCCAAAGAATGCTCAGACTACCGCACAATTGCACTCATCTCACATGCTAGTAAAGTAATGTTCAAAATTCTCCAAGCCAGGCTTCAGCAATATGTGAACTGTGAACTCCCTGATGTTCAAGCTGGTTTTAGAAAAGGCAGAGGAATCAGAGATCAGATTGCCAACATCCGCTGGATCATGGAAAAAGTGAGAGAGTTCCAGAAAAACATCTATTTCTGCTTTATTGACTATGTCAAAGCCTTTGACTGTATGGATCACAATAAACTGTGGAAAATTCTGAAAGAGATGGGAATACCAGACCACCTAATCTGCCTTTTGAGAAATCTGTATGCAGGTCAGGAAGCAACAGTTAGAACTGGACATGGAACAACAGACTGGTTCCAAATAGGAAAAGGAGTACGTCAAGGCTGTATATTGTCACCCTGCTTATTTAACGTCTATGCAGAGTACATCATGAGAAATGCTAGGCTGGAAGAAGCACATGCTGGAACCAAGATTGCTGAGAGAAATATCAATCACCTCAGATATGCAGATGACACCACCCTTATGGCAGAAAGTGAAGAGGAGCTAGAAAGCCTCTTGATGAAAATGAAAGAGGAGAGCGAAAATGTTGGCTTAAAGCTCAACATTCAGAAAACGAAGATCATGGCATCTGGTCCCATCACTTCATGGGAAATAGATGGGGAAACAGTAAAAACAGTGTCAGACTTTATTTTTGGGGGCTCCAAAATCACTGAAGATGGTGACTGCAGCCATGAAATTAAAAGACGCTTACTCCTTGGAAGAAAAGTTATGACCAACCTAGATAGTATATTCAAAAGCAGAGACATTACTTTGCCAACTAAGATCCGTCTAGTCAAGGCTATGGTTTTTCCTGTGGTCATGTATGGATGTGAGAGTTGGACTGTGAAGAAGGCTGAGAGCCAAAGAATTGATGCTTTTGAACTGTGGTGTTGGAGAAAACTCTTGAGAGTCCCTTGGACTATAAGGAGATCCAACCAGTCCATTCTGAAGGAGATCAACCCTGGGATTTCCTTGGAAGGAATGATGCTAAAGCTGAAGCTCCAGTAGTTTGGGCACCTCATGCGAAGAGTTGACTCATTGGAAAAGACTCTGATGCTGGGAGGGACTGGGGGCAGGAGGAGAAGGGGACGACAGAGGATGAGATGGCTGGATGGCATCACGGACTCGATGGACATGAGTCTGAGTGAATTCTGTGAGATGGTGATGGACAGGGAGGCCTGTCGTGCTGTGATTCATGGGGTCACAAAGAGTCGGACATGACTGAGCGACTGAACTGAACTGAGCTATCAGAGCCCCTCAGGAGATTACAGTCAATTAGTGACTGGGGAAGAAACCATCTGAAGGCTCAGCTGGGCTGAATATTTACTCACTCACAGAGCTGAAGTTAATCCTTACTGCTATTTAGGAACTGAGTCCTGTCTACCGGGGTGCCTTTATTCAGCATTTCTGTGTGGCTTCAGCTTCTCAGAGCATGCTATCTAGGATCTAAAAGCAAATCTTTCACGGGATAGGCAGTATATACTGGCAGTGTCATAAGGCCTGAGACAAAAATTTAGCACAGTTTCATTTCTGTCTTACTCTGCTGGTTAAAGTACTCAGAGATTCCTCCAGTAGTCAAAGCAATGGGAAGCAAGCCATGTCTCTTGATGAGAGAAATCTCAAAGAATGCTTGGCTATCTTTAATTCACCATAGTTCTCTCTCTAGTCATATATTATTTACATTCTGGCCTCCTTCCCCTAAAAATATACATTCACTCCATCCCAAGATCCTTAAAGTTTCATTCCAATACAGACTTATTAGCTCAAAGTTCTGGATCTTATCACCTAAGTTAGATCCAGATGTTACGATGCTCCTTAGGTATCTTTGTCTTGAGTATGGTTCTTCTCACTCAAAAATTGTGTGAACTCAGTTGATATGTTTTCCACACCCTTTCTTCCCTTCTCAACAAAAACCCTATTCCATAGTGATAAGAATGAGACAGGAAAACTACAATTGACATTCCTATTAAAAAAAAAAAAAAACCTTAGCACATGGCAGTCACTGTTTGATAGAAGCTCTGAGATTCCACCTGGAAAATATTACGCAATCCTCAATTAGTTCTGAATCCTCCTTCCTGAAAATTTTCTGCAGTTCTTGGTTCTATCCCATGGACTCATGGTTTTGCCCTCTGAATTATCCTTCTCGGCACATGTTTGCAAACATATGGCCTTCTATGCCTGTTTGGAAAATTAAGGGGGCATAAGCTCTTTTCATTTTGTATTTTTTCCATCCCTTTTAGTCTAAGCTATTGTTGCTTCTGATGATATTCTTTTTAAAAACATTACATGTTTTCAATGACTATTCTTAGGTCACTAGATTATATAACAGACCCTTTCAATCTTGTGAAAGACAGCCTGTAAGGCATCTGTGAAATGATGTCTTTAGGATTCTTAGAAGCTTTCTGGTCTTAGAGGATTAATCAACTAATCCCTTTGGCTTTTGACTAGCTGGAAGCATGTTGTACTGCCACAGATCTTTCTGTGGTTGTTCAGTCACTAAGTCGTATCCAACTCTTTGCAGCCCCATGGCCTACAACATGCCAGGCCCCTCTGTCCTTCACTATTTCCTAGGTTTTGTTTAAATTCATGTCCATTGACTTGGTGATGCCATCCAACCTTCTCATCCTCTGTCACCCTTTTCTCTTCCTCTTTAGATCTTCCTGAGGTCTTAACAAAGAACTTTACGGTTCCATGCTGGATGTGATATTTATCCTGATGCCATTATTTTTTTTAAACTTAAAATTGTTTTGCTAGAAGAGAACATGGATAAGAAACAGATGACTTGTTTTCCAACCCAGAAAGAATTTTCTCCTTTATATTTCCTGTATACTATGCTCAAAAGCTGAGCAGGTCCTTCCCCAGTTCCTATCTGCCTTTCATATTTTTTCACAAGAACCAAGAGAAGTGAGTTGGCACATTTTACCTTCTGCTTAAAAATCTTTAGAGAGAGATCCATATGTTAATTAGGTACTCTTTTTACTTTCCACATTAATGCCAGATTTTCTGCTACACATTATGAGGATATCATTTTCTGTAACCACCAGCTACAAATTCCTCTGTGTCCCTTCAGCCCTCACCAATAATCTCATTGAGATACTTCCAGAGGTTGTATTAAGAATCTCCTCTAGGCCCATCCAATTACTTACCACCTAGTCCAAAAGTCAGTGCTATTTTCAAATTCCATCTTTTGTTGCTCAACAAATTACCTCCAAAATTAGAGGCTTAAAACTATAAGAATTTTATTTTATCTCATGATTTTGTGGGGCAGAAATTCAAGTTGGGATCATCTGGCCAAATCTCCTGCTCCATGTGGTATTAATTGAGGCCACTCAATAGTAACCAGCTGGTGGATGGGCCAGTCCGGGGGGGACCAGAGCAGTTTCACTCACATGTCTGACACTTTGTCAAGGAGGACAGGAAAGATAGACTCAGCTTGGACTATTAACAGCAGTAACTGTGCATGGACCCCAACCATGGTCGTCAAGATAATCAGACTTCTTATGTGGCAGATGAGGGCTCCTGGAGGGAAAATTTCTAGAGAGAGACATGGAAGCTGCTAGTCTGTAAAGACCTGAGCCTGGACACTGCTGCTGCTAAGTCGCTTCAGTCGTGTCCAACTCTGTGCGACCCCATAGATGGCAGCCCACCAGCCTCCCGAGTCGCTGGGATTCTCCAGGCAAAAACACTGGAGTGGGTTGCCATTTCCTTCTCCAATGCATGAAAGTGAAAAGTGAAAGTGAAGTCACTCAGTCATGTCCGACTATTTGCGACCCCATGGACTGCAGCCTATCAGGCTCCTCCATCCATGGGATTTTCCAGGCAAGAGTATGGAGTGGGGTGCCATTGCCTTCTCCGAGCCTGGACACTGGCATAGTGTTATTTCATCATTTTTCACTGGTGAGAACCATCATAGAGCCTATCTAGATTAAAGGGGTGTGTGTGTGTGTGTGTGTGTGTGTGTGTGCGTGTATGTGTTGGGGTGGGAGATTTGTAAAGGAATTAACACCCCTATTTTGGAGAAGGCAATGGCACCCCACTCCAGTACTCTTGCCTAGAAAATCCCATGGACAGAGGAGCCTGGTAGGCTGCAGTCCTTGGGGTTGTTAAGAGTCGGGCACAACTGAACGACTTCACTTTCATTTTTCACTTTCATGCTTTGGAGAAGGAAATGGCAACCCACTCCAGTATTCTTGCCTGGAGAATCCCAGGGACAGAGGAGCCTAGTGGGCTGCCGTCTATGGGGTCACACAGAGTCGGACACGACTGAAGCTTAGCAGCAGCAGCAGCAGCAATACCCCTATTTAATCCATTATATACATATTTAGCAAATGATGCAGGAGAGATTTATACATGATATTAGGCTTTAAGGGAAGGAGCCTATATGGGAGGAGAGATTAACACTTAAGAATAAGAGGATAATTGATGGGACAAGATTGGAGGTGAAACCAGAGGAAATTTGATCACTAGTACAAGTATTAGGATTATTCTTGAAAAAAGAAGGCTTGTTCTTTTCCTGGAGTCCAAAACGATGTGGTAACCAGGGCCAAAATCAATAATAAAATATTAAATAATATTGATATTAATAAGTTTGAATTGGAGTATATGATGCCTGAAAAACTATATATTCATTTTCTAATTCTTGGATCTTGTGAATGTTACTTTATGTGGCAAAAGAGTCTTGAAAGATGTGATTAAATTAAGGATTTTTGAGATGAGATTCCCCTCGATCATCTAGGTGGGCCCTAAATGCAATCAAATGTATCCTTATAAAAGGGAGACACAGTGTGACTTTATTACACCCGGAAGAGTGGACAACATGAAGATGGAGAGAGAGAGAGAGAGAGAGAGAGAGAGAGAGAGAGAGAGAGAGAGAGAGAGAGAGAGAGAGCGCCAACACCTGGATGTTGATTCCCTTGTTCAGAACCCTGATAGGACAAGTTTCTTTTGTCTTAAGACTCAAAGTGTTTAGTAATTTGTTACATCTGCCACAAGTAACTGACAGAATGGATTAGAATTATACAATTATATTTCAGCCCTCTGGTTCATGAAATCCCTTAGGTAGAGTCCTGCAGAGATCTTCATTTTAAACAATTCAGAGACAGCCTTAGAGTTTGCTTAAGAATGAAACAGTGGCATCAAGTTAAAAAGCCAAGCTTTGGAGTCAGAAGGTGCTTTACAGATCCTGATTCAGCTATTTACTCGCCTATGATTCTAGACAAATTAACTGACCCTTCTAAATCCTGGGGCTATTTACCTTCTTTTTTTTGCCTTTTGACCTCCTTCACCAGTTTCCCCTACCAGACCACCTCCCCATATTACATTTCTGGCAATCACAAATTTGTTCTCTGTTCTCTGCTTTGTTTTGGGTTTTTAGATTCCACATGTAAGAGAGATCATATGGTATTTGTCTTTCTCTGTTTGACTATTTCACTTACCATAATGAACTTGAGGTTAATTCATATTGTCTTAAATGGCAAGATTTCATTCTTTCTTCTGGCTGAATAAAATTCCATTGTTTTATATATACATATAATATATATATATATATTATATATATATATATACACACACACACATATATCCCCACTGTATAAAATTGGCTCCTTTATCATAAATTAATTGACTATATATTATGCATGGGTTTATTTCTGGGCTCTCTATTCTGTGATTCTACATAAATTAGTTAACGTTTTCAAATTTTAGCTTTTTTAATTATAAAATAGGAAGAAAATAATACTCATTTTACAGTGTTACTGGGAAGGTAAAAATACAATATATAATATAGCAGCAAGCATAGTGGCAAACATTTTAAAAAAACAACTGAATATGTTGTGTGTGTGAGAGAGAGAAAGAGAAAGACAGAGAGAGACAGAGAGAGAGAGATGTGTGTGTATTTTGGAAGAAGGGAAACATACAAATTAGAGGCAGTGTGCAGAACACCATGGCTGCTTTGGGGCTTTGGAATCAAATCCTCTATGTTCAATTTCTGGGATTACTGCTTTGTGGATTAATAACATTGGACAAATTATTTCACTTCTCCATTCTTTAGTTTTATTCTTTGAAAAATGGTTATAATTATAAAACCTATTTCATGGAACTGTTTTGTTGATAAAGCAGTATATAATTATAATCCATTTATAAAGTGCTTGGAACTTTGTATAGACTTAAATTATATACCAATAATTTACTTCAGCATAAAGAAGTTCTAAATGTTGCTTGAGCTCAGTCACTCAGTCATGTCCAACTCTTTGCAACCTCATGGACTATAACTGGCCAGGCTCCTCTGTCCATGGGATTTTCCCAGGCAAGAATAGTGGAGTGGGTTGCCATTTCCTTCTCTGAAACATTGTTTAATAATTTTGAAGATTCTCTTTCTCCATTCCAGAATTTTTAATTTTAATTTTAATGTTCTAATATCTATATGTTAATTTAATTATTCTGGATCTCATGCTAGTTTAGGAATATTACCCAAGTCTGGGAATATGAAGAGTTTTCTAATTTTATGAGCTGACTAAAGCAATCGACGGAGAAGGCAATGGAACCCCACTCCAGTACTCTTGCCTGAAAAATCCCATGGATGGAGGGGCCTGGTGGGCTAGAGTCCATGGGGTCACTAAGAGTCGGACATGACTGAGCGACTTCACTTTCACTTTTCACTTTCCTGCTTTGGAGAAGGAAATGGCAACCCACTCCAGTGTTCTTGCCTGGAGAATCGCACGGACGGGGGAGCCTGGTGGGCTGCTGTCTATGGGGTCGCACAGAGTTGGACACGACTGAAGCGACTTAGCAGCAGCAGCAGAAAGTAATCGATGGTACTAATGTAGAATATTAATTCACTATTTGACATTTGTACAGTGGGAAAAGGTCTTCATCAAAATTTAAATTACCTTTAAGGATTCTGTGAGTTGAGAGATAAGGAACTTTTGCAAGGGTTAGGATTTGTGCTGAATTCTTCTGAAACCTAAAGATTTAAATATAAAATTATCCTCATCACTAAGGATAATCATTCTCCTTTTATCTTCAGTCATACTCATTATGATTGAATGATCATGAAATCTTGAAAAATTATATGGCTTTTCTTATATATTTTTTCTTTTAAATACCTAACCTATAAATGGAAATATTGTGATAATTTTATCACAACTACGAGCACATAATTTAAAATACCTATGTTACATATGATACGTGTATTTTTCCTTAATGAAAACAATGAAACTTAAGATGTTGAAAGAGCCATGAATTAAAACAAAGAAACAAACAAAAAGCGCTACTTCTACATCTGCAAAATTCTAGCCTATAGTTTCCATACTTTCCTGCTCTCTATGATCACTTTTATTTATTTTTTATTGAATTATAGTTGATTTACAATGTTACAGTAGTTTCAGGTGTACAATGTTGTACTCAGCACTTTTATTCTGAGCACAGGGTTACTCCATTCCACTGCAGGAAGGGAATGCAAGCTAGCAAGAAACTCGGAGAAAATTATCTTCATCAAACAGGAAATTTATATTTCTCATTTCAGGAAAAGGACAAGGAATGAGGGAAAATAATCTTCTAGAATAGGGGAGAAAGAAGAGTTAGATTTGAAATTTTGGAGGTAACATAGAAAAAAATAATTTAATAAGACAGAGGGCAAAATCCTTGGAGTAGACTTGGTTATTATAAATACGGCAGTTTATTGATGGTTGGTGAAAGGCACAGGGCAGTCTTCTAAGCTATGGGGCCTCCCACTGCCAGGGGGAGATGGAAGAAGTTTGTCTAAGAAGGAAACTGGGCTTCGAGAGCCACACAGGAAGCCAGGGCAGTGTGGGTGGGTTGGGGTATAACACAGCTTCCCTTTCAAATATCTTGATAAAAGGAAGGATTAAATAAAAGATTTGTAAGCTTCAGGGATCCGATGATGGAGAGCAAGGGTAAAAAGGCCAGAAATGCATGCCTTGTATCCCTTAACTCCTTTGAGTTATAGTGAAGATATGATTTGTTAAATAAACACAAAATTGCATAGACCAAAGTAAGCTTTAGTGTTCACTGTGAAGTGTTAACAATCACTTAAGCATAATTCTCTGAAGAGGAGGGGACAAATGGAACAGTACACAGTAAACCACCAAAAGCTGGTCCCTTAATTTGCCCACTTCCTCAGTTAGAAGACCAAAAAAGCACAGAGGGGTGCTTGGTCAACATTCTACACTGATAAATGCAGAATGCTGAAAGCATTTTTAAAGAACAAGATTATAGGAGTGTGAAAAATCCCGCTCTCTTGATTGAAAATGGAAATGAATTAGTGTAACCAGCTTTGAAAACTTATGACTTCCTCCCCTAGTTTCCCACTCTATAACCAGTGTGCTGTTTTCATGCATCATCTTTTCCAAGCAAAAGAAAGCCTCACAAGTCGTATGTGTGTGAGCAGAAGAGGTTAACCTGGCAGTTTATCAAGAGCTCATAATACCACTCTGTGCTTTTTTCTTTTTTAGTTTATTTTTTTCCTTTATGAAGTGGCCAGTTTGCTTTTATAGTTACAAGTTAATGCCAAGTTTGATACTTTTGAGATAAACAGATATTCAATTTCAAGGACTTTATAATTCCAATTATTTCAGTTTTTTTTTACATTGTGAGCAGCAATTGATTATTTTTCAGAGCATAAATTTTATTTTACATGTTTATGTACATATTCAGAGACTTTATTCAGTCAATAAAAGATAATTTATAAGCACATACTAGATGCTAAATGGACTTTCTAGGTGACGCAGTGGTAAAGAATCTGCCTGCCAGTGCAGGAGACCCAGGAGACGTGGGTTTGATCCCTGGGTCAGGAAGATCACCTGGAGAAGGAAATGGCAACCCACTCCAGTATTCTTGCCTGGAGAATCCCCTGGACAGAGGGGCCAGGCAAGCTACATAGTCCATAGGGTTGAAAGATGCTATATACTCAGCTAGGCTTGAGAATTACATTAAGATATATATATTTCCCTGCCTCACAGCTTCTATATTCCAATGAGGAAGAGAGACAAAGAAGTAAATGGATATATCAGTGAAATAATCAAAATTGTGATTAATTTGATGAAAGAAAGAAGGAAGTGATGAGAAAATAAAGTTTGAGTTTGGGTAGTTACTTAAATAAGGTGATCAAAAAACATGTCTCTGAAGAAGTGATGTTTCTACTGGGACTTGAAGGAGGAGAAAGGAACAACTGTGATAAAAGCTTGGTGAGAGCTCAATGAGATGAGGGGACAAATAGACAAAGGAGATCTAAGGAGAAGGTTTTCTTTAACAAGCCTGTGGTGGCAAAATCAGAAGACAAAATCCCTGTCCCCTGTTTATACAACTGAATACTAATCTAGGTACCCCTGGGGCTTCCCAGGTGGTGCTAATGGTAAAGAACCCACCTGCCAATGCAGAAGACATAAGAGATGTGGGTTTGATCCTTGAATCAGAAAAATCCCCTGGAGGGAGGCATGGCAACCCACTCCAGTATCCTTGCCTGGAGAATCTCATGGACAGGGGAGCCTAGAGGGCTACAGTCCATAGGATCGCACAGAGTCAGACACAGCTGAAGCAACAGCATGCACACTGGGTACCGCTGGGAATGGAATTTTCAGATGTAATGAAAGTTCCAAGTCATTTAATCTTTTTTTTTTTTTTAATAGGAGTATAGTTGCTTTACAATGTTGTGTTAGTTTCTGCTCTACAACAAAGTGAATCAGCTATCTGCGTACATATATCCCCCACTTTCTTGAGCCTTGCTCCCCACCCCCATCCCTCTAGGTCATTACAGAGCACCAAACTGAGCTCAAAATATGGACATAGTCTAGGAGAGCCCTTTCAAAGCTGAAGGTTTTCTCTGGTTGGTGGCAGAAGTCAGAGGGATGAGACTGCTGGCCTTGAGAAAGGAAGCACAAAACAAGTTCTGAACTGCTGGTGAAGAAGGGAGGGCTCTAGAATTGCGAGCAAACTTTCATCCGCAGCAAGCAAGGATACAGGGTGGCTCCTCCCTACCATCACTAGGGAGTAAATTCAGCCAGCCATCAGTGAGCCTGGGAAAGGATCATTAGCCTCAGGTGAGGATCGCAGTCCTGGTGGCCACCTTGATGTCAGCCTATGAGACCTGAGCAGAGCATCTAGCTAAACTGTATCTGCACTCCTGACCAATGGAAAATGTGAAATAAATGCGGCTGCTTTAAGCCACTAAGTTGTGGTCATTTATCACAGCAGCAATAGGAAAATCATTGCAAAGGTCAAGAGACTAACAGGAGACTAACTCCCTGACAGACTACCTAACAGGAGACTACTATAGACTGTTTCAGGCTATATTTCCTGTACAAGGAAGTATAATATTAGCAAGTTAGATGGTGAAGAGTGAACGAATCACATAAGTATACTTACTGTAACTGGTACACAATTATTAGCATTGATCGGACTAAAAAAAAAGTGTTAAGCATTATATGCATACAATCCCATTTTTTCCTCTCAAATGATCATGCCTTGTAGTATGCAATACCCAATATTAGACACTGAAGATACAAAGATGGTGAATGCATGATCACTAAGATGGAAAATTTTACAATCAAGATGGCAGAATATGCACACAAAATAGTTCTAATTGGTAAGAAGCGTTATTGATAAGAGGCCATGTGTGTTCAGAGGAGTGGCGGAAGCATTCAGGAATGTGTCTTAAAGTGATAAAATGACTGGGCCTCAAAAAAGTGATTTGAAGTGACTCAGACAGATATATTCTTCCTGATGGAAACATAAGAGGAAGTACACAGCATGACCTTTGGGATAGTCTTTCCCGAAAAAGAAAAAGATTTCAGTATAGTCAAGACTTTAGAGCTAACTGCCAGTGTGCAGGAAATACATGGACTGGGAAATGACAACAGGTTAAATGACACCAGGGGGACACATTCAGCCAAATGCAGAATGTTGAAAATCTCAGGACCAAATGATGCAGTTACAAAACCAAAACTTATCATCAAAACTGGTTTCAGAGATACACCAAGCAATTGAAAGATGGACTTTGCTACATACTAAGTCACTTCAGTCATGCCCAACTCTATGCAATCCTATGGACTGTTGCCTGCCAGGCTCCTCTGTCCATGGGATTCTCCAGGCAAGAATACTGGAGTGGGTTGCCATGCCCTCCTCCAGGGTATCTTCCAAACCCAGGGCTAAACCTGTTTCTCTTTCATCTCCTGCGTTGGTAGGCAGGTTCTTTAACACTAGCACCACCTGAGAAGCCCCAAACTGAGATTATAATTAAAAAAATATTACTCTTCAAAGATATTTTTGACATGGTTGTGAAAAAAATAAAAACAGAATATCCATATTGATAATATTGAGGGACCAATCTTAATTTTGATGGTTAATATCTGCAGCCATTGAATCAGAAGACAATTGTTTCTTGTTAGGAAAGTGATGACAAACCCAGGCAGTGTGTTAAAAAACAGAGACATTCCTCTGCTAACAAAGATCCATTTAGTCAAGACTATGGTCTTCCAATGGTCACGTGTGGCTGTGAGAGCTGGACTGTAAAGAAGGCAGAATGCCAAAGAATTGATGCCTTCAAACTGTGGTGCTGGAGAAGACTCCGGAAAGTCCCTTGGATAGCAAGGGGATCAAACCAGTCAATCTTAAGGGAGATCAACCCTGAATATTCACTGGAAGGACTGATGCTGAAGCTGACATTACAGTATTTTTGGTCATCTGATGCAAACAGATGACTTATTGGAAAAGTCCCTTATGCTGAGAAAGATTGAGGGCAGAAGAAGAGGGTGTCAGAGGCTGGTTGGCATCACCAGTGTAATGAACATGAACTTGGGCAAACTCCAGGAGATAGTGAGGGGCAGGGAAATGTGCTGCAGTCCATGGGGTTGCAAAGAGCCAGGCACAACTGGGTGACTGAACAATAACAACATAATCTTAAAAGTATCATGTCCATTAAAGATCCTTGTTGATATTTTTATGATTAAAATGGTATCATACCAGATCTATTCACTTTACGAGTGAAGTTGCTCAGTCGTGTCCGACTCTTTGCGACCCCATGGACTGTAGCCTACCAGGCTCCTCCCTCCATGGGATTCTCCCGGCAAGAGTACTGGAGTGGGTTGCCATTTCCTTCTCCAGGGGATCTTCCCGACCCAGGGATCGAACCAGGGTCTCCAGCATCCAGGCAGATGCTTTAACCTCTGAGCCACCAGGGAAGTTCATTAAACAACACACTGAGGAAAGGTATTTCATAGATTATTGATAGACAGTTTGGGGAAATTTATAGTAGTCATGCTTGTGTAATACTTGAGAATGGTTGTAGATTAGTATGGATGTTCATTTTAAGTCTGCATAATGAAGTTCTAAATATTGAAGAAGTTTAGGTTTCAGAGCATATAGGAAATTCTGAATGTTTGGGAAATGCCTGTTATTATTTCTACTGCCTTATAAGGACTTCTCCCTCTGGCAAATAAACTGGCTCTTTCAGAAGTGAAAAAAAAAAAAAAGAAAAAGAAAAACGCCACAATTTTAGCTGAATTCTTCTAAAAGCTCATCTGCTCTCCATAACATTTGGCTTTTGTTTCTGTCTTATATCCTGAAGTTAGGCATTGGTCAAGTTTTTCTCTTTCCTTTTTTGCTATCTAAATTTGCTCCCTCATAGAACCATGCAATGCCATAGCTTTAAGCATTACAAAAGTTTTAGTTTTCAAAAGTGAATCTAAAAGAATTATGTTTCCTCCAGAATCTGCTCTACCCTGACTCCATCTTTCCCACATCTCAGGCATGAAAACCCAGAGAAGTGAAAGAATCCTGTCTTTGCTTACATGTTCCCACATGTAATTTACTGTCAGATATTACAGATATTAATTCCAGTGTTTCTCACATATATTACATCTGTTTTATTGTGACTGTCAACAACAGCTTTAGGATAGATGATTATTTACTGCAAAAAGTGACTAACTAGTCTCTCTCCTACTTTCTCCCAATTTTAATTTATGTTACTCAAATCTTATAGATTAATCTTTTTTTAAGGAAATTTTATAGTTCTCTGTTCGAAACAACAGCTGGCCAATTTTATTGATATAAACACAAACCCCCTAACTCTGACTTTTAAGGAGTTTACAATTATTTTCCTGTTATAGTAAGGACTATCCAGACATTTACATAAACTGTTAAATTATATAATAATAATAATAGTAATAATAGTAGTAGCTATTAACAGTAGCAAACTCACTATACTCACCTTCACTTCTAGTATTTTGAGTTCAAACAATCCAGCTATAATATTCCAAAACTTCCTTCTACTTTTAATCAACCATCAAAGTATTCCATCAGTTTTCAGTTAGCTGCCTCATCCTTTGGGTTAAAGTATGGTAGTATCCTTAGAGCATCTTCTCCTTTCCTTCAGATCTTCCTACTTTTGCCAATAATAGCCCCTGAGGCATTTTCTCTGAAGTCGTAAAAGCCCTGATCGCAGTTTTAAAACTGCTTTTAACATTGTGACCCTCTCTTCTAGTGATATTACCTATCTAGACTACATACTTCTTCAGGGTAAAGATTGTGTCTCATTTTTTGTATTATCTTATTATAATGTATAGTAGTATGTAGCACATAACAGTTGATAAATATAATTCAATAATTATTTTAAAATAATATTTAATAAATATATGCCAACAACGATCCATATAGCCAAAGCTGTAGTCTTTCCAGTAGTTATGTACGGACGTGAGAGTTGGAACATAAGGAAAGCTGAGCGCTGAAGAATTGATGCTTTTGAACTGTGGTGCTGGAAAAGACTCTTGAGAAGCCCTTGGACCGCAAGGAGATCAAACCAGTTAATCTGAAAGGAAATCAACCTTGAATATTCATTGGGAGAAGTGATGCTGCAGCTCCAATAATTTGGCCACCTAATGTGAAGAGCCAACTCATTGGAAAAGACCCTGATGCTGGGAAAGATTGAAGACAGGAGGAAAAGAGGGCATCAGAGGATGAGATAGTTTGATGGCATTGCCAACTCAATGGACATGAACTTGGGCAAACTCTGGGATATCCTGGGATATCTGGGACAGGGAGACCTGGTGGGCTGAAGTCCATGGGGTCACAAAGAGTTGGACACAACTTAGCAACTGAACAACAACAACTATATATGCATAATTTGTCATACTACCACCTTATTTTACAGCAACTTTGCTTGTCCTAGATGAATGATTCTGCTTCTTTTCAGTGTTTTCTTACATGTCATGTTTGCTAACTTTGAAATAATTTGTTTTCTTCTGGGTCCTCTAGTGTTTATCATAGTTTTACTATTCCTTCAGGAAAACATTTTCAGCCCTTTTCTGGCTCAAGTATCTTTTAAATGCACCGCAGTCAGGAAACTATAGTTAGTTAATAGACCTTTCCTTATTGGAATTTGTGAAGTCTAAAGGACTTCATGACTTATAAATGGTCTATTTTACCCCTAAATAAACTAATTCAATAAATGGGATGAATAAAAGCCTCTTTAAGGTTACTTAAGACTTCATAGCTGGAGAAGGCAATGGCACCCCACTCCAGTACTCTTCCTTGGAAAATCCCATGGATGGAGGAGCCTGGTAGGCTACAGTCCATGTGGTCGCTAAGAGTCGGACACGACTGAGAGACTTCACTTGCTTGGTAGAAACACGCATTGACAAGTGAAAGGGCAGAGCATAGCTACAGAAATCACTCATTTGATGAAACTCTGTAATTTCTTTACATTGATATGCATTTAAAAGTTCTGGCAATGCACCTTCTACAGATGTATAGATTTTATGGCAGCCTCTTTCTTCCAGATTACTTATTAAAATCTCTTATAAAACCAGATTCAGTATCCAACATAGGAGATATTGGAGGACTATATGTCAAAACATGTTCTTGTTTATTTCTATTCTTTGTTTTCTTACAGTTTAGATAATTTCCCATCCATGAAAAAGATCTTTTTACTCATAGTTTCACAGAACTTGATTATACGTTAGGTTTCTAAAAATCTAGGTTTAATAAGCTTATGACTAAGATTTAACATTCTATTTTTATCCCCCACACTTAAAATCTTTTCCTTTGCCTTATTGTGTGACCAAGTCTCTAGCTTTTTTATGAGATTATACACTAAAAGTAACACTTCATGAGCAAAGTGATATTGTTTACCTTATATTTACCAAATATATGCTTCATTTATCATTTGTGATTATTAATTAATCTTTCAATGTTTGTTCTTTTTGTTGATATTAGCAATGCATTGTTAAAACAAAATACTGTCTTTTAAAGAGCAATTATTTATATTGTTATGCCTTCAAAATTAATGCATGTCTCATAAGCAAAATATTTACACATAATGTATAAAACCAAGAACTTTCATTTTTAGTATCATCCACATTATAGACGCCTGTTATACAGCATGACACAGTAAATGTATGTTTGCAAAGTGAAGATCTGCCAAATATTTATGTCACATTATACAGGGTTATCTCATTGTGTAATGGAAAAACCCTGTCACAGTGCATAACACCAGTGCTAGTTTCAAGCTGCTGTGAGAACCTAACTTCTGAATCTTCTGATTTATGTAGGCTTCAACATCTCAGCCTAACACTGATCTAACTTTGTTACATTTAGACTTACATGCATGTGATCTGTTAATGGCAGTATGTGCATATGAACACATAGGTGTGTGCTCACATCTACAGGAGCCCTCAAATACACACACACAGTCCTGCACAGCCATGGAAATCCATGTGTGGATTATCACAAGCAATTGCAGCGGGGGTAGTCTGGTAAGAGTCCTCGGGTCCTAAGGTGGGTATTAAAGCTAAAATAACATGAGTCAAACAGAAGAATAGTCTCGTAGGCTGTTTTTACATATGGAACAGATTAATTTTAGTAAGTTGGCAACAAATGTATTCTTGCAATCAACTGTCAATCTACTAAATTTTTATTAGCTTCATTAGAATTTGGCTTCAATTAGGACCCTCTGAGGGGAACACAGCTATAGGCCCCCAAAACTGAATTTTCTATCAAATATTTCAATATGTTCTGAAATTTAACCTAAAAACTATATTTCATTGGTTGAATATGTCCCTGCATTAGAAACGTTTAACTTGTGAATCAGAGCCACATGCCACGTTCTTTATCCGGTCACCAGCCAAGTAGCAATAGAGCCTTACAAACTTATATTAAATAAATTTTCTTTGGGCAAATTTGTCATCGTTTAAATTCCTATTCATATATGCCAATATGAACATGGCCTAGTATGGAAAAGAACTATAGTAGTATTTGGATTTTTATTTTTAATTGATTTGCTTATAGGTTTGATTTTAAATGATTTGCTTATAGAACAAAATCAGGGTTGTTATTCTGAAAAAGTAATAACGTTTGACTAATTTTTAAAGGAAATGAAATTTGAGTTAGAATGAAGCAGACCAAAAACCAGATTTTTCATAAGGTCTTTGTTTACACAATTCATTTCAACAAACATTTCCTGAGATTCTACTGTGGGTAAGACTGCCCAAATGGTTTCAGATCCAGGAGAGTCCTACAGAAGAGAAGGGAAGAAAGGGGAGCCAGTTCTGAGGTAGGAAAGGCCACAAAAATGACATACACTGGAGACTATCAAGTTCTGATCCTAAAAATCACTAGAACAATGATTCTTAAATTTTGATATATTACAGAACTGTGTGAGAGACTTAAGCAGGCACAGAATTCTATGCCTCTTGAAGAAGCCTGTGCCTCTGTGTTCTTAATTGGCTCTCCAAACAATTCATTACACAACTTTGACGAACCAGTGCACCCGAATGTCTGAGCTAGACAGGGAGAGGAGAAACACCAACACAATTCCAAGAAGCAACTGGACTTTGAGCCAGTAGCAATATAGATAACTCTTTTGACATGGAGGTTAGTGAAAATTCAGAGAGAGGGAGTAATGTCTGGAAAACCAGTCCTATCAAATGGGGAATGATTAGAATGAAGCCATGAACAAACAGTCCGTCAAAGATGGGCAATATGAGGGAGAAGTATTCAAGAAAAAGAGGGATACAAATGCTGAAGATAAAGAGGGTACGAGTTTGTCACTGGTTAAGAGACAACACAAAGAAATAAGGTTGGTTTTTATAAGAGCTGGTTAGCGATACAGAGAGAAGACTTACAACAGATAAAAGTTTGAAGGATCTTATTCTATAACGTTAGTGAGAATATTTTACTACGCATGTTATACCACATCCAAAATTTACTGAAAGGAAAGGCATACTAAATAAATATTAGTTTATTTCCTAGATTGCAAAGGATTGAAATTCATACATTTTATCCCAACTGTATTTTTGCAGTCATCATCTGAGATGATTCTTCAGATCACTAATTTGTATGGATGTCAGGTGTATAAACTTCATAAAATAAGTAAGGGAAGGGAGTATTGGTTAGAATTTTTACCCTTCTATTAAATACATATAATGAGGGGAAAAATACACTTCCTCTTCTTCATGATTGATATCCTTTCATGGCCTTTGATTATCAAGTCTGACCTAAGCATTTTATTTGCTGAGAAAAGTAGAATGGTCTCACATGGGAAGGGGGGGTGGTCAATGATCAGCTTGGCATCCCAAAATGACTTTCTAGAGCCTACAAAATGAAAATAGTTTCCAGGTTTCACTGAAAAGATAATGGATTTTAAAAATATATATTACTTGTGTTCTATTTAACATATCAAAAGCTGGGGAGGAAGCCTACTATATGAGAGAGAAATCAGCTTTTGATATGAAGGAATATGAAAATCCCAAATGTCCAGTCGAAGGTAATTATAGGGAAGAAAAGGGGACCACAAATGGAAGCAGAGGCAGAGAGAGGATACATACATGAACCATGAAACTGGACTCCTATGTGCCTCATTTGCTGTCTAGAATCCTAGAGTTGGACCTAGGAAAGGTCAAGGGGTGAGTCAAAAACAAGGTTTCCCATTTGGGACTCGGGGCGGGGGGGATCTGTCTTGCAGGATTCTGTGTTTATTAACTGGTATAGGAAAATCTGAGTAAAATTAATATTTGACATGGTTGAACAGATGGAGAACATATGATTATTTCCTAACCACGCCCCCCCCCCCGAATCGCTGTATGTACACACACTCTTGAGTGGCATGGAAATGTCAAAAAGTCCATACATGTCTTGGAGAAATAGCTGACAGGGCTGGGCTGATGAGCCTACCAGGAGGACAGAGCATCTGGAGTGAAATGATCCTGCAGTAAAGCAGAAGTAGAGAAGAATCATGCCCAAACCTCAGGAATAGGAGGTAATTCCACCCAGATCAAGATGCAGCAAATTCAATATGAATAACTACTGAGTTCTAGCAATCCGGCAACGAGATAAATTCATTCATTAAATATTTATTGGCTACCCACTATATGGGCTTCCCTGGTGGCTCAGACAGTAAAGAATCCACCTGCAATAAGGGAGACCTGGGTTCAATCCCTAGGTTGGGAAGATCCCCTGGAGGAGGGTAAGGCAACCCACTCCAGTATTCTTACCTGGTGAATCCCACTGGACAGAGGAGCCTGTGGGCTACAGTCCATAGGGTCGCAAAGAGTCAGATATGACTAAGCAACTAAGCACAGCACAGCTGACCCACTATATAGCATTTGTGTTCTGAAAAATTAGGGCTATAGCAGTAAACTAATCAATCTTCCCATAACTGGAGCTTGGTGGTAGGAAACAGATAATTTTTTCAAATAAATTAATTTATTTTAATTGGAGGCTAATTACTTTACAGCTTTATAGTGGTTTTTGCCGTACATTGACATGATTCAGCCATGGGTATACATGTGTCCCCCATCCTGAACACCCCTCCTAACTCCCTCCCCATCCCATCCCTCAGCATTGTCCCAGTGCTCTGGCTTTGAGTGCCCTGTTTCATGCATCGAACTTGGACTGGTGATCTATTTCATAATATACATGTTTAAATGCTCTTCTCTCAAATCATCCCACACCCTTGCCTTCTCCCACAGAGTCCAAAAGTCTGTTCTTTACATCTGTGTCTCTTTTGCTGTCTCACATATAGGGTTGTAACTATTAATCTAATTATGTTAATAATCACTTTGAACCTCAAAGTGGTATAAATTGGTATAAATGCACCAATTAAAAGGCAGGAATTGTCACAGTGGTCAAAACCAAGGCACAACTATATGTTGTCTACATAAAGCCTACTTTAAATATTAGGACATATACATGTAATACATTAAAAGTAAATGGATAGAAATTGTTTAAGTGAAGTAAGTTTTGTTAATCTTTAAAAACCTCTCTTATATGAAGCCATAATATATTTTCCTGCTAATTGGTTTAAGATCTGTTCTTTGAACTGACAAATAATCAATAAAATTATATTTCTACAAAAAAGTAAGTGGATAGAGGAAAATATACCATGCTCAGTTCAGTTCAGTCGCTCAGTCGCGTCCGACCCTTTGAGACCTTATGAATTGCAGCATGCCAGGCCTCCCTGTCCATCACCAACTCTGGGAGTTTACTCAAACCCATGTCCATCGAGTCAATGATGCCATCCAGCCATCTCATCCTCTGTTGTCCCCTTCTCCTCCTGCCCCCAATCCTTCCCAGCATCAGAGTCTTTTCCAATGAGTCATCTCTTCAAATGAGGTGGCCAAAGTACTGGAGTTTCAGCTTCAGCATCAGTCCTTCCAATGAACACCCAGGAATGATCTCCTTTAGGATGGACTGGTTGGATCTCCTTTAAGTCCAAGGGACTCGCAAGAGTCTTCTCCAATACTACAGTTCAAAAGCATCAATTCTTTGGCTCTCAGCCTTCTTCACAGTCCAGCTCTATCATCCATACCTGACCACAGAAAAAACCATAGCCTTGACTAGATGGACCTTTGTTGGCAAAGTAATATCTCTGCTTTTTAATCTGCTATCTAGGTCGGTCATAACTTTTCTTCCAAGGAGTAAGCGTCTTTTAATTTCATGGCTGCAATCACCATCTGCAGTGATTTTGGAGCCCCCCCAAAATAAAGTCTGACACTGTTTTTACTGTTTCCCCATCTATTTCCCATGAAGTGATGGGACCAGATGCCATGATCTTCATTTTCTGAATGTTGAGCTTGAAGCCAACTTTTTCAATCTCCTCTTTCACTTTCATCAAGAGGCTTTTTAGTTCCTATGCACTTTCTGCCATAAAGGTGGTGTCATCTACATATCTGAGGTTATTGATATTTCTCCTGGCAATCTTGATTCCAGCTTGTGCTTCTTCCAGCCCAGCGTTTCTTGTGATGTATTCTGTATGTAAGTTAAATATACCATGCTAACACTAATAAAAAGAAACCAAGAAGAGCAAAATTAACTGTAGACAGAGCTGACTTCAAACTAAGGAAAGTTATAAGGAATTTTAAAAAAGAGCATTGTATAATTATAAAGGGTGTGATTCACCACCTATTAAGAAGGTGTAATAACTCTTAATGTATATGTAATTAACAACAGAGCCTCAAACAACCTGTGGCAAAAATACTGATAGACCTGAGAGGAGAAATAGATGAATTTGCTATCATAGTTCAAGATTTCAGCACCAGTCTCTCAGAAATGGACATAACCAGCAAGCAGAAAATTAGGAAGGTTGTAGCTGGGCATAACAACACTATCAATCAACTGTAGAATTAACATCTATGGAATACATCATCCAACAGCAAATTACACATTTTTCTCAAGAGGCCATGAAATATTTGCTTAGACAGACCACATTTGGGGACAGAAAACACTGTAACAAATTGAAAACAATAGAAAGTAGACAATGTCTGCTCTCAGATTACAATGTAATTAAACTAGAAATCCATGACAGATGGATAACTGGGAAATCCCAAAATATGTGGAAAATAAGCAACACACTTCTAAGAAAAAATTTCAAGAAAAATTTAAGTATATTTTGAACTAAATGAAAATGCAACATCAAAATTTGTGGAACTCAATGATAGCAGTGCTTAGGGGGAAATCTGTGCCACTGAATGCCACATCACCCCTTTGTGAGTGATGTGTTCCTCCTGGATCCCCTGGCAGATGCCTGATACTGAGTATAGTACCAACTCCATGCTATATCTTTTATACACATGCATACCTATGGCAAAAATTAATTTAGAATTTGGGTACAATAAGAGATTAACAACAACTAATAATAACATAGAACAATGATAACAACATATTGTGACAAAAGTTATGTAAATATGGCCTCTCTCTCTTTCTCTGTTAAAATATCTGAGTGAATGGAAACACAGCTATAGAAAACGGGCCTGCAGACACAGTGCGGGAAGGAGGGGAGAAGACGAACTGAGAAAGTTAGCATTGACATAGATACACTACCATGTGTAAAACAGACAGCTAGTGGGAAGCTGCCATGGAACACAAGGAGCCCAGCCTGGTATCTGTGAAGACCTTGAGGGATGTGATCGAAGAGAGGAGACTCAGGAAGAAGGGGACATTTTCTGTATAATTATGGCTGATTTGTGCTGCTTAAGAGCAGAAACCCACACAACATTGTTAAGCAATTATCCAACAATTAAAAAAATTCTTCTTGTACAAGTTTAATACTTCCATTTTAACTAAGCATTTACCACACACTCTTCGTAATTTTGCAGTTTGAGGTACAACAGCAAAACCAGCACACGTTTCTTTATCCTTATTCACAACTTCACAGTCAGAAGATAAAGGGTCCCAGTAAAATAGGAATTGGGGAAATCTTTCTCAGCTTGATAAAGTCTACTAAATACAAAGCCCTACCGCTAACATCATATTTAGTGGTGAGAAACTTGAAACTTTCACACTAAGTTCAGGGGCAAGGCAAGCATGTGTATTTTCATTACTCATTTTCAACACAGTACTGATGGATATATGTCATTATATATTTGCCCAAACCCACAGAATTTACCGAAAATAAATCCTAAAGTAAACTAAAGACTTTGGGTGACTATTATGTATCAACGTAGGTTCATCTTTGACAACAAATGTACCATTCTGGTGAGTGATGTTGATCGTGGGGGAGGCTATGAAGCTACAAGACAGGGGACATATGGGAAGTCTCTGTACCTTCCTCTAAATGTTGTTGCTCTAAAAAAATAAAGCATTTTAAAACAACAACAACAACAAAATTTTTCAGTGGTCATAACTAGAATAAAATTGTTGTATTAGTGACTTTTATTTTTCCAAAATCAGTTTCTTTTTCCCTTTGGTCATTGAAAGATTGACTTGTTCAGAAATAGGACAAATGTCAGGTGTTTGAATTCCAAAAAAACAGATGTCATAAATTAATATAGGTATATTTACATTTAAAATAAGTGGATTATTACTCATTAATTTAATTTGAAACACTGAAATTATTGAATTCATAAAAGCTAAGTTTTATTCATGACCTTTTTGTTTATATTTAGTTTATCTGCCCATGTTTCAGAAACACAATGATGTTTCTTTCATTGAAGACTTTTTATTTTTCTCCAAGAGTACATCATGCAAAATGCCAGGCTGGATGAGTCACAAGCTGGAATTAAGATTGCTGGGAGAAATATAAACAACCTCAGATATGCAAATGATATCACTTTAATGGAGGAAAGCAAAGAGGAACTATAGAGCTTCTTCATGAAGGTGAGAGAGGAGAATGAAAAAGCTGGCTTAAAACTCAGCATTCAAAAAATGAAGATCATGGCATCTGGTCCCATCATTTCATGCAAATAGATCTGGGAAAAGGGGAAACTGTGACAGATTTAATTTTCTTTGGCTCCAAAATCACTGCAGACAGTGACACTGAAGCTACAAATTAAAAGGCACTTGCTTCTTGGAAGAAAAGCTATGACTAACCTAGACAGCATATTACAAACCAAAGACATCATTTGGCCGATAAAGGTCCATATACTAAAAGCTATGGTTTTTGCAGCAGTCATGTATTAATGCAAGAGCTGGACCATAATTGATGCTTTCAAACTCTGGGGCTGAAGAAGACTCTTGAGAGTCCCTTGGACTGCTAGGATATCAAACCAGTCGATCCTAAAGGAAAACAACTTTGAATATTCACTGGAAGGACCAGTGAATTGAAGCTGAAGTTCCAATACTTTGGTCCCTTGATGTGAAGAGCCGACTCATTAGAAAAGACCCTGATGCTGTGAAAGATTGAAGGCAGAAGAAGGGGACGACAGAGGATGAGATGCTTGGATGGTATCACCAATTCAATGAACATGAGTTTGGGTAAACTTCAGTTCAGTTCAGTTGCTTAGTCATGTCCGACTCTGCGACCCCATGAATTGCAGCATGCCAGGCCTCCCTGTCCATCACCAACTCCTGGAGTTCACTCAGACTCACGTCCATCGAGTCGGTGATGCCATCCAGCCATCTCATCCTCTGTCGTCCCTTTCTCCTCCTGCCCCCAATCCCTCCCAGCATCAGTCTTTTCCAATGAGTCAACACTTCTCATGAGGTGGCCAAAGTACTGGACTTTCAGCTTTAACATCATTCCTTCCAAAGAACACCCAGGGCTGATCTCCTTCAAAATGGACTGGTTGGATCTCCTTGCAGTCCAAGGGACTCTCAAGAGTCTTCTCCAACACCACAGTTAGGGAGACAGTAAAGGACAGGGGAGCCTGGAGTGTTACAGTTTATGAGATTACAAAAAGTCAGACACGACTTAGTGACTGAAGAGCAACGAACAACAGTGTGATTACATGGTTTTGTTATAACTGTGATTCCACAGACTCTCAAACAAAGCACTAATATCACACGGAGAGAACAAGCAGCAATCAGGATGCTCATGCAATTCACAGCATGGTCAACCTAGCTATAATAGTTTGAGTGTTCAGACTGAATAGATTAAAACATCTGTAGTTGAACTGCATGCATACTTTACATGATGTATTGTTACTATATTCAATACTGTATTGGATACTCTATTGGTATTGGATCTTCCCTGTAGCTCAGACAGAAAAGAATCTGCCTACAAGAGTTGACTCATTGGAAAAGACTCTGATGCTGGGAGGGATTGAGGGCAGGAGGAGAAGGGGACGACCGAGGATGAGATGGCTGGATGGCATCACCGACTCGATGGATGTGAGTCTGAGTGAACTCTGGGAGTTGGTGATGGACAGGGAGGCCTGGCGTGCTGCGATCCATGGGGTCGCAAAGAGTCGGATACGACTGTGCGACTGAACTGAACTGAACTGAACTGAACAATGAAGGAGACCCGGGTTTAATCCTTGGGTCAGGAAGATCCTCTGGAGAAGGGAATGGCAAACTACTCCAGTATTCTTGCCTGGAGAATCCCATGGAAAGAGGAGCCTGGAGGGCTACAGTTCATGGGGTCACAAAGAGTCGGACACGACTGAGTGACCAACACTACATTGTTACTGTAATGTAAATCTTTCTCATTCTAAAATATATATATATATATAGGAAAGTCTTTGAAAAAATATGAATTCTTGTGAACACATATGTAAAATAATAGTTATATGTCTTCATATAATGGTGTCCTTGTCTCTTAAGCTTTAGAAACACAATTATCTGTTTGATAATATTGTGGCTATAGATTATTTAGAATTTCTATGTTAATTGCCTATTATGTTTCAGAATTATCACTGAGTTCTGAAAAACACACTTCTAATTCTAAATCTCTATAATTGTATTTATATTATGTAGAAAACTTTTTTTCTGGAAGAGACATCTCAAATGTTAGCCTCTTTCACACCTCTAAATGGCAAGATAGAGATTCAATAGATCTGCTAGAACATAGCTTTCATGGTATGATCAGCCATCCTGTGTTTCTGGCTTATTAGACAAATAAGGCTGTTACAGATGGAATAACAACATTTCTTTATAAAACCAGATTGGGGAAAATGAAATTTGGCTGATGATCAGAACTAGTGAAAGAATAATTTTTATTAGTTAGACCAGATGGAGAACATTAATAGCAATAATATGGAAAAGAGTTAAATTGATAGCTATTAATTAGCATTAACGAAATGCTACTGAGATTAGAAACTTCTAAAATGTTTACTTCTTGAAATTAAATTCTTCCTTGACTTTGTTCTTAGATTTTTTTTTTCCTTTAGTATAGTGATACAGCCATCAGAATTGGCCTAAAGTAGGTGGTAGCTATGATGAAGTGATCCTTTCATTTAAAAAATAAAATACTCATTCAGAGTGCTAGGTAACTACTAGGAACAATGTTAAATTAAGTATTTTACAGGAGGTGAGGAACTTAGGTCACGGCAAATTTCAGAAGACAGAGAATTCAGGATATTAAGAAGAAAATAAATAGCATACCTATAAATGGCAAAACTATAAATATATAGCATACACATATCATATGTTAATTTGCTCAAGATATGGCTTAGGATACATAGCAAAAGTATTTGTGAAGTCTAATTGGTTGTTCAGTAAGTTTTAAATACCTTCCTTCCTTTTATTCCTTCCTTCCTTTTCTGTTTCTCTCTCTCTTTCGAATCTGCTTTTTTCTAAAGAAATTGAGTGCCTGCACAACCAAGGTAAATTTTCTTGAAGATATTACACTTACAGCCAGGGTTTCTTGAGAAACATAAGATAGCAAGTCTGGCAGGCAGGTTTTATTTGCCTAAAAGCTACAGGTCACATGGGAGGAATTCAGATGATAATTTTGGAAGGAATAAATCTAGTCCTTTGCTATCAGGAATAAGTTATTTAAGCCAAAGAGAAGAACTGATGGGTGTCACTCTGGTCCTGAGAAGATGTACTGGAGGTGAGAGAAGGTTGAAAGAAATGCACTGCTCTCCAAGGCAGGCTTGGAGTAGCATCTGATAATCATAACATCTGATAAATCTGCACATATATACTGATGCTAACTAGCAGAGGGAGCTGTAGAATAAAATAAGTAAAATTATTTGGCGGTCAGGCTATCCAAGCTCAGCTGGAAATCTTGGCTTTAAAAAAATGTTGCTGGATTTCCCTAGTGGCATAGTGGATAAGAATCCACCTGCTAATACAGGAGACAGATTCAATTTCTGATCCAGGATTATCCCATATGCCACAAAGCAAATTAGGCTGGGCACCACAACTATTGAGGCTGTGCTCTGGAGCCCGGGAACCACAACTACAGAGCCTCTTTCTGCAGCTACTGAAGCTTATGTGCCCTAGAGCTTGTGCTCCACCACAAGAGAAGCCCCTGCGATGAGAGGTCTGCACAACCCAATGAAGAGTAACACCTGCTCACTGCAACTAGAGAAAGCCCGAATGCAACAACAAAGACCCAATGCAACCAAAAATAAATAAAGAAAAAAGATTTTTTTAAAAAAATGTTGCTGTCATTGTAAAACCAGCTATAGAAGATTTTGACTTCAGTAGTCAAGCAGAGAGAAAATTTGTAGAGGGTGTCTTGATTATTTTGTCCAGATTTATAACAAAAAAATTAGGTTTTTTAAAATAAACACACAGAATTAAATAAATAATTAACAAATTAAAATATTTTTGCTACTCAGGAACAATACATGAAAAAGATTATCAATTAGGCCACATTTACAATTAAGTGGGGCAAATACACAATTACAACAAACTCAAGGATAATGAAAAAAAAAACGGGAAAAAATAAAACATAAAAGACTAATTTCTTTCATTAAAAGGTTTTAACAAATCCTTAGAGAAACTTTTATAACTTATTAAAAAAATAGACAAAAATATTAACAGCTGTTCAGAAAGTTGTCTACCCTCCTTCATGAAAAATTTTCAATTTAAAATAATGAAATAGAAGACTGACTTCTACCAAGAGAGTATGGAAAGCTCCACTGACCTATTCACCACTGAAACTGGGGAGAATGATTTTTTAAATTCAACCATTTAAAGCCTATGGAAATGGTCCTAAAAAGAAACAACAAATGAAAAAAAAAAAATCTATTGGAGGAAAGCTAGGGAAAATTCAGTACAAAAGGCAAGATATAGTGATAGTTGAACCAAAGTAACTCTCTGCTTCCCTACTCCCAGCCTAGCAAGGCAGGCACTCCACTCCTGATTGCTGCAGCTAAAAACACCAGGCTCCCCCTCCCTTGAGCTCCCAGTCAAAGGGCTATCTTTCTGGGAGAAGCAGAACTTCAGAATTTTTCCTCAGTCTCCTCAGTCCCCAGATGAGCAGTGGGTCCTGAGCAAGTGGTTGAGAGGAGGCAGCACCCTTCTTTTGTTCACATCCTACTCATGAAATGGCACCTCGATGAATACTGAGTTCTGTTTGACTGTTGCTCTGGCCCAATCCAATTTATTCTTCCCCAAGACCTATCACGGCTTCCCAGGTGACTCAGTGGTAAAAGAATCCCCCTGCCAATGTAGGTGACACAGGTTTAATCCCTGGGTCAGAAAGATCCCCTGGAAAAGGAAATGTCAATCCATTTCAGTATTCTTGCCTGGGAAATCCCATGGACAGAGGAGCCTGGTGGGCTACAGACCATGGGGTCGCAAAGAGTTGGACACGACTTAGGGACTAATCAATGACAACAAAGACCAATCAGAGTGTCCCACACATAGCAGATGCTCAATAAATATTTGGCAGAAAGAAAGGAGGTAGAAAAGAAGGAAAAATAGAGACATAAAGAGAAGGGGCAAACAGTGAACATTCGAATAGCAACCAGAAAGTTTATAAGCCAAATGTCAACATCAGTAGAATGTTATATATAGATGATGTTTGAATCCAACTTAAAATTTGTTCTGAAAGAAAGGGCCAATTGGATAGTAAACTACAGCTTATTTTTTCAACATTGTGACAGAATTGATGGTCTAGTGAGCCTTTAAAACACCATTTTCAAAATAAAACTAGTTCCTGGCTTTTCTTTTATTGTATACAATTTTGATTTACTGAGCTGAATTCTCTGAGCTAAATTGCAAACTTTATGAACAGAACTATTCTTTCTGGCATTTACATTCTCTTCCGGTAACAGGTGTTTTGTTTCATTTCAAAAGAATAGACTTTTCCCTGTAAATCAATATATCATTGTTTTTTCTTCATTACAATGTCAGCTTCTAGTTTTATTACATTCTGTTGGATTACACTCAGTATGGGTGCCAGACATATTTTACAGTATTGATGGATCAGTTCACAGCGTTTATTTTTTTCCCTTAATGAGACAAGCACAGTGCATATTCTTTTTTAAAGCTGACAGGAAAAGTAATTTTAAGTGGTTTATCAAATGGCCCACAAGTTTTCAATTTTATCCAAGAGAAGAAGATTCTTCTAATATGCAACTTCTGCATTTACTTAACTCACTACATATCTTTATAAAACTAATTTTCCATCCTTATGGAAAATGAGAGAGAAAGATTGGGTATGATATAGTTGGTTTAATTGTTTCAGAGACAGTCTATTCAAGATTAATTAAATCATGCTTAACATGTTCCAGCTTTAACTGTGAAGTTCTTGAAAAATACCCTTACTCTTTGAAACATTAATACTGTGAGGTTTAATCAGAAGAAACATTAATACTGAATGATAGAACTGGGAAATAAAATATTCAGCCTCATAAATTCTATAGCAGTGCTCTTTTCTCTCATAAGAATGAAAATCTGATATTTATAGATAGTAATATGATGTATGTAGGCCTTTGGTCTTTGATGGGCACAGAGATACTTCTCATAAACTTAATTACAAAGTATTGTTTTAATTTATCATTTCTAAATATTCTGTTTGGAAAATTCACTTACTAAAACGGAAAGCCCAAATTTGATAAAAATCACGTTGTTGTGATAGCTATAAAGAAGTGAACTAAAGAAGACATATGCAGGACTTCCGTGATAGACTAATGCATAAGAATCCGCCTGCCAATGCAGAGGACATGGGTTCCATCCCTGGTCTGGGAAGATCCCACATGGATCAAGACAACCAAGCTGAGCCCATGCTCTAGAGCCCACATTCTGCAAATACTGAAGCCCCAGTACCCTAGAGCCCCAGCTCCACAACAAGAGAATCCATGGCAATGAGAAGCCCAAGCATGCAACTAGAGAAAGCCTGTGCACAGCAACAAAGAGTTGTGCATTGCAACAAAGATGCAGCACAACCCCAAATTAAAATTAGTTGATTAAATTTTTTTAAAAAGTCAACATTTGCCATACAACACATGCTTTCTTCAGCACTCTGTCTGGTGCTTCTCAATCTTCTTCACTGTCTACCTAGAAAATGATGGTAGTACTTGAGAGCACATGTGGTAAACGGACAAAGCTGCTTCTGGAAGGAAGCTGCTGTTTGCTGAGAGGAATCCTAGACCTTCTGCTCATTAAAACATACGTTCTAAAATATAACTATGATTTTTATGCAACTCTCCCAAAATATTTATAAGCAAAGAATATTTGTTATGTATGTGAAAACAATATACAATAAGTATACATAATGGTCACAGGTCATTTGACTTCATCTAGGATTACTTCCATTATGATATCATTTTCTTATTCTAGAAATCACAGTCATTATCAAGTTTTCATAGTCATTGCTATCCTTCCTTTTTATGATCTCTAGTATTCCTATTTTCTTTGAACTTACGTTTTTGCAGGACTTCCCCGGTAGTCTAATGGATAAGAAACCACCTGCCAATGCAGGGGACACAGGTAGCATCCCTGGTCTGGGAAGATCCCATGTGGCATTTTTATTTCTACTTATGTAAACCCTTGAAAAATCTACTATATATCTTTTATCAGTATTTTAAAATAACTCCCTGAAGCTGGCTTGATATAGTCTTTGGGATAATGGAAAAGTAGGTAAAGGTTGTTTTCTTCTTCATGGTGTCATGATCAAAATTGGTACAACATTGAGATCTAAGTAGAGGGAACCAACACTCTAGTTCTTAATTAACCAAAATGTCATAAAGAAACTTGATTTCAGTTCAGTCCAGTAAGTTCAGTTCAGTTAAGTTCAGTTCATTTCAGCCACTCAGTCATGTCTGACTTTAGTGACCCAATGAATCACACAATGCAGGCCTCCCTGTCCATCACCAACTCCCGGAGTTACCTCAAACTCATGTCCATCGAGTCGGTGATGCCATCCAGCCATCTCATCCTCGGTCGTCCCCTTCTCCTCCTGCCCCCAGTCCCTCCCAGCATCAGAGTCTTTTCCAATGAGTCAACTCTTCACATGAGCTGGCCAAAGTACTGGAGTTTCAGCTTTAGCATCATTCTATCCAAAGAACACCCATGACTGATCTCCTTTAGAATGGACTGGTTGGATCTCCTTGCAGTCCAAGGGACTCTCAAGAGTCTTCTCCAACACCACAGTTCAAAAGTATCAATTCTTCAGCACTCAGCTTTCTTCAAAATCCAACTCTCACATCCATACATGACCACTGGAAAAACCATAACCTTGACTAGATGGACCTTTGTTGGCAAAGTAATGTCTCTGCTTTTGAATATGCTATGTAGGTTGGTCATAACTTTCGCTCCAAGGAGTAAGCGTCTTTTAATTTCATGGCTGCAATCACCATCTGCAGTGATTTTGGAGCCCCCCAAAAAATAAAGTCTGACACCGTTTCCACTGTTTCCCCATCTATTTCCCATGAAGTGGTGGGACCAGATGCCATGATCTTCATTTTCTGAATGTTGAGCTTTAAGCCAACTTTTTCGCTCTCCTCCTTCACTTTCATCAAGAGGCTTTTTATTTCCTCTTCACTTTCTGCCATAAGGGTGTGTCATCTGAGGTTATTGATATTTCTCCCAGCAATCTTGATTCCAGCTTGTGCTTCTTCCAGCCCAGCATGTCTCATGATGTACTCTGCATAGAAGTTAAATAAGCAGGGTGACAATATACAGCCTTGACATACTCCTTTTCCTATTTGGAACCAGTCTGTTGTTCCATGTCCAGTTCTAATTGTTGCTTCCTGACCTGCATACAGATTTCTCAAGAGGAAGGTCAGCTGGTCTGGCATTCCCATCTCTTTCAGAATTTTCCACAGTTGATTGTGATCCACACAGTCAAAGGCTTTGGCATAGTCAATAAAACAGAAATAGATGTTTTTTTCTGGAACTCTCTTGCTTTTTAGATGATCCAGCAGATGTTGGCAATTGATCTCTGGTTCCTCTGCCTTTTCTAACACTGGCTTGAACGTCTGGAAGTTCATGGTTCATGTACTGCTGAATCCTGGCTTGGAGAATTTTGAGCATCACTTTACTAGCGTGTGAGATGAGTGCAATTGTGCGGTAGACTGAGCATTCTTTGGCATTGCCTTTCTTTGGAATTGGAATGAAAACTGACCTTTTCCAGTCTTGTGGTCACTGCTGAGTTTTCCAAATTTGCTGGCATATTGAGTGCAGCACTTTCACAGCATCATCTTTCAGGATTTGAAACAGCTCAACTGGAATTCCATCACCTCCACTAGCTTTGTTCATAGTGATGCTTTCTAAGGCCCACTTGACTTCACATTCCAGGATGTCTGGCTCTAGCTTAGTGATCACATCATCATGATTATCTTGGTCTTGAAGATCTTTTTTGTACAGTTCTTCTGTGTATTCTTGCCACCTCTTCTTAATATCTTCTGCTTCTGTTAGGTCCAGACCATTTCTGTCCTTTATTGAGCCCATCTTTGCATGAAATGTTCCCTTGGTATCTAGAATTTTCTTGAAGAGATCTCTTGTCTTTCCCATTCTGTTGTTTTCTTCTATTTCTTTGCATTGATCACTGAGGATGGCTTTCATATCTCTCCTTGCTATTCTTTGGAACGCTGCATTCAAATGCTTATATCTTTCCTTTTCTCATTTGCTTTTTGCTTCTCTTCTTTTCACAGCTATTTGTAAGGCCTCCCCAGACAGCCATTTTGCTTTTTTGCATTTCTTTTCCATGGGGATGGTCTTGATCCCTAGCTCTTGTACAATGTCACGAACCTCCATCCATAGTTCATCAGGCACTCTATCTATCAGATCCAGTCCCTTAAATCTATTTCTACTTCCACTGTATAATCATAAGGGATATGATTTAGGTCATATGTGAATGGTCTAGTGGTTTTCCCTACTTTCTTCACTTTAAGTCTAAATTTGCCAATAAGGAGCTCATGATCTGAGCCACAGTCAGCTCCGGGTCTTGTTTTTGCTGACTGTATAGAGCTTCTCCATCTTTGGCTGCAAAGAATGTAATCAATCTCATTTCAGTGTTGACCATCTGGTGATGTCCATGTATAGAGTCTTCTCTTGGTTTAGCACCATCTAAATAGGAGAGTATGGATTATATAAGTTCAGGCAAAGGAACACAGGATGATGATGCATGAGCAAGGGTCTCTCCTCTTTCAACTGGAGTTTGAGATCTTATTATCAAAATGGGGAATGAATAGTAAAGAGTTAAGGCAGCCAAAATCAATAATCAATTTAAAAATAAATTAGGCTTTAAAGTCAGTCTAAATCTGAATAGTGTGAACCTGACCCTCAAGATAAGGAATCTGAGTGAATGAGTGATTTCCCCAAATCAAAGCAGCATCAGCATCAAGGATGACCTGATTTTGATATGGAAGGCTAATGAATGACATTCCATATGTTATGTGTGACAGTCCCAAAGTTTGCTGACAGCATCAAGTGAATTACTGGGTGAGTAAAAACCTTATTTGAAAATGTCAGGCAGATAGAGACCAGGATATTTATGTTAGGAACTACACAATTACCCAGTTGGTGATTTAGAACAGTATAAGGGAGGCACTCTGACCTGGCTTGACCTTTGAGATTCCACTGAAAAAAGAGAGGATTAAGATTGTTTATCACTGCATTCACAACTTCCTGGGTACTGAATACAGAATATTTTGCATAATTTAAGCATGAGAAATCAATATGCCAAATTTTAACTTAATATTTAGAAAAAGAAAACCAGAAGCTTTTCTTCCTTCCATTTATGGAGTATAAATAATGTATTAAACATTAGCAGATACAAAATTACAAAGGAGAGTAAGTAGTCTTTTAAGATAATGTCCTATGACATGTATCTGTTTGTTTCTTTTTTTTTTTTACTTTAGCTTTTAAAATTTATTTTCATTGAGGGAACCCTGGTTTTCTAGGTGGCACAGTGGTAAAGAATCTGCCTGCCAGTGCAGAAGACAAGACTTGGGTTGAATCCCTGGGTCAGGAAGATCCCCTGGAGTAGGAAATGGCAACCCACTCCAATATTCTTGCCTGGAAAATGCCGTGCACAGAGAAACCTGGCAGGTTACAGTCCATGGAGTCACAGAGTCAGACACAACTGAGCACGTGCAACACACACACACAGCATTGGTTATATCATGTGTACATTTCATTTTCCACCTACCTATGAGTCAGCACTTATCATTCTTAAGGAATTTCCAGTCAGTTACATCCTATCCACAGTTAAAATTTACATGTTTCACCAGACTAAACAAAAGTAGAGGAACAAGAAAAGCAAACTTATCAAGATTGTACAGTATTTTGAAAACTATTTAAAAAAAAGACATGATCACTTTTAGACAATCAAATCATCATGCATATAAAACATACTAAAAAAATCCTCAGTCTTTCATAGAAGGTATTTTTTTACTTAAAAAATAACTCCATATTAGTTAATTATATAAAACTTAGCATGTGAAAAGTTCAATCTCAAGAGAAATCACTCACAAATTTTCTAATTATTAAAAAATTCTCTCTCACATTTAGTCCTAGTGATAAGATTGCATATCAATAAGCTTTCATATTCTTCTGTCCAGTTTCTTCTCCCTCTTTCTGTGTTTGTCTCTGTCTTTCCGTCCTTCTTCATGTATATTTATATATATATATATAGCCACATGCAATATGTGTGTGCTGGTACACACACACACACACACACACACACGTATATCTCCTCAAACTCAAATTTTTTATAATCTGGAGCTATAAATTAAATAAAAATACAATGATCTGTTACCATAGTCAGTATATTTACAATATTACAGATTTCTGAGAAATGAGATGCAATTTAAAAGATATATTCTTAGAGTAAAAATGATGGAAATTTAGCAGATGTATAATTGCTTTTCTGTTGTTTCAAACATTCATCTTAAATAATGCACACTTTATAATTTTTATTCAAATAATAGTTTCATAGTGAAATGACCACCATAGTGTGAATATTTCTGTAAATAAGTATTTTTTAAAAAATAATCAGTTCACTCGCATACATGTAGGGGTTTTGTTTGAGCATTTTGAAAAACCTAGAAACTTCAGGTAATTGGCAATAAAATTTAATTTTTCCCTCAAACCATCTTTCGCTTATTTTCAGTTTAAATAATTTTCTTTAGGAAAAGATGTAGCATGTCCTAAATATCAAGAATCCACCAAGATCTACTTGTTGTAAATCCAAGTGACATAGACACAGGATTGCTTATTCAAAAGTTATTACTGTCAATACTCCTTTTCCGGGAGGTATACATAAGTGTGGGGAAAGCAGAAGGAAATAAAAGGGATATTATTTGCTTCTGACCACACTTGATAGGGTGGTGGTCTGAGAATAGATCAAGAATGCAATGGATGGCCAAAGAGATTTAAGTGAAAGTCGCTCAGTCATGTCCAATTCTTTGTGACAAATTCTTCATGGACTGTATAGTCCATGGGAATTTCTGGGCCAGAATACTGAAGTGGGTAGCTGCTCCCTTCTCCAAGGGATCTTCCCAACCCAGGGATCAAACCCAGATCTCCCACACTGTAGGCAGATTCTTTACCAACTTGAGCTACCAGGGAAGCCAAGAATACTGGAATGGGTAGCCTATCCCTTCTCCAGGGGATCTTCCTGACCCAGGAATTGAACCAGGGTCTCCTGCATTGCAGGCGGATTCTTTACCAGCTGAGATACAAAACACAGTCACTGAGGACTGGAAAGATGTCAGGATCACTCATTTGTTGTAGCAGATTCTCCTTCTGCTTTCCCCACACTTATGTATACCTCCTGGGAAAGGAGTATTGACAGTAATAACTTTCGAATAAGCAATCCTGTGTCTATGTCACTTGGATTTACAACAAGTAGATCTTGGTGGATTCTTGATATTTAGGACAAATTGAGAAAAAACAGAAAAAAGATGAAAGTGAAGAGGCAAAATGTACTGCAGATTTTGGCTTCTGGAAGGGAGGTAGCTGTGGGTTATAGACCATATATGCGTGACACTCAAGTTGGGCAAGTGGAGAATTATATCCCACAACCAGGTAACTAGTATAGGGACCCAGAAACAGCCAAGAAAAAGGAGGTGGAAGAACCAGGCACTTTAGAGTTGGAAGTTCCTATTGAAAACACAAGCCAAACACAGGCTGGGCCAAACAGCAAGCCCAGCCTAAAGGAAGAGTAGGGGTGGGGTAGGGGGTTGCCAGTGTGTCTCAGATACACTTTCTGCCACTTATATATTTCTTGCTTTTCTAGACTGGACTGGGAAATCAGACATACATGGCCACTCCCATTCCTCCCCAACCATCCTAAATTCCTATCCTCCAAAATGTTGGGGATCTGAAAAAAATGAAGCCTGATGCTCTACTCTAGCTGAGTTCTGATTTCCAAGATTTAGGGTGACAGTAAAATGTTACTGATGATGGTGATGACAATGATCATCAATAAAAGAAAAAAACAAAAAGAAATCTTAGTATTACAAGACTACTTGAAGCTAAAAGTGTACAACTTCTCACTGTATATATTACATCCTTAGTGACAAGATTTGGCAGAACAAGGCTAAGAGACTGTGTTAGCTATGCAGTATTCTATGGGAATAATGTACTATGGGAATAAGCTTAGTTTCTGAAGATTTCAACCAGGATGTGGCTTCTATTTCAGTTAGAATTTACTGCTATAGATATCACTCTAGAGCATCCTAAAAGGATTATGTGGTTTTTTGATATAAAGCAGAGTTCACTTCACTTTTCACTTTCATGCGTTGGAGAAGGAAATGGCAACCCACTTCAGTGTCCTTGCCTGGAGAATCCCAGGGACGGCGGAGCCTGGTTGGCTGCCGTCTATGGGGTCGCACAGAGTCGGACACGACTGAAGTGATTTAGCAGCAGCAGCAGCAGCAGCAGAGATCACATATACAACAATCCTAAAAAGATTATCAAGAGTCTTCTAAAATCTAACTCATTCCACTTTAGCACAGATCAAATTTTTTATTTGGTTAAGGACAAATCCATACATGTATAGCTTCTATCTACCACTTTCTAGGTCTTTCTTCTGCAGTTAGACAGAATAAGTTCAACTGATATTCTTTTAAATATTTTAAACTTTCTTTTTATCAAGTCTACTCTGGGATACTTTAATCCCTAATCTGACACTCATAACTGTCTACACACACACACACACACACACACGCATAGTTTTCTCCAAACTACATAAGGCAGACTCTCCAAATTTTTCATCACCTTCTTCAATTGTCTTTAAATGTTCCCAAAGCCCTCAATAGTTCACTAAACATACTTTTATGTGATCCAGAATGGAACACAATATGATCAGCAGACTATCACATCTCTGAGCTTTACATAGTAATGCTACTCTTGTCATATCAAGTTTATAGTCAACTGATCCTTTGCTTCTGTCCTCCATACTCTCCTCTACAGAGGAGAGTAGGTTTTTCTCTACCATATACAACATCTCTTTAGGGACTTGCCTGAATAACTTAGTGTAAACTTTATTTCGTATCTCCTTATGACATTCTCTGTTCTTTTTAACTATTTAGCTTGTGGTTCAATCTCCTTCCGTGACATCTGAAAATATAAACTAGTTATAGTTTTTGTTTTTTCCTTTAAACTTGATTCTGTGTTTCTTTCCTGGCATAAGTGACTTGACTGAAAAACAGAAAAAAAAAACAAACAAACAAACAAAAAAAAAACACCTAAAGATAAACTGGTCCTCTGGACTGTTTAAGCTTGACTGTTGTGCTCCCAAGTCATGGTAGAAGATTCCTGTTGGTAAGGACAGAATCCAGATTATTTCAATTAAAACATTTCTGTGCTATACTGGTACAGTTAATGCTCTAACATGCCCCTAGATTTAAGAACTCAATATCATCCAATCACCCTGAAGTAGCCTTATGAAAGAAAAAAAAAAGCAAGAAACTAACTCTGATTAAGCCAATACACACAAAAATGAATGTAAAAGTAATAAAATAAGAAGAGATGCTATATTAAACGGCAAAATCCAGATAGTAAAAAACTCTAATTGACAAATACATTTCAAATAGAGATATGGGTAGGGAATCTATACATTAAAAATTGAAAACATTTTCTTTATATATTTTAAAATTGAAAACTTCAACACTATTTAACATTTGATGATGTCAAGAAATTGTTGGTTTTTAATCATGGTCATGGGCAATGGTGGTTACATTTTTAAAAAGAGTTCTTGCCTTTTAGAAACCATAATGATATATTTACAGATAAAAATCATAACTTCTGAGAGTGGCTTCAAAATAATCCATGAAGGGAGAACTGTGGGGATAGAAATGAAATAAAATTGGAAGTGAACTGACAATTGTTCAAGCTGATGGCTATTTGGGAGTTTATTGTATTATTTTGTGTATTTTTTCTATATGTTGATATTTCCCCCAAAACTGTTTATATATGTGAGATTATTTTAAAGCATCTTATTGGCTAAATGCTGATGGAAAAGCATACACACAAACTTTGCTGTTGCTGTTTTTCAGTTGCTAAATTGTGTCCAACTCTACCACCCCATAGACTATAGCCCGCCAGGCTTCCCGGTCCTTCACTGTCTTTTGAAGTTTGCTCAAATTCATGTTCATTGAATTGGTAATGCTATCTAACTATCTCATCTTCTGCCACCTTCTTCTCCTTTTGCCTTCAATCTTTCCCACTATCAGGGTCTTTTCCAATGAGTCAGCTGTTTGTATCAGGTAGCTAAAGTATTAGAGCTGCAGCTTCAGCGTCAGTCCTTCCACTGAATATTCAGGGTTGATTTCCTTTACAATTGACTGGTTAGATCTCCTTGCCATCCAAGGGTCTCTCAAGAATCTTCTCTAGCACCACAATTTGAAAGCATAAATTCTTTGGTGCTCAGCCCATGTCATAATCCAACTCTCAAATGTATACACAAGTACTGGAAAAACCATAGCTTTGGCTATACAGAACTTTGTCAGCAAAGTGATGTCCCTGCTGTTTAACACACTGTCTATGTTTGTCATAGGTTTCCTTCCAAAGAGCAAGCATCTTTTAATTTCATGGCTGTAGTCACTATCTGCAGTGATTTTGGAGCCCAAGAAAATAGTCTCTCACTGCTTCTACTTTTTCCCCTTCTATCTGCCATAAAATGATAAGACCAGATACCATGATCTTAGCTTTTGAATGCTGAGTTTTGAACTATCTTTTTCACTTTCCTCTTTCACCTTCATCAAAAAGCTCTTTAGTTCCTCTTCACTTTTTGCCATTAAAGTGGTATTATCATCTTCATATCTGAGGTTGTTGATATTTCTCCTGACAATCTTGATTCCAGCTTGTGATTCAGCTCACCTGGCATTTCCTATGATGTGCTCTGCATATAAGTTAAATAAACAGGTTGACAATATACAGCCTTGTTGTATTCCTTTCCCAATTTTCAACCAGTCTGTTCTTCCATATAAGGTTCTAACTGTTGCTTCTTGACCCACACACAGGTTTCTCAGGAGACAGGTAAGGTAGTCGGGTAATTCCCGTCTCTTTAAGAATTTTCTACAATTTGCTCTGATCCACACAATCAAAGGCATCAGTGTAGTCAATGAGGCAGAAGTAGATGTTTTCTGGAATTTCCTTGCTTTCTCTGTGCTCCAATGAATGTTGCCAGTTTGATCTCTGGTTCCTCTGCCTTTTCAAAACCCAATTTGTACATATGGAAGTTCTCAGTTCACAAACTACTGAAACTTAACTTAAAGGATTTTGAGCATAACTTTACTAGCATGTGAAATGAGCACAGCTGTCTGTTAGTTCGAACAGTCTTTGGCATTGCCCTTCTTTGGGATTGCAATGAAAATTGACCTTTTCCAGTCCTGTGGCCACTGCTGAGCTTTCCAAATTTGCTGACATACTGAGTGCAGCACTTCAACAACATCACCTTTTAGGATTTTAACTAGCTCAACTGAAATTTCATCACCTCCACTAGCTTTGTTTGTAGTAATACTTCCTAAGGTCCACTTGACTTCACACTCCAGGATGTCTGGCTCTAGGTGAGTGACCACACCATCACAATTATCCAGGTCATTAAGACCTTCTTTTAATATAGTTCCTCTGTGTATTCTTGCCACCTCTTCTTCATCTCTCCCACCTCTGTTAGGTCTTTACCATTTGGTTTTTTATCGTGCCCATCCTTGCATATAAGAATCTTCTCTTTTTATTTAGGGTTCTGAAATACTCCATTTCTACCTCTAGTGGTTTCAGGCAGTGTTGAAAAACAAAAAACTTTGAAATTAAAATGCAGTATTAGAGCGCTGAAATAAATGCTGGCGATTATAAAGTGTGAAATAATGTGATGCTTGTCTTTGACAAACTAATGGTATAATGAAGGAGATAAGCATGTCACCGAAGGGCAACATTTTAATGTTCTAATATACACAAATCAACTGTGCTGTGAAAACAAAGGAAAATTGTGGCTAATTCAGCCTACCCTGATAAAATGAGAGATATTGGGAAGAAAAGATGACCAAGAGAACAAAAAAGTACGTTGATAATTAATTGCAAAAATTGATGAATATTTTGGTGAAAAATTTGAAGTTAATCATTCAGGGGACTCTTAGAGTTCTGTATTATGGCAAATTGTCTTAAAACATAAACAGAGTAGTTAAAACATTCTGGTGATTTTTATGTAGTATGACTATGAAAGGGAAAGAGGAAGACAAGAGAAGGAAGGCTATTCTGAATAAACACAGGCATGCACACGCACACACACATAATGCATATGTATTACTGGACACCTCTTTTATTTGGTTTCGGTATAGTGCTTCACATAATAGTAGCTGCATAATGTACGTCTATCAAAAATTGTAAGGTAAAGATAAACACTATCCTGTTGAAACTACCCTGTAGAATAATGGATTTCAATTGAGAATCTTTCTACTTACATGTTACTTTAATCATAACCACTCAGGCTTGACTAATGTGTTTCAGTCTGCTAAAAACGTTTGTGTGTGTATATATATATATATCCTATTTTGAAAGATTGTACTTAATAATTTTACCAAATGAATCTATATATTTGTTTTAAAACTAATAATTAGTTTCATCTTCCTAGGAAAAATTCTCTTAAAGGAGAATTATTAATAACTCGTAGCATTGTTTGCAGTCCCACCAGGAAAGATTTTCCAAATTTCAGTGGTTATGCAAGGTGGAGGTTTTTCCCAGGTGGCACAGTGGTAAAGAATCTGTCTGCCAAGGCAGCAGACACAGGATATGCAAGCTCCACCCCTGAGCTGGGGAGGTCCCCTGCAGTAGGAAATGGCAACCCACTCCAGTATATCTGCCTGGGAAATTCCATGGATTGAGGAGCCTGGTAGGCTACTGTCTATGAGGTTGCAAAGAATCAAACATGACTGAGCATACACACACACTCACACACACACTCACACACACACACATGCAAGATGGAAGTTTATTCATTCTCATACAATTATTCAATGGTAGGCAGGCACACAGAGCTGCTAAGTGGCTATGCCAACATCTTTAGATGACTAATATGGGTGCCCAACATGGCTGTTCCAGTCCTGGCATCTCCAGCTTAGGGGAAAGAAGGTGAGAAACTTGGGGAGTGATGTCTATCTGTTTTAGAGCAAGACCTGGAAATAGAATATTTAAAAAAAAATCTTGCGTTCTCCCTCTTCCTAAAATATAAATTGTACTTATGTACCAGATACCATTTTAAGCCTTTACAAGTGTTGAAAGCTGAGAACATCTCATGACTAGTCATAGAGAAAGCTGGAAAATACAGCCTTTTCTTTGGCAACCACCAAAGAAGGAGGAAGGGGAGAACAAACACTGAGGAATCTCTAAGAGTTTGCTGTATAAATGAAAAAAAAAAAGGAAAGAATTTATATTTTTTGAAAATACTAAAGTTGAAGAAATGCCTTAGTTAATCAAAGAAAGCAAACAGAGCACCCAACATATGTAGTGAAAGTTTACCGAAGTTCCTTCTGTTGCTTTTTAAATTTACTCTTGCAGTGTATTATTTCACAAATAGATTATTGTTTGGATGACAAAAAAAAGAAAAAAAATGAGAGACAGATAATTATATTTTTTATAATGTTTAGTTTTTCTTCTTTAACACAGAAGAAAAATTCAAGATAGTTAATTCATTCCCTTAAAAATAAATACATATTAATTGTTTAATTTCTTCTTCCAAATATTTTGATAGGACTGGAGTATAAATAAAGAACATATTTTACTTATTCTGGAATCGGGGCAAATTCAGTGTCATGAATTCCTGTGAACAAAAGACCCTCAAGAAAATTGTCCAAATGATCTTGTTAAATTGTATAAAAGAAGATTACCTTGACCAAAGTGAACGTAAAGGTACATAAACTTTAAAAGTAAAATATATATATATATAGTATTTGCCTATAATATATAGCATTTGAGAGTAAGCATAAAACTCCTTTGATTGACTGTGCTTGTGGCTAGAAGCAGACAGACCAAGAGGAAGGAAAAGAAAGTTATCAAACTGCAAATAAATGCCAACTTTATGGCAACATCTAGTGAGAAGTTCTTTCTTAATCATCACCCCCCTACCCTGACAGTGAGTGTACAAGTTACTCAAATTATTCAACTACTTCTGCCTTTCAGTTAAATAGATATGAAACACATACGAATGGAAATAAGACCGATTATGAACTTTTGATACTTCATGTGAACCTCCATTTTAAATATACATTTCTCAGCTATTAGTTCCCACTTCAGTTTTAGAACAATATTTTTGACCGAACCGCCCTACCAGTTCATTATATGAAGCGAGTAAGTGTATTCTCCCCAGGGATTCTGGAAAAATGACTTAATTTGACAAAGAAATAATCTCCCTCTCTTTCCTTCTCTCCTGCTCTCTTTTTTTTCCCCTTTCTTTCTTTCTTTTTTTAAAAATTGACCATAAGCCAATGTTAAACTTGAAAAGTGATACCCTACTCTTATATCAGCAGACTTCCCAAAGCCAAATGACTAGAAAAGGCTTGCCAAATAAACTATTTAAGGACACCTTAAGATTTCTTTATAGCACTTCTAGCTGTCTAATTAGGCAGGTACAGTAATTCCTGCTGTACAATAACAAGTAGCTAGAATAATAATGATGTCCATTGTTTGGCTCATAAAATTCAGGGAAAAAAAAAGGCTCTACACTGTTTTTAAAGTGCACCAAAAGCTGAATTTTGAACTTTATATAAATCTCAAATCAGTCTGACATGGCGTAGAGTAAAACACTAGTTTTCGGCTTTAATATTTGCTTGCCTATAAAAGAAAACAAAAGCAAAAATAAAAGATATGTTTGGTGTCCTTTTCCTTTACTTTTATCTGTTATCAATAATTAAATGACAGACAATTATTTATTCTTAAATTAAAAGTGGAAAGAATAAATGCTTTAAAAACTTCATTGTCATGAGTCTACAAGTTCAGAAACCTCTTGAAGTTTTGTCAGTTCAAGTGTTTCTACCTGTGAACAAAATTAACTTACTTGTTTTAGTTGATCTTTCTTCTCTTCCACTTTCAGTCTATAAGAACATAATCGTCCAGTTGCAGAAAATAGATCTGTATATAATAGATACTAGTAAAATTTCTAAATTTAAGATTAAGGAATTTTTACTGTCTATATTTAAATCTTTTATTGGTTTCTCTTGTAAGAAACATGTCAAACAATTGTTTTATTCTTAATTGACATTATCTCTTTTTTTCTGGGAGGTCAAATTGGGTGTAGCAAATTATAGAGGGAAAATGTTTAACAGTTAATCTGTTTTCTGTTTATGAATTATGATATCTATTCTAATCTCTTCTTATATTATTTATAAACATCTCACCTTTCATTATTTTCCAATAGGATATGAAAGTATCAATATGGGCAGGAGGGTAAGTCATAAGAACCTCAAACTCTAATCCAGTGATTTTTATTTTTTTTTTTAATTGAATGCCACAACTCTTTAGAGGTAATAAACTAAATTTAATAGGCTGTGAGTGATTTTTTTAATGAAATAAAATCAAAAAGTAAAAAGAAAAATATACCACATATGGTAAAAATAAACAGTTTAAAACATTTTGTTTCAGTTTGTGTACATATATGTACTGGGTAAAATATATTTCTTTCTTTAAGGCATGGTCAAAAGTTCTGACAGAACTAAAGTAGGTGAAGGTCAGAGGCCTTTCATTAACATTCAAGTTGACTTCTGACCCTATCTAGTTCCTTTCCTGTCCACCAAGGGAAGTTGAAAACCTCATACCTAAATCACAGTTTCTGGTAACTGGGCAAGAATAAAGACTACAATTTCTTCTCAAGAGAATAACAGACCCGAACTCTAAACAACCTGTTGCTGTAACTGTTGCAAGATTTAATAACTAAATTAAAAAAAAAACATAATAGATAATAAAAAGGCTTTTATGATTTAAAACAGCTGTTTCTACCAACTTTCCTTCAAAATACCTATGAATGAAATGGAAAATTCAAAAACAACAACAATATCAGAAATTGAGTGTATTTACTAAAGTAGCCCTGGAATCGGGGAGAGCTTTCCATTAACTATAAAGCAGATGGAATTAGGCATTTCAGAAAAAAATGTATTAGGTTTCATCCTGAAAGAAGGTAGACATTCTTTTTATAATTTGCCCCATTTTTAAAGGAACTTCAATCATAACCAGAAAATTTGACATTCATTTTGGTACTCCTTTTTTTACTGAGTCCTGACATTTTTAGAAAGCTGGAATAATTAACCATACGTGTAGTGGCATGTTTTTTATACAAATTAGTATCATCTGCGTTTTGTCAAAGAGGAAACCGGGAAAGAATTAAGTAACATGTTTAAAGTTACATTGCTGTGATGTAATGGAAGCCAATTTGACCCCAGCACTCTGATCCCCAGACTGCATGTCAAACCATCACAGTACACTGCCACTGAATATTACTCTAAAAATCATTTATTTGAGAACCTAAGATAAATTTCAAGAAAATATTTAATATTTTCAATAGACTTCGTGACTCTTATGAAACATAATTTGTTGACTAAAACCAGTCTTTGAGTCTTCAGAAGAACATGGGTTTTATATAAAATATCTTCAATAAACTAATAATTATGGCATTTCAAAAGTTCTAAGTGGAGAATACCTGAGACAAACAGTCAATAGGATGAGAAGGAAAGGGAAATAAGTAAGCAAAAGAGTCATTCAAAAAAACCTAAAACAAAGAAAGCAGAAAAAAGTTACATACTGATGGAGAGAAAGGCAAGACCTATTGAGAAACCCGAAATACAGAAAGCATGTAATGTAAACAGTAAGGTAGGATTTGATAGATTTGGAGCAAAAAGAATGGAGATAGCTGATGTTCTCGAAAATATAGAACCAAGGCAGCCTGAAACAATAGAAGAAAATGTTTGCTGACAGCACACAATGTGTCAACAAAAATAATGTATGCCATAATTCAAGAAAAGCTAAGATATAAAGACCCTTAATAAAATAAATACTGGCAAGATATATTTTACCAAAAGGAATAAGGAATATTCTTCAGGTATATAAGCAGAAAAGAGTTCCACGGCAAAGGAACAAGCTTTTACTATGTACTTTTACTGTGCAACTTTAAATAATAAAGAGCAAACAATACATCCACTTCCAGACAATGTTATAGGGGTTCCCTCGTGGCTCAGGGGGTGAAGAACCCACGTGCAGTGCAGGAGGTGGTGGTGACGGTTTAGTCACTCAGTCGTGTCCAGCTCTTGAGACCCCATGGACTGTAGCCCGCCAACTTCCTCTGACCATGGGATTCTCCAGGCAAGAATACTGGGGGTATTCTTCTCCAGGTAATCTTCCTGACCTGGGAATCAAACCCTTGTCTTCTGTGTTGCAGGCAGATTCTTTACCAACAGAGCTTCAGTGGAAGCCCTTGTAATCCCTGGGTCAGGAAAATCTCCTTGAGAAGAAAATGGCAACCCACTCCAGTATTTTTGTCTGGTAAATTCCATGAACAGAGGAAGATAATGTTATAGGAAAAAAATGTCTGTGCTCAAAATTTCATATCATTCATTTAATGAATATATGAATATAAATACATGAACCCTTAGTTATGCAAACTGACAAAAATGTCACATATGTATCTTTAAATTTTTTTATATTTACTATTTCTTAAGAAGTATTGTATCATGTCTTTAATCAGAAAAAATGATATATAGCTATAGAGATAGATATGAATATAAATATAAGCTATATCTACTATATTTCATGAAATGACATGAAATATATTCATGCTTTAAATCAGCTTTTAATAATATGGATACATGAGCAAATTATATTTGTATAAAGTTTAAATTAGTATTCATTTAAATTATGTTATATAAAGTAACTACACTTTAAAAGAATATGGAAAGAAGTGTCCTAAAATACCAAGAGCATTTGTCTGTTGGGTGTCTGTGTGTGTGTGTGTGTGTGTGTGTGTGTGTTAAAGTCCAATTCTTTGTGACCCCACGGACGGTAATCTGTCAGGCTCCTCTGCCCATGAAATTCCCCAGGCAAGAATACTGGAGTGGGTTGCCATGTCCTACTCTAGGTGATCTTCCCAACCCAGGGATCAAACCCAGATCTCCTGCATTGCAGGCAGATTCTTTACCAACTGAGCCACCAGGAAAGCCCAAGAATACTGGAGTGGGTAGCCTATCCCTTCTCCAGGAGATCTTCCTGACCCAGGAATGGAACCAGGATCTCTCCTGCATTGCAGATGGATTCTTTACCAGCTGAGCTATTGTAGTAATTTTATATGTAGTTTTTTTTCTTTTTTCTTCTTTTGGGTATTCTAAATAGTCTGTTGGGAATCATTTACCATTTCCTAGCATGAAGAATTAAAGAGTATCTATCAGTGACAGTGAAAGTCGCTCAGTCATGTCTGACTCTTTGTGAACCCATAGACTATACAGTCCATAGAATTCTCCAGACCAGAATACTGGGGTGGGTAGCCTTTCCCTTCTCCAGAGGATCTTCCCAACCGAGGGATCGAACCCAAAGCAGTTAGACAGAAAGCCCTCCTTGTTCCACCCACTGTCTTGAACAAGCAATGTGAAATAGGTGAAAACAAACAGTCTTAGGTACCTGCTAACAGTCTAAGAAGGTCAAAGATCTGAATCCTCAGTACCTTGCTTTTAACCTGTTAACAATTAGTTACCGTATTAAACATTTAATCCTGAATTTCCCTGAAAGGTTTCTTGGAAGAGAATATAAAGAACATAAAGAAGATGCAGCCATCCTTTTTCTGTATTTTTGTTTCTGTTTTTATTTTTGTTATATTGTACTCATTTAGCTAGTCTTATATTCCTTAGGTTGCCTGGTCCAGAAATCTTCCAACAACTAAGAACTTTTAAATTAAACTATTCCACTCAAGTGAGTTATCTAGTCCTGATGGAATTAGAAAATAGGCAACTTTAAAATCATGTAACTTCAAGTTACAAAAGTTGAATGATTGTACTTTCATTGACCCCTAAGTGTATTGTGACACACACTCACGGTGCCTGAAAAATCCTTCTCTGGCATGAGGCAGAAAGAGATTTAAAAGGCCTTTTTAAGGCTAATGTTTCTTCTGGGCTTTGTTTACAAGAAACTGAGTTTTAATAGAAAACAAATTACCTCACATCCAAGGCTTTTGGCACAATTTTTGATCCAGCCTCAATATACATAATTTTAATAGATAAAAGGTGAGCAAGCCACAGTGATATCCAAAGAAATGAGAAAACTTCTGATATACCAGACTCATAACTATGTGTCAACAGTGAAATTTGATCTGAATGGAACTGTCATTCTTGAAAAGACAACCATTTTTCATAAAATGCACCTAGAACCATAAATTGGAAGGTCTACTTAACAGCTTTTTAAGTGGTATGTAATCACTTATTAGCAAGTAATTTATGGGAGCTTGAATGATTGAATGTTCTATTGACAAAAGATATACCTAAATATAATGAGAAATAATTGGCTATACAAATTTATATTCAAAATTACACTATTAAATTTCACTTTTAGGTAAATATGAGATGTAGGGAGGAGCCTGGTAGGCTGAAGTCCATGGAGTCGCTAGGAGTCAGACATGACTGAGCGACTTCTCTTTCATTTTTCAATTTTAATGCATTGGAGAAGGAAATGGCAACCCACTCCAGTGTTCTTGCCTGGAGAATTTCATGGACAGAGGAGCCTGGTGGGCTACAGTCCATGGGGTCACAAAGAGCTGGACACAACAGCAACAAACACAGCACAACAACAAAGTTACAGCTATTAACAATTGAAGAGCATGCATTGTCAAGTATTTTAAAAAGTTATAATTTTCATATTTAAAATTTCAGGTTATGTGTCTTAAACTTCATTAAAAGTAATTTTTCCCTTTCCACTTTGTTCTGCCAATATGTCTACCTGTAAGTTTTGCTTAAAAATACAAGTCAAGAAGAAATGTTGAAAGCCTTTGTGTCTTTCGATAAAAGGAGTGCTGCTTGGGGTGAGTCTGGGTAGTAGATGACCAACTTCTTACAACAGGAACAAGAATATTTGTCTTGTTTCCACTTTGCTTTGTTGTGGTTGCTATTTGGATACAGGTTTATAACAGTTCAATGGAAAAACTGGTAAAAAGTGTGAGATGTATATTGGTAGAAAGAAATAGTAATATAGTAGGAAGGGAGCCCTGAAGGCTCAAGACAGTAAAGAATCCACTTGCAATGTGGGAGACCTGGGTTCAATGCCTGGGTTGGAAAGATTTCTCTGGAGGAGGGCATGGCAACTCACTCCAGCATTCTTGCCTGAAGAATCCCCATGGACAGAGAAGCCTGGCAGGCTACAGCCCACAGGGTTGCTAAGAGTCTGACACAACTGAACGACTAAGCAAAGGACACAACAAGGAAGGGAGCTGAGAAAAGTGCTTCTTTGCTGGAATCTTCCTCCCTCTTAGGCATTCTTGAACGATAGTGACTAATTTGTGAGCAGTGTCTTCATATATACATAATTGAGGACCTGCTGGTTTGGGGTCCTGGATACCTTGAATAGGAATAATGCTAAAGTTCTCTGGGAAAGTGAATGTGAGTGAGGTTGATTAATGTTTTAAACACATACTTACTACAAATGATCCCTGATCTCCATTGATAAACCTAGTACATACTTATATGTCACTCAGATATTTAGTGAATTATATCTTAAAATATTCATCTTTGCATTTTTCTTTCCACACTCACCAGTCTTCCACATTGAATCAAGAACAATCAAGATTTATATAGCTGAAAAAGTATAAGAAAGACTCAAGTGTTTTTAATATCAAAATAGTACCTTGAGAATTGAAAAGAAAGCCTTGAAAACACTAATATCTTGGTATTTGAATATTATTTAGTAACAAATTATTTTGTTTTAACTATTTAGCACATTGGGCTTCCATGAAAGAATAGATAGAAAGTCAGATTACCATGTTACGCCCTTTGTAGAAGGGGCTTCCCTGGTGGCTCAGACAGTAAAGAATCCACCTGTAATGCGGGAGACCTGGGTTTGATCCCCGGCTTGGGAAGATCCCCTGGAGAAGAGAACAGCTACTCACTCCAGTATCCTAGCCTGGAGAATTCCATGGACAGAGGAGCCTGATAGGCTATGAGTCTGACATGACTGAGGAACTTTCACTTTCAAATAATAGAAGAGTAGTGTTTAGTTGCTTAGTTGTGTCCAACTCCACTAGATAAATCCTGCATGAAATCAGACAAATAGATGTGGAGAATCATGTGGAAAGGAGGGAAATGAGTATTAACAGACGTTCAAGCTCCTTGTATAGTCCAGTACCAGAAAGTCTCATGGGAAAGTATTTCAAGTATCTGTTGCTTTATAACAAATCATCCTTAAATTTAATGGATTAAAATAGGAAAAATGATTTGTTACCTCTCATTGTTTCTGCTGGTCATCAACTTGAATAGAGTATCTCTGCCCTGGTCTTAATTACAAGACTTGAAGGCTGGAGGGTGTCATCTTCCAGGCTGTTTCATTTATGTCTGTGGTCAGGGCTGGATATCAGCTCAGACTATAGTTGGGGCTATTAACAGAAAACCATACACATCATCACTCTATGTCATCTGGTGATCCTTATAATATGGTAGCTAGGCTCCATAGGTAAGTACCTTAAGAGAGAAAAAAGAGAATTAAACCACCAGGCAAGAGCTTCTTTATTTATTCAAAAATACTGAAACAAGAATTTTGAAGAGATATTTGCACCCCCATGTTCATCGCAGCACTACTTACAATAGCCAAGATGTGGAAACACCTACATATTTACCAGTGGCTGAATGGCTAAAGAAAATGTGGTATGTACATACAACAGAATACTGTACAGCAGTGAAAGAGAAGGCAATCCTACAATATGGGATAACATGGATAAACCTTGAGGTCATCAGACCAAGTGAAATACGCCAACCACAGAAGAATAAATTCTACTTATACATGGTATGTAAAACAGTCAAATCCATAAAATCAAAAGAGTGGTGTGGTGGTTTCCAGGGGTTAAGGGAAAGTGGAAATGGGTGGTTACTAATCAAAGGACATGAAGTTTCAATTAAGCAAGATAAGGAAGTTCTAGAGATCTGTTGTACATCATTGCAACTGTAGTCACCACTACCGCATTTTACACTTAAGAATTTGTTAAGAGGGGAGACCTCATGTCAAGTATTCTTACCACAATGAAATAATTCTTTTAAAGAAAACAAAAAAAGAAAGCCATATAACATCACTGCCACTGTACCCCAATGTTCAGGGCAAATATAAGTCCCCACCCAGGTTCAAGAGAGAGAACAAGTCCCATCAATTCACATACATATCGCTATTTTTGGAAAATACAATCTGTCTAACTGAGGTGACAGCAAACCACCCCTGATCCCCCAAATATATATCTGTGGGGGAAAGCCGCAATAGGTGTTCTCTTGGTCTCAGTTTGAATGAGAACCTTTTTTGATAGTGGCCACAAAGAATGTCCTGAGGAAGGTGAAAGCTAAACCTCAGGACTTCAGTGAGCCCTACGCAAAGGCCTCATGTGGCACTGGATACCTTTAGCCCATGCAACTTCAGGTCAAGTCTTAGTCACCAGTGGATTGTTTAGAGTTTGGAAGGAAACACCGAGCTCCAGTAACTGACCTATTATACACAGTGAAGAAAACGGTGTCGAGGATGCTGCTGCTAGAAAATGCTTCCACATTTTACCTTGAGTCACTTGATTTGTGCTGATATTTTACAACTCATTGTTATCAAGTCCCACACAGCCCTCCTTATATACAGAATTCCACAGCTGTTCTTAAATGAAACCATCAACATCAGTTTTTTGTTTTTTTTTTTAAATCTCTCTCTTCACAGAGACCTCAAAAAGAATTCAGAAGACCTGCTATGGGAAAGATGCTACTTTATTCCTCTATTGTGTCTCCTTCTCACCAAACACCTCATAAAATCTGGTTCTTTTTCAATTACAAAATAATGCTACTAAATACACAGAGATATATGTCCATGAGTTAGAAAATCCAATACTGTTAAAATGTCAATTTTATAATTTATCAGAAAAATTTATCACAATCCTAATCAAAATCACAGTGTATTTTTGTTGTTAGAAATCAACAAGTTAGGGCTTCCCTGGCGGCTCATTTGTAACGAATCCATCTGTCAATGCAAGAAATAAACAAGTTGATTTTAATATTCATATGAAAACTCAAAGAACCAGGGATAGCCAAAATTGCTTTGAAAAGGAAGGCTGAAGTTGAAGGATATACATGACTTAATTATAAGACTAAATATAATGTTATAGTAAATGAACCAACATGATACTGAGTAAAACATAAAGTTGTACATCAAAGGAAAAAAAAAACTGAGCATCTAGAAGTAGACTCACACATACTTAGTAAGTGGATTTCCCACAAAGATGTCAAGGTATTTGATTATGAAAAGTTCTTTTCAACAAGTGATGTTGGAAAAATTAAATATCAAATTTAATTGTTCAATTAAATATCAAATCTAATCATACAAACAATTAAATTTGTATGAGGATACAAAATTAAACCAATTAAATCTTGGCTCTTACTTCACACCATATACACACTTGATCATAGACCAGAAGGTTAGACCCAAAATTAGAAAACTTCTAAGAAGAAAATATAGTAGAAAAATTATTGTGATCTTAGGTTCTGGATATATTTCTTAGAAAGCACACAGAAAGCACAAATCCTAAAAAAAAATTATTTTTTGACAAATTGAACTTGATATATATTAAAATATTTTACCCCTCCAAAGGTATTGCTTAAAAAATGAAAGACAAGCCAGTCTGGGAAAAGAATGTTTGCAAAATGTATCTAAGTAGTTGTACTCAGATTGTATAAGGGATTCTTACAATTTAAGAAGACACGAAACAATTGAGAAAAAGATAGTATAATATTAACATCGAGGAGGCTAGAGAAACATTTTAGGGTGATTACATGCCTGATATCACAATTATGGAAATGGTTACAAAACTCTATGCATTAGTCAAAAGCAATCAAGTTTTAAATTGCTAAATATTATTAGATGTATATTATAAATTAATTAAGGACTTCCCCAATGGCTCAGATGGTAAAGCGTCTGTCTACAATGTGGGAGACCTGGGTTGAGACCCGGGTTCAAACCCTGGGTCAGGAAGATCCCCTAGAGAAGGAAATGGCAATCCACTCCAGTACTATTGCCTGGAAAAATCCCATGGACAGAGGAGCTTGGTAAGAAAAATATTAAACATGGGTTGTTATTATTGAAGCTGGTCATGGTAAGTGCATAGGAATCCATTATACCATTCTCTTTGCAAGTTTCTATATTAAAATGTTGAATATTATATATGGTTAAATACTAGAGTTGGACCATAAAGAAGGTTGAGCACCAAAGAATTGATGCTTTAAATTGTGGTGCTGGAAACTCTTGAGAGTCCCTTGGACTGCAAGGAGATCCAACCAGTCAATCCTAAAGGAAATCATCCCTGAATATCCATAGACAGGACTGATGCTGAAGCTGAAGCTCCAATACTTTGGCCACCTGAAGTAAAGAGACAACTCACTGGAAAAGACCCTGGTGCTGGGAAAGATTGAAGGCAAAAGGAGAAAGGGACAGCAGAGGATGAGATGGTTGGATGGCATCACCTGCTCACTGGACATGAATTTGAGCAAACTCCAGGAGACAGTGGAGGACAGGGAAGCCTGGGGTGCTGCAGTCCATGGGGTTGCAGAGTTGGACACAACATAGCAGCTGAACAACAACAAAATGCTAGACAGGAAAGTTACATGGATCGCTCCAAATATGTGACAAAACGAATCAAATCTAACCTGAAGAGGATGGTGATGCTTAAGGAAAGCTTGACGTGAAGGGTGGACATGGAGTTAACTAGGCATGCCGGGATTTAGGAGGAGAAATTCTCTCAGCACAGAAACAGCTACTTTGTACCAGAGTTGAGAATAACACAATTGAGAGACAAAAAAAGAGACTGAGATGGCTAAAGTTCTGAAAATAGATTTTATTACAAAGTTCCAAACGCAACAGATTTGATCATTAAAATAGTCAACGCATAAATTTCAGTTGGCATTTCATGATGCCAAGAGCAGAGATGAAGCCAGTCTCTCCAGTCTGAAGAGAACATAAAATTGATGACTTCAATCTTGCTTCATTTAAATTTGATTAAAAAGTTTGTCTAAACTTTTAAATAAGATATTAGATGAATTCTAAGGCAAGCTGAAGATAAATCTAAATCTGACAATATTCCAGTTCTAAATTACAAATGGTTATTAAATTACAAGGATTAATATCTTTAGCTTATACTTAGATAGTGTGAAGTTGAAGCTAATTTTTAAGGAAGGCAACAGAAGCAAAATTCTTCAAATAGAACTTTATTAAAGAGAGTGTAAACAATCTCCAACTTTCTCATATTAGAGTTTTGATGAAATTCCCTTTCAGGCAAGTATCAAGCCATCAGCTAACAGCAGAGGTTTTGGAGAAGAAAGAAAAGATACCTATCCCTGACTTCACACTTCGGGCTTTTAAAGGTTTTGCTCTGCATATCAAGGGAGAAGATGAAAACAGACCTTTCTCAACTGGTTGTTGCCAATTGGCAACAGGAAATGGGCAACAACAGAGAAGGGGGCCAAGCCAGTTTCTCCATGGTGCTCACGTGTTCACTAACGCACCACTGTGCCGAGTGCAGTCAGGGATCTCTGCTTTCTTTTAGGTCCTAGACTCATCGCAGTAGGTCAGACACGGAGGGAAATGATCCAGGATTATCTTCCTCTTTTTTGATGGGGGTCTATTTCCCCCTCTTGTCTCTTTAATGCCTAAGTATCTGACACATACTGCTGCTGCTAAGTCGCTTCAGTCGTGTCCGACTCTGTGCGACCCCATGGACGGCAGCCCACCAGGCTCCCCCGTCCCTGGGATTCTCCAGGCAAGAACACTGGAGTGGGTTGCCATTTCCTTCTCCAGTGCATGAAAGTGAAAGGTGAAAGTGAAGTCGCTCAGTCGTGTCTGACTCTTCGCAACCACATGGATGGCAGCCCACCAGGCTCCTCTGTCCATGGAATTTTCCAGGCAAGAGTACTGGAGTGGGGTGCCATTGCCTTCTCCATGACACATAATAGGCTCCAACAAATATTTATTGAAGAAGTGAACAAAATCCATAACCTGAGCTAATTATTGCATTTAGCTGAGTGTAAGGAAGAGTCTTGGCCACCTGGGATTGTTTTTTCCTCTCCCTTTCATCATATTGTTGTCTTAAATCTCTCATCCTTTGTTCCTAAATTGAATTACTATTGCTATGGATCTCTACTAAATAAAGTTCTATTTGAATTATTTTATACATTCTTAGAGGAAAGTGGCTCAGATCTCAATTTTCCATGCACAACTTCAATTTGCTCAAGTGAGTGTTTCTACAACATTGCATTCTGTATTTTTCTTTTTTAAAAGGAAAAAGTTAATGTATTTCAGCTAAAAAATATTCCAGCCAATACATTTCAATTAGTAGATATCTGCTTCAGTATAGCAAATGCAGTTTCTGGAATCATGAAAGTTGCTCAGCTAATAAATTATAAAATGCATAAAAATGTTAAAGTTTTTCTTTATTTTGAATGTTCACATATGTTTTAGTATGGTTTTTGTATGACTGGATTGATAAAAAATGTTGGAGGATAAAATAGCCTTGAGCACTGTATAAAGATATCAGGCTGAGAGGAAAATATTACAAGATAGATTTTTTGCAAATCAAAATGGATGGTGATTTAGGGACATTTCTTGTTCTTATAATTTTTTGGCATCAGGAGCTCCTGTAATAACTGTTACAAACTACAGAGAGACCAGACATGGCTTGACATCTGAGCCAGCAGTCATTATTCTACTGTATCAAGTCGACTAAATCTTTGGGACTAGGAAATCCTGGGGTGTTTTTCCTGTTGTTTAGGGAAGTCTGTGTGGGGTCTGGAAATTGGCCACTTTTCTGTAAACTTTACCGCTCCTCCCTTTCGCCCCTCCAGGAAACCCTCAGGCTATTTCTTCTTAACTTTATGTTCTCCTGCCTTGAGCCTCACTCCCCACACCACTGTCTTCCCTCTTGTCATACAGGCACAAAGCGGAACATTCACAAACTGTTATTGTCTGCAAAAGATAAAACACAAGTGATCTGGATAATAAACGAAGTCATTTCTGAGTGACCTTTTAATTCACTTATACTCATTTCACTTGATAAAAGAAACTCCCACCCTTTGCTTCTGGAACAAGTCTTTCATCCTTTATCTCTGAATTCTCAAAGGCTAGATAAACTATTCATACCATGGCAACCCATTTCATTTCCTTGCTTTAATTTCCTCATCATTAATTTCTTCAAAAGTTTGACATTGGTCACTACTATAAAAAAGAATTAAACAACAGCATTATAATTATGTATCTACCCACAGAACATCTCTGTGACATGACTTCCTACTACTCTGTTTTCCGTGAAAGGACTAATATGAAATCTACCCTCTGGGTCATTTTAACAGCAGCTGTTGCTTCTGAGGCTGCTGCTCAGGCTGTATGTGAGCCCAACAGATGCAAAACGCTGGGTGGGCACTATGGGAGGGAGGTCATGCAACTGAATCCCAGCCGCATAGAAATCATTCCATAAATCCAATGATTCAAAATTTCTAAACATAAAACATGACTTTTACTAAGCTAGAAATCTGGAACTCCCAGGATTCATAAAAAAATGTCATATGTGACTGGGTATTGTCTGCTCAAAAACTAAAATAAATTCCTCTATAGCAGAAAGATGGGAAGCTTAAAAATGGCTCTCCAGTGCTAAAGATACAGGATCAGTGATACATTGCTCAACATTTAACAGCAATTCTCAGGGGAGGAGGAAGCCCTGCTGCATACCATTTGTTGCTTTCTATGGGCTTCCCAGATGGCACTAGTGGTAAAGAACTCACTGGCCAATGCAGGAGACATGAGACACAGATTGATCCCTGGGTCTGGAAGATCCCCTGGAGGAGGGCACAGTAACCCACTCCAGTATTCTTGCCTGGAGAATCATGGACAGGAAAGCCTGGTAGGCTACAGTCCATAGGGCCACAGAGAGTTTGACATGACTGAGAGACAGCATAGCACATGGTCTAAATATTCTCGTTATGGCCAGTTTAGAGCAACTTGGTTGATATCAGTAAACATGGAGTAAACACCAGTAAACACTGGAAGAAATGTATGTAATTGATTCTTGGGAGCAAGTCTGAGTAGGCTTCCAACATCCCACTGTGAAATGAACAAAAGACTGCATTTGAATCTGGCCTTAGATATTATCTTGAAATCAGTGCCTTAGAAAACATACATACCAAGTATTATGTTTTTGCTACTAAAAGAAAAATGCTGAATGCTTTAGGGTGAAATGTTTCAAATCAAGTAAATAAACAGATCTGAAAGGGAAATTTGAGCTAAGGAAAGCATTGCTTCTGGAGCAGGTTAAAATTCAGTTCCTGTAACTAAACTTTGTAGTTTCTTTCACTCAGTTTCTTTTTCTGCCCTCCATTACTTTGTGGGGCTGGAAACAAATTTCAATCAATTTGTGATCAAGACTTTATCATAAGAGGCATACAATATTAAGGAGGCTTCTGACATAATAAGGCTTTCCCTGGTGGCTCAATGGTAAAGAATCTACCTGCAAATGCAGGAGACCCTGATTGAATCCCTGGGTTGGGAAGATCCCCTAGAATAGGAAATTGTAACCCACTCTAGTATTCTTGCCTAGGAAATCCCGTGGACTGAGGAGCCTGGTGGGCCACAGTCCATGGGTTCACAAAGAATCAGACACGACTTAGTGACAGAAAGCAAGCACATGACATAATAAGGCATTAGTAATGAAACATTACCGTCAGTTTTGCCTTCCTTGGCATCTGCTGAGATAGCCATAGAAGATTCTGGAATTCGGTCCTTGATGCATGCTGTAGAAATGTACCAGTTTCGAGTAGTATGGCTTCTAGGTTTGCCCACTTCTACTCATTATATTCTTGGCCCTGTGGAAACCTAGAAGTGGATCTGTTTTTCCAACATCTCTCTGTTGTGATGTCCTCTAAGGCTGGATCTGTCTAGAGGCAACATTTAAACACCTCTATTTGAGAACAATTCATGATCCCCTCTACTCTCAGTTCCCAGAAAGTATGCATTTTGCTCTTTCCTAAGGGTTTCATTTAAGCAATCAGGCACTGGGTTGCTCCCTCCTTGCAATCCACCTTTGCCACACAATTAAAATTTCTCTTCCAACTATTCCCATCCACCACCAGCTCCAGCTTTGGGCACCTGTCCTCTGTCGTGGATTGTGTGGTGGAACAGGGAAGCTTTGGTCAAATTCATGATGCTTTCTTTCCAGCTCTTTCTGTCTTCCTTTTAATGGTTCTACCACTGTTTGGAGCTCTAGAAATGGAGAGAGTCCCCCTTTTCTCTTTAAGAGTGTTATTTTCCTCTTTCAGAGTGCTAAAGGCTCTAGCATTTCAATTTGTAAGAAGAGAGAGGAGTAGTGAAAGAAAATAGATGGGGAAAAAAAAAACCCTTTCTTAATATAACAGCAATATCATACCCAATTGCATTATTGGGGCAGTAATTCTTACATTTTTTCTGTTTCTTCTCCAAGCATAGAAGTGCTAGTGGCCTATTTTCAAAGAAATACTTTCTTCAATATTAGACTCTATGAAACACTAAAATCATAAACAAGAATGAAAATTTGAAGAACCCATGGGAAGAAGACTTAAATGACTGACGAAATTCAAGGGAATTTAATATCACAGCAGCCAACAGCATAATAGATTGAGCTAATATAAAGGGCTGTGCACACATACCTAGAAAGTTTGCATTTTTAACAAACACAAAATCTCAGAAGACCCAAGGAGCCAAAAATGAAGAGGAAAATTAAAATTAGAGCCATAAACTTGCCATAGCCTGCAGTATGCTTTTAAACTCATACCTTGGTGGTTGTAATGGTACCAGGGCAGAGATGCGACCTAAGTGCTGGAGATGATGGCCTCAGACGGTAACAGTCCTTCTAGAGCATGAGACAGTGCCTCAGGAGTGAAAGCCCGACTGAGATAACTACATAAAGCTGGGGTCTGCCACCATCTCGGAGAATTTAAAAAAAAAAAGTCAATTTCTGGAAGAAGAAAGAAACAAATATATACGTGTGTGTGTGTATACATAAATATGGGGGTTCCCAAGTGGTGCAGTGGTAAAGAACCCATCTGCCAATGTAGGAGACACAGGCTTAATCCTTGGGTGGGGAAGATCCCCTGGAGGAGAAAATGGCACCCCACTTCAGTATTCTTGCCTGGGCGGGGGATATATATATATATATATATATATATACACACACACATATATATATGTGTATCTGTGTGTCTGTGTGTCTACGTGTCTGTGTATGTTTGCCTGTGTGCATGTGTGCTCACTCACTTGCTCAGTCATGTCTAACTCTGTGATCCCATGGACTGTGGCCCACCAGATTCCTCTTCCATGATATTTTCCAGGTAAGAACACTGCTCTGGGTTGCCATTTCCTACTCCAGGGGATCTTTTCGACCCATGGGTAGAACCTGCATCTATTGCATCTCCTGTATTGGCAGGCAAATTCTTTATGACTGTGCCACATTTGCATAATCTCTATTAATGTATTATATATGTATGCTTTTTATATACATATACATATATAATTTACCTGTAATATATATATTACATGGCAAATAGATGGAGAAACAATGGAAACAGTGACAGATTTTATTTTGAGGGGCTCCAAAATCACTGCAGATGGTGACTGCAGCCATGAAATAAAAAGACACTTACTCCTTGGAAGAAAAGTTATGAGCAACATAGACAGCATATTAAAAAGCAGAGACATTACTTTGCCAACAAAGGTCCGTCTAGTCAAGACTACGGTTTTTCCAGTAGTCATGCATGGACGTGAGAGTTGGATTATAAAGAAAGCTGAGTGCTGAAGAATTGATGCTTTTGAACTGTGGTGTTGGAGAAGACTCTTGAGAGTCCCTTGGACTGCAAGGAGATCCAACCAATCCATCCTAAAGGAGATTAGTCCTGAATGTTCATTGGAAGGCTGATGGCTGAAACAAACTCCAATATTTTGGCCACCTGATGCAAAGAGCTGACTCCTTGGAAAACACTCTGATGCTGGGAAAGATTAAAGACAGGAGGAGAAGGGGACGACAAAGGATAAGATAGTTGGATGGTGTCACCGACTCAATGGACATGAGTTTGAGCAGGCTCCGGGAGTTGGTGATGGACAGGGAGGCCTGGTGTGCTGCAGTTCATGGGGTCGCAAAGAGTCAGACATGACTGAGTGACTGAACTGAACTGAACTGAATATATACATACACACACACACACACACACACACACACACACACACAGAGTTTTATATAAATATCTTTCATGAAAATTCTGGAACCCCAACGTTACTTCACCACATGAAATCTGAATTAACATTATTTGCACACATGCCATGGAAATTGCTAAGCTATGGACTTATCACAAATTTGAGACTAGTTAGAAGATACTCCTTTTAAGTAACACTTTTGTTCTTCTTGTATTGCACTATTTAACCCACACTATTTTTTCCCTAAATAATATTATTTGATACATTTGAGACATCATACAAAGTTAGCTTTATTTATTTATTTTTTATTAATGTAAGTATTAAAAGTAAAATGTAAGTCGTTTTTGGCCCCACCATGTAGCATGCAGGATCTTAGCTCACCAACCAGGGATCGAATCTACGGCCCCTGCAGTGAAAGTGCAGAGTCCTAACCACTGTACTGCCAGCGAAGTCCCAGCTTCACTTTAAAAAATTAGGACCATAAATATAAACCAGTAAAAACAGGTCTGACAGCCTCAGGTGATCCCTGGGAACAGTTCCCGTGGGGTGGCCCTGGCCTGACCCAAGTTAGAGTGAGGCCGAGAATGGTGAAGGCCCTGAAAGAGCCAGGCTCGTGAGGCAGGGCACTGACTCCAAGGGAAGGCCACCGGGGGGCTTGGAGGTTACAGTCTCTGCTAAGAACAAGCAAAGGTGCTTGCTTTCCTGGTCTAGCTGCATCTCCTGGCTCCTTCTCTGCCCCAGGTCATGGACAAAGCCTCTCTCATTATGTGAGGTCTGGGAGCATTGCAGGCAGGCTCCTCAGGTCACTGATATATGCAGGGAGTGGGCTCAAAGGGAAGACAGGGGAGGAAAATTAGGAAGGGGGCTATGGTGAGGAACAGGTAGGGAGCTGACAGGGATCCCCTGGCGGTGTCCTCAGTAAGGGATGCTCACAGTAATGAGGTATTGCCAGTGGACACATGGTCTGATTTTATGTTTATGATTTTCTATCCCCTCTAGTATATGTCGGAGAAGGTGATGGCACCCCACTCCAGTACTCTTGCTGGAAAATCCCATGGATGGAGGAGCCTGGTGGGCTGCAGTCCATGGGGTCGCAAATAGTCAGACATGACTGAGCGACTTCCCTTTCACTTTTCACTTTCATGCATTGGAGAAGGAAATGGCAACCCACTCCAGTGTTCTTGCCTGGAGAACCCCAGGGACGGGGGAGCCTGGTGGGCTGCCGTCTATGGGGTCACACAGAGTCGGACACGACTGAAGCGACGCAGCAGCAGCAGCAGCAGCAGCAGCAGCAGCAGCAGCAGCAGCAGCTAGTACATGTAACTTCTGGGAATCTGAAGTTTGTTCTACCTTCACCTCTTAGAGAAAAGACCCTGATGCTGGGAAAGATTGAAGACAGGAGAAGGGGATGACAGAGGATGAGTTGGATGGCATCACCAACTCAATGGACATAAGTTTGAGCAAACTCTGGGAGATGGTGAAAGACAGGGAAGCTCGGCATGCTGCAGAACTAAAAACAATCTAGAGAAAAGGACCTGGAACTGGGCAAAAATATGACCAGTAAGCTATTGGTCCCTTGGTGTAGCAGCCGTTGTTGAGACAGTCCATCAAGAGGACAGTCAGAAAACTACATAGGAGTATTATTCAGAAAAACTGAGATAGTAAAGAGATTTTAAATTAGATTTGTTAAAAAGATCTTTTAGAAGGCTGAGTTATTAATAAGTAAAAGTAGATGTAAAAATACCTAGATAAAAGTTCTAAAAGTGACTTGCACAGACACACACAAGCATATGCGTGTTTACACTAAAAGAACTGCCTAACATGAAAGCAAAAACTCCACACTCCATCTCTGTGAAGTCATAGATGAGAAGGAACGGAAATCCTGAGGCAGTTATGCATTAACGGCTAAGAAGATAGGCTTCGAGTCACATTCCAGAGGTTTAAGTGAGCAAGTGTTTTCTTTGCTTTTCAACACACGCTATGAGAGAGATGGAAGCCAGGCAAGCAGAAAGAGAGATAAGGAGGGAAGAAGGAAGGGAACGAGGAAGAGAGGGAGACAAGGATAGGAAAAAAGAAGGGATAAGGGTGAGTCAAGGAGAGCAGTGGATTCCAACAGTGGAAAACAGGATATGATTTGACCAGCATACTTCGTTTTCAGATATTTTTTACATTCCCAGTTCTAACTTATGCTCCTCTTTCCAAAGACTTCTGCCTGTCCAGTCTCTAATACTCTATTCTTTAGGACACTGTGCAGCCTTTCCATTGTGGAGCTCTTATTGAAATGTTCCTTCATTTTAAAGGTGACTATTTGTGGGGATGTATGAGTGAGCATGTGCATGTGAGTCTGCAGGTTCCCTAAAGACAAGGAAATAAGAAAACTGAATAATAGACCTCTTTTTCTTTTCCTTAACTTTTAAACTACTGTGCACATAACTTCATATAATCTCCCAGCCACTTACTTGGAAAGAGGCCATAACTATTCACTGTTCATGTACATATACTTCAAAATACCTTTTAAATTATTGTCTAACTTAGATTTTGATTACTCATAGGATGTTGTGCCTTTATCAAAATGAGGATGAAGAGGGTGGTTTGTATCTTCAGCAGAAAAACATATTTAATAAATTCATTAATTTAACTCTTCTCTGTGTATTTAATTGGAGCTTCCCTGGTGGTTCAGACAGTAAAGGATCTGCCTACAATGCAGGAGACCTGGGTTCGATCCCTGGGTCAGGAAGATCCCCTGGAGAAGGAAATGTCTAACCACTTTGATACGCTTGCCTGGAAGATCCCATGGACAGAGGAGCCTGATGGGCTATAGTCCATAGAATCATAAAGCGTCACAACTAAGCAACTATCACACAAATACATGTATTTAATCACAAAATAATTTATTTGGTTAGGTATGTAATCTCCATGTGTTAGGTAGTTGAAATAGGAAAAAGGAGTCCAAAATGGCTTTAAGTCCAAATGACTTAACGAAAGGAAAAAGCCCATAAAAATGGAACAAAAGAAAATCTGAGGACTGGAGTGAGAACTTCAGATGGAACAAACAGCCCTCCTGGCTAGCCCAATTTATGTAGGGCAGGCTCAGGGGGGCAGGAGACAAATGTATAAAAGGAGGAAGCCAAGACGGATGGAGGCCTCTCCTTTGGGGTCAGCCCACCCTCACACCGTGAGGATGTTCACTTCCACTGTGCTGGGTTTCCTTTGCGTTCAGCTTCTACTGCATGAGCTTTTGCCAAGTTGGGCTTCTGTTGTGCTTGGCCTCAGCCTTACAGGGGCTGAGCTGAGGTTGTTTTAGCCAGGTTGAATCTGAATCACAGCACCAGAGATGTCAGGGGAGTGTGTAATTTCCTCGGTTCTGTCTTGCTGCAACAAAAATTTGAAGCAATGGACAGACCAGTGTTACAGCTCAGTTTTATTTGGCAAGCAAAAAAAATACATCCTTGAGGTGTGAGGGTGGGCTGGCCCAAAAGAAGTGAAAAGAAGAGAAGCCAGAGGCTCAATTTTGGCTCCTCTTTTTTATGTTTTTTCTCCTCCCTCTGAGCCTGCCCTATGTAAACTGAGCTAGCCAGGAGGGCTGTTTGTTTCACCTGAGGTTCTCACTCTGGTCCTCGGACCTTCCTTTGTTCTATTTTCATGAGCTTTTTCCCTTCTTTGTCTTTTAGTCATTGCCATTCTGGACTCCTTTTTCCTATTCTAACTACCTAACACATGGGTTTGAAACTTGAAAATAGAAAAGGTTTTGTGAGCTTTAACTCTGGTATGCAGTGTAAAATATTTAAACTCTAAATAAAATTGTGAATGGAGTCAACTTCCATCACATCAGTTCAGTTCAGTCGCTCAGTCGTATCTGACTCTTTGTGACCCCATGAACTGCAGCACGCCAGGCCTCCCTGTCCATCACCATCTCACGGAGTTCACTCAGACTCACGTCCATCGAGTCCATGATACCATCCAGCCATCTCATCCTCGGTCATCCCCTTCTCCTGCCCACAATCCCTCCCAGCATCAGAGTCTTTTCCAATGAGTCAACTCTTCGCATGAGGTGGCCAAAGTACTGGAGCTTCAGCTTTAGAATCATTCCTTCCAAAGAAATCCCAGGGTTGATCTCCTTCAGAATGGACTGGTTGGATCTCCTTGCAGTCCAAGGGACTCTCAAGAGTCTTCTCCAACACCACAGTTCAAAAGCATCAATTCTTCGGCGCTCAGCCTTCTTCACAGTCCAACTCTCACATCCATACATGACCACAGGAAAAACCATAGCCTTGACTAGATGGACCTTAGTCGGCAAAATAATGTCTCTGCTTTTGAATATGCTATCTAGGTTGGTCATAACTTTTCTTCCAAGGAGTAAGCGTCTTTTAATTTCATGGCTGCAGTCACCATCTGCAGTGATTTTGGAGCCCCCAAAAATAAAGTCTGACACTGTTTCTACTGTTTCCCCATCTATTTCCCATGAAGTGATGGGACCAGATGCCATGATCTTCGTTTTCTGAATGTTGAGCTTTAAGCCAACATTTTTGCTCTCCCTTTCACTTTCATCAAGAGGCTTTTTATTTCCTCTTCACTTTCTGCCATGAGTGGTGTCATCTGCATATCTGAGGTGATTGATATTTCTCCCAGCAATCTTGATTCTAGCTTGTGTTTTTCCAGTCCAGTGTTTCTCCCAGTCCAGTGTTTCTCATGATGTACTCTGCATAGAAGTTAAATAAGCAGGGTGACAATATACAATATACAGTATATTGTCACCCTGCTTGATGTACTCCTTTTCCTATGGAACCAGTCTGTTGTTCCATGTCCAGTTCTAACTGTTGCTTCCTGACCTGCATACAGGTTTCTCAAGAGGCAAGTCAGGTGGTCTGGTATTCCCATCTCTTTCAGAATTTTCCACAGTTTATCGTGATCCACACAGTCAAAGGCTTTGGCATAGTCAATAAAGCAGAAATAGATGTTTTTCTGGAACTCTCTTGCTTTTTCCAAGATCCAGCGGATGTTGGCAATTTAATCTCTGGTTCCTCTTCCTTCTCTAAAACCAGCTTGAACATCAGGGAGTTTGCGCAGGCGGCTGCGAGCCGGCGCACTTAAGCGCAGGCGAGAGGACTACCTCACGTCTGAGGTCAGGGGCAGCGGCCTAGAGTGCCAGACTACCACGGCACAGGAACGGCTGAGAGGAGCTACCCCGCGTCCGAGCTCAGTGGTGGCCACCCGGTGTCCGAGGTCAGGGCGGCGGCCGGGAGGAGCTACCTCACGTCTGAGGCCAGTGGCGGCCAGGAGGAGACACCCCGCATCCGTTCCATCACTCAGATCCTCTTAATAAGGAGTCAGGTAATATTTAAAGAAGTATTTTAGACTACAACATAGAAATGTAAGTAATAGACCAATGTGTGATATTATACAGTGCTTGTGACTGCTGTGTGCTGTGTGTGTGTGTGTGTGTGTGTGCTGTCACATTTGACTCTTGCCGCTCTTTAGACTGTAGCTTGCCAGGCTCCTCAGTCCATGGTACTCTCCAGACACAAATAGTGGAGTGGGTTGCCATGCCCTTCTCCATGGGATCTTCCCGACCCAGGGATTGAACCCAGGTCTCCTGCACAGCAGGCAGATTCTTCACCGTTTTAGCAGTTGTTCACGAGATTTTTCAGGCAAGAATACTGGAGTGGAAGGCCATTTCCTCCTCCAGGGGATCGTCACTACCCAAGGATCAAATCCATGTCTCCTACCCTGCAGGCAGATTCGTTACAGCTGAGCCATCAAGGAAGCTCCCAAATGTATATGTGCATATTTGAGAGTATCATTAGTTAAATTTATACGTTGACATTTGTATAAATACTTAAAAATAGAAGGAACAGTTGAAATATAAATGATGAATAAGAAACAACAATGCTTTCACAATTTTCAAAATAATTTTTTGTTATTGAAACCAAATGGGGTCCTGTAGGGCTCCCAGGCACAGAGGTCAACTCCCCCGCCACCTCCCCACTCCCCATTTCTTATAGGCAAGACTCCAGCCTCCAAGACCTTCCTAGAGTTTTAAAGGGCAGAATCAAATCATTGCTAGTCAAGAGAGGAGTAGTCAAGAAACACCTGAGGCAAAATTAAAGGGACGAGATAAGCTCATTAAGATTAGGAGAGCAATCACCTAAGGTACTGCTGCTGCTGCTAAGTCACTTCAGTTGTGTCTTACTCAACCCCATAGATGGCAGCCCACCAGGCTCCCTCGTCCCTGGGATTCTCCAGGTAAGAACACTGGAGTGGGTTGCCATTGCCTTCTCCAACCACCTAAGGTGAGAGTATGGCAATGCAAGCCCTGTGCACACCCTATTCTTGTCAGAGACCCCATATCCCACTGTTCTAAGAATCCTTGTCAACTTAAAAAATTATGTGTAATGTAAGAGTTGTGAGTTAAGTTTTATTTGGGACAAAATGGAGAATGACAGGTTGGAAGACAGCACCTCAGCCAGCTCTGAGAAACTGCTCCAGAAAGGCAGTGAGGGAAGGTCAATATGTATGATTTTGGTGAAGGAGGAGTTCAGGCAATCAGGCACTCATCTTACAAAAGGTTTTTCTACTATTCATGAGGAGCTGAAGTCACCATGAAGGGATTTTAATGCTTTTTAAAGATATTTTAGAATTTAATTCAGAGGACAATTACATCTACTACTGTAAGTAAGAACCCCTTGAGGAAATGGAGTAGCCCTTATAGTCAACAAGAGTCCAAAATACTTAAAATTAAAAGGAACAATTGAAATATACATGATGAATAAGAACAATGCTTTCACAATTTTCAAAATAGTTTTTAGTTAGTGAAACCGAGTGGGGCCCTGTAGGGGTGTGTCGACTAAAAGAGATGCACAACTTGAGAGTTGAGAGTTAAGTTTTATTTGAGGGAAAATGAAGACTGTAGTCCGGGAGGCAGCACCTCAGGCAGCTCTGAGAGACAGCTCCAAAGAGGTAGGGTGGATGGTCAATATATAAGGTTTTAGTGAAGAGAGAGTTCAATGCAATCAAGTGCTTGCTTTACAAGAGGTTTTCTCATAGTCAGGAAGATCTGATGTCACCATGAATGGATTTACTGCTTTTCTGGATACAATCAGATGCAGGGCTTGGGATCATTAAATCTGTTCCTAAAAACATCCAACTATCTAAAGACCTGTTCCACCAGATTCCCTGGAGCACAGAATACCTCAGTCCACTCTGAACTCCCTCATAGGGTGTTGAAAGTCAACAGCTGAAGCAGTACAGGGTTCAATCTCTGCAGAAAGTGAAAGGAAAGGAAAGTGAAGTCTCTCAGTCGTGTCTCTTTGCAACCCCATGGATTGTAGCCTACCAGGCTCCTCTGTCTATGGAATTTTCCAGGCAATAGTACTGGAGTGGATTGCCATTTCCTTCTCCAGGGGAATCTTGCCGACCCAGAGATCGAACCCAGGTCTTCCTCATTGTAGACAGACGCTTTACCACTTGAGCTGCCTGGGAAGTTCTAATCTCTGCAGAGGCAGGTGGCAAATACCCTCATTGTTACTGTTGTTTGAAGTGAAGTGAAGTGAAGTGAAGTTGCTCAGTTGTGTCCAACTCTTTGAGACCCCATGGACTGTAGCCCACTGTAGGCTCCTCTGTCCATGGGATTCTCCAGGCAAGAATACTGGAGTGGGTTGCCATTTTCTTCTCCAGGAGATCTTCCTGACGCAGGCATTGAACCTGGGTCTCCTGCATTGTAGGCAGATGCTTTACTTAGTGACTGGCAAATACTGTTAGCAAGTGTCAGTTTGTCATTGACAGGCAAGTGCCAATTTGTAGCTGACAGGTGCAATCTCAAAAAAAGACATCATGGTCTCCATTTGTTTCCAAGGCAAACCATTCAATATCACAGTAATCCAAGTCTATGCCCCCACCAGTAATGCTGAAGAAGCTGAAGTTGAAAGACTCTATGAAGATCTACATGACCTTCTAGAACTAACACCAAAAAAAAAAAAAAAAAAAGATCTCCTTTTCATCAGAGGAGACTGGAATACAAAAGTAGTAAGTTAAGAGATATCTGGAGTAACAGGCAAGTCTGGCCTTGGAGTACAAAATGAAGCAGGCCAAAGGCTAATAGAGTTTTTCAAAGATAACACACTGGACATTGCAAACACCCTCTTCTAACAATAAAAGAGACGACTCTACACATGGACATCACCAGATTGTCAAAACTGAAATCAAATTGATTATATTCTTTGCAGTTGAAGATGGAGAAGCTCTAAACAGTCAGCAAAAACAAGACCGGTAACTGACTGTGGTTGAGATCATGAACTCCTTATTGCAAAATTCAGACTTAAATTGAAGAAAGGAGAGAAAACCACTAGGTCATTCAGGTATGGCCTAATACAAATACCTTATGATTACATGGTGGAAGTGATGAATAGATTCAAGGGATTAGATCTGAAAGACAGAGTGCCTGAAAAAATATGGATAGAGGTTCATAGCATTGTACAGGGGGTGGTGATCAGTACCATTCCTAAGAAAAAGAAATGCAAAAGGCAAAATGGTAGTCTGAGGAGGCCTTACAAATAGCTGAGAAAAGAAGAGAAACAAAAGGCAAAGGAGAAACGGAAAGATATACCCATCTGAATGCAGAGTTCCAAAGAATAGGAAGGAGAGATAAGAAAGTCTTCCTCAGTGATCACTGCAAAGAAATAAGGAAAACAATAGAATGGAAAAGACTAGAGATCTCTTCAGGAAAATTAGAGATACTAGGAATATTTCATGCAAAGATGGGCACAATAAAGGACAGAAATGGCATGGACCTAACAGAAGCAGAAGATATTAAGGAAAGGTGGCAGGAATACACAGAAAAACTGTATAAAAAAGATCTTCATGACCCAGATAATCACGATGATCACTCACCTAGAGCCAGACATCCTGGACTGTGAAGTCAAGTGGGCCTTAGGAAGCATCACTAGCAACAAAGCTAGTGGAGGTGATGGAATTCCAGTTGAGCTATTTCAAATCTTAAAATAGATGCTGTGAAAGTGCTGTACTCAAAATACCAGCAAATATGGAAAACTCAGCAATGGCCACAGGACTGGAAAAGGTCAGTTTTCTTCCAATCTGAATGAAGGGCAATGCCAAAGAATGTTCAAACTGGTGCACAATTGCACTCATTTCACATGCTAGCAAATTAATGTCACAAATTCTCCAAGCTAGGGTTCAACAGTACATGAACTGAGAAATCCCAATGGTCAAGATGGATTTAGAAAAGGCAGAGGAACAAGAGATCAAATTACCAACATCTATTGGTCATAGAAAAAGCAAGAGAATTTCAGAAGAACATCTGCTTCTGCTTCATTGACTATGCTAAACCCTTTGTGTGGATCACAACAAACTTTGAAAATTCTGAAAGAGATGGGAATACCAGACCACCTGACCTGCCTCTTGAGAAATCTGTATGCAGGTCAAGAAGCAATAGTTAGAACTGGATATGGAACAATAGACTGGTTTCAAATTGGGAAAGGAGTATGTCAAGGCTATATATTGTCACCCTGCTTATTTAATTTATATGCAGAGTATATCATGAGAAATGCCAGACTGGGTGAAGCACAAGCTGGAATCAAGATTTCTGGGAGAAATATCAATAAACTCAGATATGCAGATGACACCACCCTTATGGCAGAAAGTGAAGAGGAACTAAAAAGCCTCTTGATGAGGGTGAAAGAGGAGAGTGAAAAAACTGGCTTAAAACTCAACATTCAGAAAATGAAGATCATGGCATCTGGACCCATCACTTCATGGCAAATAGATGGGGAAAAAATGGAAACCATGACAGACTTTATTTTCTTGGGTTCCAAAATGACTGCAAATGGTAACTGCAGCCATGAAATTAAAAGACGCTAGCTCCTTGGAAGAAAAGTTATAACCAACCTAGACAGCATATTAAAAAGCAAGGACATTACCTTAGTGACAAAGGTTTGTATAGTCAAAGTTTTGTTTTTTTCCAGTAGTTGTGTATGGATGTGAAAGTTGGGCCATAAAGAAGGCCAATCGCCAAAGAATTGATGCTTTTGAACTGTGGTGTTGGAGAAGACTCTTGAGAGTCTCTGGGACTGCAAGGATATCCAACCAGTCAATCCTAAAAGAAATCAGTCCTGAATATTCATTGGAAGGACTGATGCTGACGCTGAAGCTCCAATACTTTGGCCGCCTGATGTAAAGAGCCAACTCATTAGCAAAGACCCTGAATCTGGGAAAGATTGAAGGCAGGATGAGAAGGGGACAACAGAGGACGAGATGGTTGGATGGCTTCACTGACTCAATGGACATGAGTTTGAACAAGCTCTGGTAGATGGTGAAGAACAGGGATGTCTGGAATGCTGCAATCCATGGGGTCACAAAGAGCCAGACAGTACTGAGCAACTGACTAACAGAAGGATTGGGATCATGAAATCAGTTCCTGAAAATATCTGTCCATCTTAAGACCTGTTCCACCAGTTACCCTGGAGCACAGAGTGCCTCACTCTCCACCTTTAATTCTCTTCAAGTCGTATTGAAGGTCAACAACTGCAGGAACACAGGATTCAGTCTCCAGAGGCAGATGGCTAATTCTCTTGGTAAGCACCAATTTGTAGTTGACACCCTCATCAAGTTCTCTGGGGTTGAGACAGTTTGTCAAGGCAGAAGCCTAGTGTGGCTCCCTTTGCCCAACAAAGCAATAAAGGTATCCTTTTTCTATTTCACCCAGATCTCTGTCTCAGTATTTGATTTGCACCTGTGTATGGTGAGACCGAGCTTTCAGTAATATTATCAAGTGATGAATAAATACTTTACAATATAAATACATATTTGAAATATTAATAGTTAAGGACCATCCTGAAATATATTTCCATAATAATTTGAAAACAAGCAGATGCCACCTTCCTAACATGATGAGTTTTCTCAGCCTTTAGAAGTAGTTATTTACACTTCTCTAATCTGAACTGTAGTTACTCTTTGGCTTTATCAGTAACATTTCTTTGTTTTAATATTTCACCCTATAAATGCTGTTAACTATTAATTAATAAATAGTCAAAGAAATAGTTAAAGGATGTGTTTAAACCATTAAAAAAATATGATTGTTACCATGTGTCCAGATGGTTTCACATATATTGAAGAATTTTCTATAAATGATCCATGAACTTATCATTCATGGACTACAACCTACAATAGGATAAGATGCAAAACTTCTGGCTTAGGTATCTGTTAATTAGGAAGGCCCAGGAATGGTACAGTGTATTGAGAGCACCACTAGTTCCCTGGGTATGTTTTCCAAAAATTGAATTATTTTAACATAGACTTTGAAGATAGAGGGTTATAGTAGTTTCCTAAATGTGAATTTAAAAGAAAGAATATTTAAAGCTACTGTAAAATAAGTGTCCCTGTTTAGTACTTTCTCTAATGTTTAGAAAAACTATTTTCTTCTTGTTGTTTTCCAAAATTTAACACTTCAGTTTAATTAGTATGAGCAGACACATTATTAGGTTAAATGGAGGCTAAATTCTTTGTTTTTCAGTGAATCTTCTCAAAGGAAGGTTTTTTGTTTGTTTGTTTGTTTTTAAATTGAAAACGGGGAACTTGCCTCAGGACACTCATTCATTCATTCAATTACTTAATGAGTTGTTTATGACACATAATGTTATCTAGGGCTAATATTTAAGGATGTAGTGATGGCCAGGAGAGGATTCCTAACTCTGAGAAAGTCTCCTGATACACAAACATGTCATCAGCTATTTTGTTCTTTTGGGTTTTAATGTAGATGCATTGGACACTTAAATACTTAAGTAAGTTTTTCCTACCATAAATCACAAACAGGAACTATAATCACTGATGTCAACATATTTTAGAAGGTATTTCACAGAAAACAAGAAGAAGTAGTTCAGAGGAACAAATTAGAATATTACCCAAAGTACACATGAAGAAAGAAGACAGCTTCAGAAATGCTTGATTAATGACAGCCATTCCCAAAATAAAAGCTAAGTAATATGAGAAATTGGAGGCAGAACACAAAGGAACAAAATAACCAAAAAAGAATTTCTTAATTATTGATGCAGATAAAACAGGAAATTGTCCTCAGACCTCTTAGCCAGGAAAGGAAACTTGGACTGTATACGGGGCTGAAACTTTTACTTTTCAGATGGAAAGTGCAGATAAGAGAGCTGAAAATTTAAGCAGTTCTTTAAAAATGGCAGGCCTGGCTAAAGAATGACCCGTTTAAATTTTCTGAGTTTGATCCCCTGGATTTGAATAGCTGAGTCAAATGAAAGTTGACCTGCCAGCGTTGGTGAGGATGGACTTCTCTGTCAGGTCTTGAGAGGAGGTCCCTTCCGTTTTCTTCGCAGATAAGTCTCCTAGGGTTTCCATGGGACAGCAGGGAGGATGGAGGCCTTGAACCTCGCTGTGAGGGTCACATTGCTCTGTGGACGAGTACTCTTGAGGAACTGAAACTGTAGCTCCTTTCAAAAGGGCCTCATGTCTCCAGCCGTATCCCAAGCATCCAGCCATTCCTTCTCATCCAGGGCACTGCATGCAGGAGGTACCTTTTCCATGCTCACCTCACAAATACCTGCCTCTGCTCTGTCTCTGGAGATGCTTTCTGAAACAGACTTAGCAGCTGTTGCTCATGAAGCTCCAGCCCAGCCTCCTCTCCTCAAACCTAGTTCTTTGTCAAGAGCCTAGGTCTTGGAAAACAAAAGCTTCAACTCTCCCACAGGAAGAATATCCTCAGGCCTCCTGGAGCTAAGCCCTGCTGGCCCTCTTTACAGGGGAAAGAGGAAAATGTATCTCATTCTTTCTTATTTGGAAAACACAATTAAGTTCTCCTCCCAAAGGGTTGTGTGACAGACATTCTTACTTAACTTAATTGCTCCCTCTCAGGTAACAGGAATTTTTTGCAATAAAAGCTAAAAATAAATATAAAATTTTCAATACTGGAAAGGGAAATTAAAGCTGCGTTACAGCTTTTGGATATTAAAGCTACACAAAACAGCAAACAAAAACAAGTAAACAGTAATAAAAACAAGTAGTAAAAATGTCTTTGGAATGTTTTCATTCAGATACATATAATCATGGAATTCAGTTTCCAAAGATTTTTCTGGACAGAAGTTGTACACAGAGTATAATTCTTACAGGGTCTTTTTTGTTTGATTTCAGTGGATTTCCATGTCAAAGTGTTGTTGCTGTCTCATTCCAACACCACGTGATTGTGCTGAGAAAAGCACGCATCACGTCACTGAGTGAGTGACCAGGGGCTCGCGTGTTGACCATTTCGCAATAGACTTAGAATTGTCACTCTTCATTTTAAAAGGAAAAAAGAGAAACCTGTTGAAATCCAAAGAGGTCACAGTCGAAAGACCAGATTATCCATTATTTTTGTTCCCTCAGGAAACCGTAAGGAGTAATTCTGCTGACCGTATTGTTTGGCACAATGAGATGTTTCGGTTTTTCGAGCAGAAAAGTGTCAAGTTGAAAATGTTCTTTTTCTTTCCTTTATCGCTTTGAGAGGATCATTGAACCAAATCGAGCAACTGAAAAAAATGGCACTTTTTATATGAACCCAAACTTCTTCACATACCCAGAAACAAATGCTAAATTCCACTTTAATCAGGCTATATCAGTTACACAGAATGGATTACTATCACAATGATCTCTGAGAGTCCTGATAATTTGATTCTGTTACAAACGTTGTAAGGCTGTTGCCCTGTATCCTATTTCTAAATTTCACACACTATGATCTGAATCAGCACAATCACAGCTTAAAAGAGGAAGCCAATAAATAAGCAAAAATAAGTGATACTTCATCTGTTATGTGTACATTTTTATTTTTTGGTACTTAAACCGCAAAGAGTCCAGGAGAGAATGGCTCCCAGAGGATGCTCACTGGCCAACACGTTTTGAATTCTGAGGTACAGATCTTGTCTAGATAAGTGTAGTTTTGGCTTCAAGGATACAATATCTATTTTTGTCTTTGCCTCTATTGGTTTTTGCAACACTTCATTCCTAGTCCATTACATTTAATGATTCCCACTTCTATGACCAGAATTCATGGTTGAAGGTAGAGATAAAAAAACCCTTTTCCTTATCCACATTTCATTTTCCCATATAAAAATTTACTTCCTAGTAATATGCTGATATAGTAAAATATTTTAATGGACATTTTCTACATATTTATACTAAAAGTTTAGAATATGTTTTATAGTATGACTTTCCCTGGATAATCTACATATATGTACAGTCTGGAATTTAATCATCCATTTGTAAGCATTTTTAAAATCTATTCATTATACATAGATGCCTCTTAAAGTCTACAGTATTAGAGATGGTGAAGGGAATGAGTTCCATGTAACTCCAGGGTCCAAACTCCTAATTACTGTGATAAAATTCATTAGATTCAACAAAAGCCAATAGCTGGTTGGAGAAACTGTCTCTGAGAGAATTTGGAAATTCTGTACACAAGAGGGCTGCTTAACAGCCCAGGGAAGCTGTGGCATGGAATTACACAGAAATCTCTCTCTTCTACTGCCCAACCCCCAATATCTATATGGAGCTCATATCTCCTCTAGAACTTTGACAGATTGCCAATAATAGTTCTGGGCATCTGGAGACAATAAACTGACATAGATGCTGATGTTCTCTTAAGAGACACTGTTAGCAATATCACTGTGGAAGTTTGTTTTGGGGGCATAGTTGTGAAATTGGTATGAGAGAGGGAAAACATAATGAGTGCTCTGGGGAGACTGTGGCTAAGTGGGGAGTCTTTATATGGAGCTCCTATAGATGAAGATACCATAAGTGCTCTATCAAGATCAATTGGATCCAGTGATATAAAAAGGTGATTTATATTAACATAAATTTATTTGTTCCACATGTTAAGAAGATCCAGTAGACACATACAACCTACTTGTATGTGAGTATGATATGATCTCCCATATGTAACCAATTTTTCAGTGAACTAACAATTATATTATTTTTGAAAACTGCATATGTATAACCTATATAATACGGATCTCTTTTCAGTTTATCTAGGACTTTGCCAGAGAGTTCAGTATTGAATCAGATACGTATCAGTTTCTATCATAAGCTTGACTGATTCAATTTTCAGAAAGAGCTTAAGTCAAACTCCCTTCTAGGCTAAACTTTGACTAGAATGTCACCCCCATGGGAGCAGTATCTGGTCAGCACTATTCACCACTTCCATATCCTTAGTATATAGAACAAAGCTAGGCATAAGCATTAATGAAATATTTTTGTATTAATGTGTTTCCTTTGACCTTAGATAGCCCATGCTTTATTGCAGTACAAAGGGAGATAAATGTAATGTCTAAATATTTTTTTCACCTCACTCACAGGTTGTCTTCCTGCTTTATCTATCCATCCACTCCCATCATCATACTCTAATATACATCTCCTTCAAAACCTCAGTTTCCAATGTCTGCTTCCCATTGACTACCTCTTAATCTTCAAATTCACTTCTTCCAGTAATTGGTTGACTTGGTAAAGACTTCCAAATTCATTTCCCCACCATCTCTCCCCATTCATCATGACCCTCATGTTTTTACTCTCCTTTCCCAACTGTTCTATAGCATCTGTCCTCTGTTCTCTTGGCCCTCTTTCCCTCGCAAAACTCCAACCCTTTTTAAATCCACAATTTAATTCAAGCTTTTGAACATTCTGGGAATAAAAAGACATGTAACAAGGCTGATTGGATATCTTTATATTTTCTACCATTCTTGGAAGCAATATGTTTTTCCTATTCCTGATGTTTCTTTCCAAATGAGTATAATTCAGTTAGCCTAATTCCAGATCTCACTGATTGCATTGTAAGAATTCAAGGAAAACAAAATGATATTATTTCAAATTAGATCCTATGAGAAGAAAGAGGAGGGGAGGAAAAAGAAGTTACAAGCTAATTTCACTATTATAAATTAAAAAACCAAAAAATAAAGTCAATATCCCTCCAAAAAGGGGATGCATAAAGATATCATATAAAGGCATAAGAATAATTGTAACTCTGTTATATTGCAAAAATAACCTCCCATTCTTCATTTCTTTAGTCTTCCACTATGATTCTGGGATTTGTCATAGTATTTTCTTTGACCTCTGTGAACTTAACAAATATAATTCAACCAGAGGTTTGAAAAAGTACTTGCCTGTTGCTTCTTAGGCTCTTGCCATTCTGCCTTTGCCATAAGAAATCTGGTCTTGTCTGCTGGAGAAATGTAAGAGGAACGTAAGGTACAGAGCTAAATTGCCCCAGCCAATAGCCAGCATAGCCCCAGAAGTAAGTCTAGTTTAAACCCAAGGAACAATGCAGCTGAACTCACTAATCCATATACTCATGAAAAAGGTTGATGCTTATTGTTTTAAACATTGATTTCAAGGGGATTTTTTTTAATCCAGCTTAATAGTGGAAATACAACCAATATAGTAACCATGAAAAAATGCAAACCTTTATAAATGCCAAAAGGTATACTGATACACACACACAGAAAGAGAACATTTAAAACTAGCTATGTAATGAAAATCAATGAAAGTGTGTATAATGTACAATAATATGAAAGAACAGAGACAAAGTTACTATTCATATTGACAGTTGTATAACAGCTTAAATTACCTATTGATAGATAAAAAGAATTTCAAATTCCTAACAAAGCAAAATTCAGTACTCTGTGCTACATTCACAAGACAGATCAGAAATAAATATTCTGAGTGGGTAAAAAATAAAAGAATAAGCAATATTACACCAGGCAAACACAGATAAAAAGAAAGCAAATAGACATCTGACAGCTAGAATTTAGACCAAGAAACATTAAAAGGAGAACACAAAAGGACACTTTATCATGCCTTAAACAAAAATTGAAAATGAAGATACAGAATATATTAATATTTGTGTACAAATTCAGCAATATTTTCATATAAGCCAAATTAATTTGTGATAAAGGAACAATAAATAAATAAATCCTAATCATAATCCTTGAGAAAAAAAATTTTCAAAAAGAATACTATTGAAAACCAGCTATTTAACTCAATTAGAAAGTAATGGTGGTAGGGGAATTAGGTTGGGTCTTGGGGAGAAAGCATAGAGCACAAAGTCAGAAATAAAGAGGGTAAAATTATCATCAACATAGAGGAAATTAAAAAATAATGATTAAGAACATTACTTTGAATAATAATGCAAAATACTTTAAAGAAATGAAAACCTGGATAATTTTCTCTCTCTACCAAAGGACTGTGGGGGGAAAGGAGAAGATGGGCTACACAGGCCAATTGCCATTGAAGAAATCAAGCAAATACTTGAAGAGTGGGTGTTATTTTAGTTGTTGACTAAAGTATTCTTTTTAGGTCAATGAGCTTAAATTAGTTAACAGTTGTTCAAATCTGCAAGTTTTGAGATCTTCACGTAAGATTTTTGAATTTTCTTCTCCTTTAAATCTGTCATATGTACTATTTGTATTTCAAAGCTCTATTATTGCATACAAAATATGCTGATTTTGGATTCCTATATTTTTCTGTAGAATTAGTTCTCTTATCATTTTGAAATGTCTTTTTCTCTAGTGGAACCCCAAAATTCTCCAAGGCAGGCTTCAACAGTATGTGAACCATGAATTTCCAGATGTTCAAGCCAGATTTAGAAAAGGCAGAAGAACCAAAGATCAAATTGCCAACATCCACTGGATCATCAAAAAAGCGAGAGAGTTCCAGAAAAACATCAACTTCTGCTTTATTGACAATGCAAAAGCCTTTGACTGTGTGGATCTCAATAAACTGTGGAAAATTCTGAAAGAGATGGGAATATCAGACTCCCTGACCTGCCTCCTGAGAAATCTGTATGCAGATCAAGAAGCAACAGTTAGAACTGGACATGGAACAATAGACTGGTTCCAAATCAGGAAAGGAGTGCATCAAGGCTGTATATTTTCACCTTGTTTATTTAACTTATATGCAGAGTACATCGTGAGAAATGCTGGACTGGAAGAAGCACAAGCTGGAATCAGGATTGTTGGGAGAAATATCAATAACCTCAGATATGCAGATGACACCACCTTTATGGCAGAAAGTGAAGAGGAACTAAAAAGCCTCTTGATGAAAGTGAAAGTGGAGAGTGAAAAAGTTGGCTTAAAGCTCAACATTCAGAAAACGAAGATCATGGCATCTGGTACCATCATTTCATGGCAAATAGATGGGGAAACAGTGGAAACGGTGTCAGACTTTATTTTTGGGGCTCCAAAATCATTGCAGATGGTGATTGCAGCCATGAAAGCCATTGTAAGCCATTGCTTACTACTTGGAAGAAAAGTTATGAGCAACCTAGATAGCATATTCCAAAGCAGAGACATTACTTTGCCAACAAAGGTCTGTCTAGTCAAAGCTATTGTTTTTCCAGTAGTCATGTATGGATGTGAGAGTTGGAGTATGAAGAAAACTGAGTGCCGAAGAATTGATGCTTTTCAACTGTGATGTTGGAGAAGACTCTTGAGGGTCCCTTGGACTGCAAGGAGATCCCACCAGTCCATCCTAAAGGAAATCAGTCCTGAATATTCATTGGAAGGACTGATGCTGACGCTGAAGCTCCAATACTTTGGCCACATGATGTGAAGAACTGACTCACTAGAAAAGACCCTGATGCTGGGAAAGATTGAAGGTGGGAGGAAAAGGGCACGGCAGAGGATGAGATGGTTGGATGGCATCACTGACTCAATGGACATGAGTGTGAGTAAATTCTGGGAGTTGGTAAAGGACAGGGAAGCCTGGGGTGCTGCAGTCCATGGGGTCACAAAGAATAGGACATGACTGAGCGACTGAATTGAACTGAATTGAACCCCTTGTTTTAAGTCTTCTTTGCTGAATATTAATAAACATGTAACAGCTACCTTTTGGTTTGTGTATGCATAGGGTAGGCTTACCAGATGGCGCTAGTGGTAAAGAACCTGCCTACCAATGCACAAGTCATAAGAGATGCAGGTTCAATCTCTGGGTCAGGAATATCCCTTGAAGGAGGACATGGCAACCCACTCCAGTATTCTTGCCTGGAGAATCCCATGGACAGAGGAGCCTGGAGGGCTACAGTCCATAGGGTCACAAAGAGTCAGACAAGATATGACTGAAGCAACTTAGCATGTATGAATTATATAATATATATATATTTAAATTAATAAATAAAGTTTTTTTTTCTCTTTCTCTAACTAGCTAAGAAGTTAGCCTTTAGTTTAAAAAAAAGAAAGTCTGAATCTTGTGATGGTTGAAACAATGGGATTGGAACATTGTGCACATCCAGAAGCTATTCAACTGATTTAAGAACTAAAACTTGAGGCTTACTGCTGGTAAAGTTTGGAAAGAATGAGAGAGAGGGTAGGAAAAAAGAGCCAGCAGTAACCAGTGGATTTGAGGTGGAGAATTATAGATTCTGGGAGAGAAGACAGGAACTGGGGCCAACCAGCCTGCTGGGCTTCATGAGAGGCACTGGGGAAAATGTTTCTAAAAACGTGTTGTCCTGTGTCATGAATGAAACATCTCTTGAGTTTTGTTTTGCCCTGTGATGGATTTTAAAATTTGCTTTCGATAAAGAAAAAAAGAAGTGTTGTCAGTACACAATAAACTTATTTCTTTACATTTCCATGCAAGCATATTAAAGTCTCTGAGAGGTTCTGATAGAAAACAACACTCCAGTTTTTTTAATCCAGGATTATTTGGCCACCCCTCCCTGTACACACACACTCACGTTTTGGCCCTGATGGTCATCTTCTAAGTCTAGCACTTGGAACACTGTTTGGAAGTGTTTCTCAGATTACTGTCCAATTCATGAGCGCTTTGGTTCAAACCTCCCTCTGCTTGTTGCCAGGACTCTGCCTGATCGACCTTCTCCTGATCTGCATCTCAGCCTGTGACTATCCAAGTTCTGCTCATAAAGCAATCTCTTCTCTGACATTTTTAAGTCATATATTCAAATATCGTATTTTTCTTCCTTATTTTTATTTTTGTATCAGAACAATAAATTCCAATAAAATAACCTTTCTGGTGAGCCCCAACTCTGAAATCCTATGACTTTTTGATTTTGTTAAAAAGTGTTGCTTCACAGGAGAAAAATGATGGTAGAGGAGAACGCTTGTTGGGAATAATATTTCTAAGGGAGATTTAGAAGTCTTCTTTCCTTTTATAGAATTAAAAAATAGGCTACTACAATAGATTTATAACTCAAGAAATTGTGACTGTGCCTTTCTCTAGAGCACTTTAAGAAATTATTTTTAAAATACCACCAAGAAAGCTGGTACTGTCATTCAAAACACTGAAATAACACTTTGGTTCTTAATGGCCACTGCTCAAACACACAAACGCCTTGATCACAAACAATATTTGGTGGCAAAGGTCCATAGTCACAGGAATCATGCTAATCCTTTCATAGTTTCAGGATGATTGCTGCTCTATAAGCAGAATTTACCTGATTATTTCAGTTGGGTCCTTTTCATAAGACTCCATGGAAACATTTAATAACAGGAAAAATGTAGAGAGTGAACGTTTTTACTAAACTGCAAAAGACCACCAAACTGCCTCTCAAAGTTCCTTAATACAAAAAAAAAAAAGGGAAAGACAAATATATAATATTGCTTATATATGGAGTCTGAAAAAACAATACAAATGAACTTACTTACAAAACAGAGAGTCACAGATGTAGAAAACAAACTTAACGGTTACCCAGAAGAAACTGGGCAGAAGAGATAAATTGGGAAATTGAAACTGACATATACACACTGCTATGTATAAAAACCAGATAACCTAATAAGGACCTACTGTATAGCACATAGAACTCTACTTACTCAGTAATGGCCTATATGGGAAAAGAATCTAAAAAAGATTGGATATATGTCTATGTATAACTGATTCACTTTGCTGTACACCTGAAACTAACACATCATAAATCAACTATATACCAATAAAATATTTTTGAAGGAGAAAAGCACTTTAATTCACAAATCAATCCATTCACTGAGACTTTATTTGTTGCCTTATATTAGTATTTATATTTTCTTACATGGTTTTTCACTTTCATCACTGCTGCTGCTGCTAAGTCGCTTCAGTCGTGTCCGACTCTGTGCAACCCCATAGACGGCAGCCCATCAGGCTCCCCCGTCCCTGGGATTCTCCAGGCAAGAACACTGGAGTGGGTTGCCATTTCCTTCTCCAATGCATGAAAGTGAAAAGTCAAAGTGAAGTCGCTCAGTCGTGTCCAACTCTTCGTGACTCCATGGACTGCAGCCTACCAGGCTCCTCCATCCACTAAACTGTAATAAAACTGAGAACAAGAACCATATTTGATATGGCTTTGCACCCACTGAATTGCCCAAAGAAGGGTATAGTAAATTGAAGCACAGTTAATGACTGGGAGAATAAGCTGAGTTTGAAAAATCAGGACAAATCAACTGTGTACCTAATGTCCATGGAATTATAACACAGATATCAGGCAAAAGGTGTACTAGGAAGAGCATGATGAAGAGCCTAAAACATAAGAAAGTGATTGTAAAGCATTAAAAGAGAGACTTTGGGTTTCAACAAAAGAGGAACAACATAATGGCTTCAATAAAAAAGTAGTTAAACTGGAGTGGGGAAATAAAAAATATATGCTCATGTTTGAGATCAGGAAAATGTGACAGGGAGAAAACAGATGAGAAGGCAATGGCACCCCACTCCAGTGTTCTTGCCTGGAAAATCCCATGGATGGAGGAGCCTGGCGGGCTGCCGTCTATGGGGTCGCACAGAGTTGGACACGACTGAAGCGACTTAGCAGCAGCAGCAGTCAGGGATTTTTATTGGAAAAAAGAGAAATACAATAAAGATATTAATAAAATTAGATTATTGAATAGGATATTGAGAAGTTAAGTATATCAGAAGAGTTGATAGCATCAACCTGAAGAGTTGATGCTATTAAGAATAAAAAAGGAAAAAATTGATGAGAAAAATCTAAAGTCATTCAAAGAACAATTTTGATCATTGTGTGTGTGTGTGAGTTAGTTGCTTAGTTGTGCCCAACTCTTTGCAACCCCATGGACTGTATCCCACTAGGAGTCCTCTGCCCACGGAATTTTCCAGGCAAGAATACTGGAGTGGGTTGCCATTCCCTTCTCCAGGAGATCTTCCTGACCAGGGATCAAACCCAGGTCTCTTGCACTGCAGGCAGATTCTTTACCATCTGAGCCACCAGGGAAGCTTTTTGGTCATTGGAGATAACAAATAAAATTCAGAATCCTTTGAAGTTTAAATTCAGCAGCACATAGTCTAACTTTCTGAGACTTGAAAAAGAGAAAGGTGTAATTATCATTTGGATAGAAATCTGAGTTTCTTGGTCCTTTAATAAACTTCAATCTAAAAACATCATTGATATTTACATTGCATTTGAGGCAACTAAAACCAGCCATTCCCAGAAAATTTCTTCTCTTTTATCTGATTATATAATTGACTTTTTCCTTAACTTAGCTTGAAATTCTTAACATTAGAGTCGTTTCTTCAAATTAAACAAGAAAACAAGAGAAAATTTTTTGAAAGCATCATTTACAAAGCACATAATTTACAAAGGCACAATGCTATTTCTGAATTTCCTTCAAATGTATTTATTCAAATATTCTTTATTTTATTTGCTAATCTTGAGATCAAACAGTCAATCCTGAAGGAAAACAGTCCTGAATATTCATTGGAAGGACTTAGACTGAAGCTGAAACTCCGATACTTTGGCCACCTGATGCGAAGAATTGACTCATTGGAAAAAACGCTGATGCTGGGAAAGATAGAAGGCAAAAGGAGAAGGAGATGACAGAGGGTGGGATGGTTGGATGGCATCATTGACTTGACAGACATGAGTTTGAGCAAGCTCTGGGAGTTGGTGATGTACAGGGAAACCTGGTGTGCTACAGTCCATGGGGTCACAAAGAGTCAGACACGACTGAGGGACTGAACTGAATTGAATATTGAGATATTAAATATAGTCTTCTTTTTCCAAAAATAATTTATTTTGACTAAAGTTGATGTTGAAGTCTAAAAAGAAAGTAGAATGGCAAAAGGTGACTTGAGATATTTGAGTTATTGATTAATTAATATTGGTTGCAGCAGCAGCACATGCCTGCTAAGTCACTTCAATCCTGTCCAACTCTTTGGAACCCCATGGACTGTAGCACGCTAGGCTCCTCTGTCCTTGTGATTGTCTAGGTAAGAATATTGTAGCGGATTGCCATGCTGTCCACCAGGGATCTTTCTGACCCAGATATGGAACCTTTGTCTCATTAAATCTCCTGCATTTGCAGGAGGGTTCTTTTACTATTCGGAGAAGGCAATGGCACCCCACTCCAGTACTCTTGCCTGGAAAATCTCATGGATGGAGGGGCCTGGTAGGCTGCAGTCCATGGGGTCGCTAAGAGTCAGATATGACTGAGCGACTTCACTTTCACTTTTCACTTTCATGCTTTGGAGAAGGAAATGGCACCCCACTCCAGTACTCTTGCCTGGAAAATCCCATGGATGGAGGAGCCTGGTGGGCTGCCTTCCATGGGGTCGCAGAGTCAGACACGACTGAAGTGACTTAGCAGCAGCAGCAATGTGGGAGACTTGGGTTCAATCCCTGAATTGGGAAGGTCCCCTGGAGAAGGGAAAGGCTACCCACTCCAGTATTCTGGCCTTGAGAATTCTATGGACTCTACAGTCCATGGGGTCCCAAACAGCTGGACATGACTGAGTGACTTTGACTTTCACATTCTACTGCTAGCTCCACCTGGGAAGCATCTGGTTGAACTAGAGATAGCATTATAATTGAATATAAGGCTTAGAGGAGGGAGGTATCTGCAAGAAAAACAAAAATAATTGAGCATAAGATTATGACATGAAAATAAGAAATCCATATTGGATTCAGAAAAAAAAAAATAAAAACCACAACATATTGACAACATTATATTTATCAAGAGTTTATATTACACTGATATAGTACAGTCTACCTCCTGGAAATGATACCAGGAAGCTATCTTATTTTCCATCAAACAACAGGACTTGGGTGACACTACCATGCTTCTTTACTCAGTCTAAAGGAAGTATCTGACCCTTCCTCTCTCTTCTAGAATATCTGTGCTTAGACAGAGCTAGAAATTCTATAAGGAATTTTAGGAATGGATGTGAAAGGAAGGAAAAAGGAAACAAAACCATGATTTTAGAAAATAACACAGCATTCCATATTCTAGAATCATTTGAATTTTTTATACTTATATTAGAAAATTTTTACTTATATATTTTATCATTCTAATATAATTATCTTGTTATGCTCATTTATTAAGTTACCTGAACTATTATTTTTAACTTTTAATTTTGTACTGGGGTATAGACAAAATAGCTGTGAAAAGAAGAGAAGCGAAAAGCAAAGGAGAAAAGGAAATATATAAGCATCTGAATGCAGAGTTCCAAAGAATAGCAAGGAGAGATAAGAAAGACTTCCTCAATGATCAATGCAAAGAAATAGAGGAAAACAACAGAATGGGAAAGACAAGAGATCTCTTCAAGAAAATCAGAGATACCAAGGGAATATCTCCTGCAAAGATGGGCTCGATAAAGGACAGAAATGGTCTGGACCTAACAGAAGCAGAAGATATTAAGACGAGGTGGCAAGAATACACAGAAGAACTGTACAAAAAAGATCTTCATGACCAAGATAATCACGATGGTGTGATCACTCACCTAGAGCCAGACATCCTGGAAGGTGAAGTCAAGTGGGCCTTAGAAAGCATCACTACGAACAAAGCTAGTGGAGGTGATGGAATTCCAGTTGACCTATTTCAAATCCTGAAGGATGATGTTGTGAAAGTGCTGCACTCAATATGCCAGCAAATATGGAAAACTCAGCAGTGGCCACAAGACTGGAAAAGTTCAGTTTTCATTTCAATCCCAAGAAATCCCATTCCAATGCCAAAGAATGCTCAAACTACTGCACAATTGCACTCATCTCACAGGCTAGTAAAGTAATGCTTAAAATTCTGCAAGCCAGGCTTCAGTAATATGTGAATCATGAACTTCCTGATGTTCAAGCTGGTTTTAGAAAAGGCGGAGGAACCAGAGATCAATTGCCAACATCCGTTGGATCATGGAAAAAGCAAGAGAGTTCCAGAAAAACATATACTTCTGCTTTATTGGCTATGCCAAAGCCTTTGACCATGTGGATCACAATAAACTGTGGAAAATTCTGAAAGACATAGGAATACCAGCCACCTGACCTGCCTCTTGAGAAACCTGTATGCAGGTCAGGAAGCAACAGAACTGGACATGGAACAACAGACTGGTTCCATAGGAAAAGGAGTCCATCAAGCAGGGTGACAATATACTGTATATTGTATATTGTCACCCTGCTTATTTAACTTATATGCAGAGTACATCATGAAAAATGCTGGACTGGTTGAAGCATAAGCTGGAATCAAGATTGCTGGGAGAAATATCAATAACCTCAGATATGCAGATGACACCACCTTTATGGCAGAAAGTAAAGAAGAACTAAAGAGCCTCTTGATGAAAGTGAAAGAGGAGAGTGAAAAAGTTGGCTTAAAGCTCAACATTCAGAAAAAGAAGATCATGGCATCTGGTCCCATCACTTCATGGGAAATGGATGGGGAAAGAGTGAAAACAGTGTCAGACTTTATTTTGGGGGGCTCCAAAATCATTGCAGATGGTGATTGCAGCCATGAAATTAAAAGATGCTTACTCCTTGGAAGGAAAGTTATGATTAACCTAGATAGCATATTAAAAAAGCAGAGACATTACTTTGCCAACAAAGGTCCGTCTAGTCAAGGCTATGGTTTTTCCAGCGGTCATGTATGAATGTGAGAGTGGACTGTGAAGAAAGCTGAGCGCCGAAGAATTGATGCTTTTGAACTGTGGTGTTGGAGAAGACTCTTGAGAGTCCCTTGGACTGCAAGGAGATCCAACCAGTCCATATTGAAGGAGATCATCCCTGGGATTTCTTTGGAAGGAATGATGCTAAAGCTGAAACTCCAGTACTTTGGCCACTTCATGCGAAGAGTTGACTCATTGGAAAAGACTCTGATGCTGGGAGGGATTGGGGGCAGGAGGAGAAGGGGACAACAGAGGATGAGATGGCTGGATGGCATCACTGACTCGATGGATGCGAGTCTGAGTGAACTCCGGAAGTTGGTGATGGACAGGGAGGCCTGGCGTGCTGTGATTCATAGGGTCGCAAAGAGTCAGACACGACTGAGCGACTGAACTGAACTGAACTGAACTGTAGTTGTACCCATCGATCGCAAACTCTCTAACTATCCCTTCCCCCTGTCCTTTTCCTGGGTAACCATAATACCTTATATATTAAACTATGGCTTTGATCAGTTATTTCTCTATTGTAAATTCATGAAATCATTAATATTTCTGATTAAAATGCAACATTTTGGAGTATAAACTTGCTATATAAATTGAGTAGTTTTTGGATAGTTTTATAGAATTAGTCTTTAGATATTTAACAGCAGTCATAACAAAAATATTTAGTTACCTAGCAATGTGTTTTTTATAGTTAAATACAGCACACTCAATAAAGTATAAAAAATGTTCACAATTTTGAATTATTTTCTTTTAATTGCCAATATTTCAAACCTCTATTCTAGAAACAAGTTATTAGAACTGGATATTAATTAAAATAACTGTTAGAATATTACAAAAACTATTATCAGTGAAAAGCTCATTTGAAATAATTATTGCAAACCAATAAAGTATTTTGCTTTAAGATGGTACTTACCAAAATTTAAATTATAGTCACATGCCTGTTAAAAATTCTAGTATGTAGCATTTGCATTTGAAATGTATCACTTGGTCCAAAGAACATTTTATCCAATTATGTGAAACAGAGACTTAAAAAATAGAGATATGAATGTAACAGTTCGGTCCAGTTCAGTTCAGTTACTCAGTCATGTCTGACTCTTTGTGACCCCATGAACCACAGCACGCCAAGCCTCCCTGGCCATCCCCAACTCCCGGAGTTTACCCAAACTCATGTCCATTGAGTTAGTGATGCCATCCAGCCATCTCAGCCTCTGTTGTCCCCTCTCCTCCTGCTCCTCCTGTAGGTTTCTTATTTTCCTCAGCTCTGCCCTCTAGGCTTCTCACTGTGGCCACTGGCTCAGGCCCAACACCTCTGCCATCCACCTCAGTAGCTATACCTCTTCACCCAGCCCTGATACAACAGTTCAATATCATTAGTGTAAGTCCTACATGTGGTGTGCTGTCCTGGATGTTCAACTAACCAATGGACACTTTAATTTTAAAAATGACTATAAATAAAATGTCTAAAATTCAGCTGACTACCTCTCTCCCCAAAACACAAATAGTTCTTGCCACTGTCAAATTTATTTTTTAAAAATTCCTATAAATATTAATAGTCTTGCTACTTTGTTACAAGTTGTAGTACTTCATGTGCAAAGAAGGGCACATAACTATGGCCTGAGGAGTCAGGAAGGAAATCAAGGCCTCCTCCCTAGGAAGCTGAGATTGCTTTGGATGGCCTATTCAGGGAGAATGAAGGACACAAAAGCTTTCAGGTAAGTATTACAACTACAACTTTACTTTATTTAAAAGAATAACAATAGAATCTATAAAAAGTTGCTAAAGGTACTGTTTCTATGGTAAGAAAAAATATATATATAAATAACTTCTCCTTGGAAGGAGATTTTAAAATATGCAGCCAAAAATTTAACAAAATACTATATTTCTATTTTCAAAGTATCTCATGTCAGGAAAGCCCCAAACTGTCGCTCTTAAGGATTATCTACTTTTTAAATTGTCATTTAATAGCAAAGAAATGCCTTTTGTGGGTTCTTGGTTTTAGAAAGATATAACCAATCCTTTTCCAGAAATACACTTAGTTCCAGAGCCATGTAAATGTTCTAACAGAGAATCCTTTTGAAACAGAGATACAAATAGTTATAGCTTATTCCAAACATAAACACACAGATAACAAACATAACTACACCTTTTAATCTGATTTGAGAAAGCATTTTTCTGCCAAGAAAGAAGATATAAAAATATGAATTATTTTTTAAAAGCTCAAAATAATTTATTTTCTAGAATTAAAAGTTCATAGTTGATGTTACAAATAGACACAAAATCTGCTACCTCATTTCCTAGGTTTTCCTTGTCAGTATCATTGTGAAAACGCCCAAGGATTTATTGTCTGTTCAGTTCAGTCAGTTCAGTTCACTCAGTCATGTCCGACTCTTTGCGACCCCATGAATCGCAGCACGCCAGGCCTCCCTGTCCATCACCAACTCCCGGAGTTCACTCAGACTCGAGTCCATTGAGTCGGTGATGCCATCCAGCCGTCTCATCCTCAGTCGGCCCCTTCTCCTCCTGCTCCCCATCCCTCCCAGCCTTCAATAATCAAGTAGGACAGGTGCACCACTAGGTCACTGTGGAAAAGTGCTAACTGGAAGAAATGTGGATCATCACCCTCATAGTTTTATTATGTTCAATCTGACCCTTGTCCTGCAGCCTCCACTCTGATGAATATACACAATTCCTCTAAAAGATAAATTTTTATTATTCTCCTTCGTTAATACATTTTTCTAGTTAAAGAAGTTGAGTTATATATTCAAGAGTAGCAGAACAAATAAATGTTCACCTAAAAGCCTTTTCTAGGCTCAAATGCATAGCACTGCAGTGTATTGCAATGTAATGTAATGTCCCACTCTGATCAATTCTGTGCAATCCCACGAAAACAACTGCTTTCTCAGCTTTGGCTACCCTGACTTTAAAATCTCCTTCAACCTCTTGCCAGCTCTAAACTGGAATAGGTTTGAGTGTGAGTGACATGAGTGAGAGGTGACTCATCTCTGCCACGCATCATTTTGAAGGATGCAAAATTAACTCACTTTCTCTCCATCCGTGTAGATGGAAAAAAATGAAAGTCACCAAAATATGCAATTATTTCACTGTATAGTTTGTTAATTATGCTCGCCTCTCTTTTCTAATTGTAAAGATACTTCATAGCCGTCTCTGTAAAGAGCAGTCCCAGTTTTCATTAGTGGGTTCTGCAGCTGCTTGGAGTTGCTGGCAAGCAGCACCATTTAAGGCTGTGTAAGTCTAAAATGTTTTCCCTAATGTTTCAGTTCATATTGAAAACAGACACACACTCTTGAATGTTTAAAGCAGAATTGTTTCTGGCCAAATTTTCAGTGTCAACACAAAAACTGCAGAAGAGATTACATTTTAGTTTTCTATTTTCTCCCAATGATTTCAAAAATCAAGAGAATAAAGGAGGAAAAAAAGAAAATCCACTACACATTTTAATCCAAGTTTACATAGATTGATTTTAAGGAAATGATGAAAATCTATTAAGTCTTTCCAAGGAGGTTCATAGAAATTGAACACTTAAAGAGACTTACTTCTAAGAATGTGAAACAAACAAAACTTTCATAGAGACAAGTTATTCCTTAAATATCATAATTCACTCTCTAGTGTCTGAGTGACTGATCAAAGAATATCATTTCAATGATATTCCTCACAGGATAATCGGAGTGGATTGACTACCAAGAACACCAGAAGAAACCAATCCTAAAATTACCTCACTCTTGCTAGTATCATACTACAATTGATGCTAAAACAGGACAGCTAAATAAGAGAGGGATGCCATTTCTCTGTGTAGTGGAGAATCCAAGTATCTTACAGTTGGATCTCAGTATTCATGGTTCCTTCATAACAGGGTTTCACATCCTTGTAGTCAACCATGATGATAGATCACATAATACTGCAGTATTTATTGGGGGGGGGGAAATCAGTGCATAAGGAGAGCCCAGCAACTCAAACCTGTATTGTTCAAAGGCCAACTGTATGCAGCTAATTTAATATGGGAATCCTTCAGTTTTTAAGACTAGTTTTAAGATGATAACAGAGGAGATTCTTTTTTCCAGGTGAAGTTATATTCATATACATTGTGGCTCTTGATAACATTACCTTGAAAGGAAGGACTCAGTCACTAACCCTTTGAAGATACAGAAATGCATATTCCTGAAAGAACAAAACAGAGGAGTATTTTACAAAGAGGAAAATTTTCTTATTGAAGACGAATACAATTTCTTCAAATTTTATATTTGAAATTTTCTTTAAGGCAATGTCAAAGAATGCTCAAACTACTGCACAATTGCACTCATCTCACGTGCTAGTAAAGTAATGCTCAAAATTCTCCAAGCCAGGCTTCAGCAATATGTGAACCGTGAACTTCCTAATGCTCAAGCTGGTTTTAGAAAAGGCAAAGGAACCAGAGATCAAATTGCCAACATCTGCTGGATCATCAAAAAAGCAAGAAAGTTCCAGAAAAACATCTATTTCTGCTTTATTGACTATGCCAAAGCCTTTGACCGTGTAGATCACAATAAACTGTGGAAAATTCTAAAAGAGATGGGAATACCAGACCACCTGACCTGCCTCTTGAGAAATCTGTATGCAGGTCAGGAAGCAATAGTTAGAACTGGACATGGAACAACAGACTGGTTCTATATGGGAAAAGGAGTGCGTCAAGGCTGTATATTGTCACCCTGCTTATTTAACTTATATGCAGAGTATATCATGAGAAATGCTGGACTGGAAGAAACACAAGCTGGAATCAAGATTGCTGGGAGAAATATGAATAACCTCAGATATGCAGATGACACCACCCTTATGGCAGAAAGTGAAGAGGAACTAAAAAGCCTCTTGATGAAAGTGAAAGTGGAGAGTGAAAAAGTTGGCCTAAAGCTCAACATTCAGAAAATGAAGATCATGGCATCTGGTCCCATCACTTTGTGGGAAATAGGTGGGGAAACAGTGGAAAGAGTGTCAGACTTTATTTTGGGGGGCTCCAAAATCACTGCAGATGGTGATTGCAGCCATGAAATTAAAAGACGCTTACTCCTTGGAAAACAAATGACCAGTATCAGTGGAAAATGAGTTAAAAAGAATTTCTAGGAAAAAAAAAAACAATCTTGCAAATAGGATAAAGGACAAGTGATATACAACTGAAAAGCATCAATACCTCGAAAATTAAAGCTGAAGGAATGCCCCAGTATTCAGCATGGAAAGCTAAAGAAACAAAAAATGTAAAAGAGATGTTGAGACATGGAATATGGAATGACAAGGTCTACCGAGATACTGTGATGTAATAAGAACTGTATATTTGACCTTGGTCCCTGATTCTTGACACAGAGCTCCTAAAACCTCTGTAATCTCCTGAGAGTTAGGGTGGCAGGAACAATGATTGTTATAATAATTTGGTCTTAGTTGCCAGTTCCTGACACAAGCACTTGTAAGACCCTCGGAATCACCCAGTAATGAATCTCTAATTCTGTGCTAATTCAATGACTTGTGGCTGGGGACTGCAGATAGCTTCAGGATTGAAGACTAACTGCATGATTAGAGATCTCAGCCCCACCCCCAACTTCCAGGTTGGAAAGAGAGGCTAGAGACTCAGTTAATCACCAATAGCCAATGATTTAGCCAATCTTGCCTTAATGATGGAACCTCCACAAAAACCCTAAACAATAAGCTCTGGAGAACCTTTGGGTTGGTGAACACATCCACACGCTGGAAGGATGGTGCACCTCAACTCCAGTGGTTAGAAGCTCCTGCACTTGAGAGGCTTCCAGATCTCACTCTATGTACCTCTTCACCTGGTTCTTCATCTGTGTCCTTTATAATATTCTTGATAATAACCCAATAAGTGTAAATAAATGTTTCCCTGAATTTTGTGAGCCATTCTAGCAAATTATTAAACTGGAGGAGTTGTGGGAACACCCAACTTTGTAGCAAAATTGGACAGAAATGTTAGTACTCTGGACTTCCCAGCTGGCTCAGTGGTAAAGAATACGCCTTCCAATGCAGGAGATGCTGGAGATGTGGGTTTGATCCCGGGTTTGGGATGTTGAGAAGGTCCCCTGTAGGAGGAAATGGCAATGCCACTCCAGTATTCTTGCCTGGAAAATTCCATGGACAGAGGAGCCTGGCAGGCTACAGTCCACAGGGATGCAAAGAGTCAAACACTACCGAGTGACAGTGTGCACACATGCAGACATGTAACTACTCTAGAGACCATATACTAAGAACTGGCATATGAAGAGGGGCGTGGTCTTGTGGGACTCAGTCCTTCATCTGCAGGGTCTGTGCTAACTCCAACTGGTTAGTATCAAACTGAATTAAACTGTTGGACACCCAATTGGTATATTCAGAGAATCAGAGAGTGGATTGGCATGGGAAAAAGAAAACAAGCATTTGGTGTCAGAAGTGTTATGAGTAATGGAAATAGGCTTCTTTAATCCACATAACTGTAGTGGGAGTTACAGAAGGAAAGAGAGAACAAAACAGACAATATTAGCAAAAATAATGGCTGAAAAATTTCCAAAATTAAAGATAAAAATTTTGTCTCAGCCATAAGGTTAATGGAGTAATATATCTCAAGAATAATATTCCAAAAGAAATCCACATCTAAGTTCATCATAATGAAACTACAAAATGTCAAAGGCAAAGACATGAAGAGCCTGGACAAAACAAGGACACATAACCTAAAATAAATAAAATAAATGTTTCCAGAAAGTTTTTCACCAGTAACAATGAAACATAAGACTTCCGAATTCTCTGGGAATGTATCTATCTGGGCATTTGTATCCTAGAAAAATAATTTTTCAATAGAAATTGCAAATTTAAAACTTTTAATATAAACTAAAATAGAGAGCTTACAATGAATACAATGAATACAATTTATAGGTTTCAATAAAGAAACCTATAAATTACCTAGTTTAAAAGGAAGAAAAATCATACCATGAGGAATATCTATAGTCAGAAACGGTGAAAAAAGACCCAAAGAATAATGTAACAAACCTCATTTGAATAAAAATTATACACTAATGAACAATCCATGAGGTTAAAATAATACAGGATGAATGAAAATCTGAACAAACATAACATTTTCAGCTGGGATTTATGGTTGAAGTATTCTAAGAAATGTTACATGTGAAGAGAATATATGAGCATTAAATTCAGTGGTAGACTTTGTAAGATATGCTTGGCAAAATTCAAATCTAAACCACTAGAAAGTACACACAGTACATATTTTACAAACTAGTAGGACAATGTGAACTTTAAAATAAAGCATCATAATAAACGAAGGCAAGGAATAAGTAGGAAAACCTTAGAAAAATGGGAAAATACAAAATATATCAGAAATATACAAGAATATATTGAGAATCACAACACATTTAAATTGATTAAATATACTATTTTAAATTGATTAGCTATATCTTTTAAGCATGAATATACCATTTTGCAAAAAAAGGCAGATATATGCTATTTATGAGAGGCACACCTTTAAAATATGGGAAGAATAAGTTGAAGACATAGAAATGCTAAAAATAAATGCTTTCAAAAATATGAGAAAATATTTACAAAAAGAGAGCTGAAAAGAATTGTGTTAATATATAGCAGAGTGTGACAAAAATTAATATAAAAAAGCAGAGTGTGACAAAATATTTATTAGGAGAAAAGGTCATTATAAACTGATACATTTTTAAAAAGTTAATTATAATTCAAAATTTGAATATATCAAGTTAAACAATCTTAAAGTATTTGAGAAAACCTCAAAGAGAAATTAAAAAGTCCAGAATCAGAGTATTTTGTTATTCAGTTTAGTCACTCAGTTGTGTCTGACTCTTTGCAACTCCATGAACCACAGCACGCCAGGCCTCGCTGTCCATCACCAACTCCCGGAGTTCAACCAAACCCATGTCCATCCAGTTGGTGATGCCATCCAAACATCTCATCCTCTGTCGACCCATCTCCTCCTGCCCTCAATCTTTACCAGCATCAGGATCTTTTCAAATGAGTCAGTTCTTCACATCAGGGGGCCAAAGTATTGGAGTTTCAGCTTCAACATCAGTCTTTCCAATGAACACCCAGGACTGATCTCCTTTAGGATGGACTAGTTGGACCTCCTTGTAGTCCAAGGGACTTTCAAGAGTCTTCTCTAACACCACAGTTCAAAAGCATCAATTCTTTGTTGCTCAGCCTTCTTTATAGTTCAACGCTCACATCCATACATGACTACTGGAAAAACCATAGCCTTGACTAGACGGACCTTTGTTGGCAAAGTAATGTTTCTGCTTTTTAATATGCTATCTAGGTTGGTCATAACTTTCCTTCCAAGGAGTAAGCATCTTTTAATTTCATGGCTGCAATCACCATCTCCAGTCATTTTGGAGCTCAGAAAAATAAAGACAGCCACTGTTTCCACTGTTTCCACTCTTTCCCCATCTATTTGCCATGAAGTGCTGGGACCGGATGCCATGATCTTCGTTTTCTGAATGTTGAGCTTTAAGCCAACCTTTTCACTCTCCACTTTCACTTTCATCAAGAGGCTCTTTAGTTCTTCTTCACTTTCTGCCATAAGGGTGGTGTCATCTGCGTATATGAGGGTATTGGTATTTCTCATGGCAATCTTGATACTATCTTGTGCTTCCTCTAGCCTGGCATTTCGCATGATGCACTCTGCATATAAGTTAAATAAGCAGGGTGACAATATACAGCCTTGACGTACTCCTTTTCCCATATAGAACCAGTCTGTTGTTCCATGTCCAGTTCTGTTGCTTCCTGACCTGCATACCGGTTTCTCAAGAGGCAGGACAGGTGGTCTGGTATTCCCATCTCTTTCAGAATTTTCCACAGTTTATTGTGATCCACAGAGTGAAAGGCTTTGGCATAGTCAATAAAGCAGAAATAGATGTTTTTCTGGAACTCTCTTGCTTTTTTGATGATCCAGCGGATGTTGGCAATTTGATCGCTGGTTCCTCTGCCTTTTCTAAAACCAGCTTGAACATCTGGAAGTTCACAGTTCACGTATTGCTGAAGCTGGCTTGGAGAATTTTAAGCATTACTTTACTAGCATGTGACATGAGTGCAGTTGTGCGGTAGTTTGAGCATTCTTTGGCATTGCCTTTCTTTGGGATTGGAATGAAAATTGACCTTTTCCATTCCCATGCCCACTGCTGAGTTTTCTAAATTTGCTGCAATGTTGAGTGCAGCACTTTCACAACGTCATCTTTCAGGATTTGAAATAGCTCAACTGGTATTCCATGACCTCCACTAGCTTTCTTCATAATGATGCTTCCTAAGGCCCACTTGACTTCACATTCCAGGATGTCTGGCTCTAGGTGAGTGATCACACCATTGTGATTATCTTGGTTGTGAAGATCTTTTTTGTACAGTTCTTCTGTGTATTCTTGCCACCTCTTCTTAATATCTTCTGCTTCTGTTAGGACCATACCATTTCTGTCCTTTATTGAGCCCAGCTTTGCATGAAACGTTCCCTTAGTATCTCTGATTTTCTTGAAGAGATTTCTCGTCTTTGCCATTCTGTTGTTTTCCTCTGTTTCTTTGCATTGATCGCTGAGGAAGGCTTTCTTATCTCTTCTTGCTATTCTTTGGAACTCTGCATTCAGATGGGTATATCTTTCCTTTTTTCCTTTGCTTTTCACTTCTCTTATTTTCACAGCTATTTGTAAGGTCTCCTCAGACAGCCATTTTGCTTTTTTGCATTTCTTTTTTTGGGGGGATGATATTGATTCTTATCTCCTGTACAATGTTACGAACATCCATCCATAGTTCATCAGGCACTCTGTCTATCAGATCTAGTTCCTTAAATCTATTTCTCACTTCCACTGTATAGTCATAAGGGATTTGTTTTAGGTCATACCTGAATGGTCTAGTGGTTTTCCCCACTGTCTTCAATTTCAGTCTGAATTTGGCAATGTTGTTATTCAGTTCAGTTCAGTTCAGTCACTCAGTCATGTCCGACTCTTTGCGGCCCCACGAATCACAGCACACCAAGCCTCCCTGTCCATCACCAACTCCTGGAGTTCACTCAGACTCACATCCATCAAGTCAGTGATGCCATCCAGCCATCTCATCCTCTGTCACCCCCTTCTCCTCCTGCCCCCAATCCCTCCCAGCATCAGAGTCTTTTCCAATGAGTCCACTCTTCGCATGAGGTGGCCAAAATACTGGAGTTTCAGCTTTAGCATCATTCCTTCCAAAGGAATCCCAGGGCTGATCTCCTTCAGAATGGACTGGTTGGATCTCCTTGCAGTCCAAGGGACTCTCAAGAGTCTTCTCCAACACCACAGTTCAAAAGCATCAATTCTTTGGCGCTCAGCCTTCTTCACAGTCCAACTCTCACATCCATACATGACCACAGGAAAAACCATAGCCTTGACTAGATAGACCTTAGTCAGCAAAATAATGTCTCTGTTTTTGAATATACTATCTAGGTTGGTCATAACTTTTCTTCCAAGGAGAAAGCATCTTTTAATTTCATGGCTGCAATCACCATCTGCAGTGATTTTGTTATTAACTTATAATAGTATAGAAGATAGATTATTTCATTCTTTCCTAAATATCAATGTTCATGTAAGAACCAATTCAAGATTGTGTTAAAATGCAGATTCTGATCGAGTAGAATTGGTGTAGGGACTGTGATTCTGAAATTCTAAGAAGCTGTCTCCTGATGTTGCTAGTAGGTGGATTACAATTTGAGAAGGACAATGTAGAGAAATAATCGTCTTTGTATATAGAGTCTCAAGAAGTCCACTTAATCATTAGCTTTGTATTAATGCACTTGGATTATTGGACGCTGGTTAAATGAATTGCTGATTGTGTACAAAATGAAGAAAACTGGGGAAAGATGTGTAGATAGATCCATGTAAGTGAATATAAAGTGTGTCAAGTTAGTGCCACCATAAAGCAGCCACTGCAGAGCAAACATTTAACAAAACAGGTGGAAAACATAACATATGATGGTGTCAGCAAGTTTCTGATCCTGAGCCCCTGAGAGTTTGCATAACTGGTCTATGAACAGAGTGATCATAGAGGTGGAGGATAAGCACAGACCAACCACATGGGCTCTCTTTAAATAAAACCAATCTATTGCCACTTCAGAATAACTAACATGCTAGCAGCAAAATTGATGTTGAGCTCTTGGTGTGGAACCACTTCACAAGAAGACCAAATAATTCCTTGGCAAGAAGTCATGTGAATGGGACTTGCTTCTACCCTGAAGGAAGCAGCAGTGTGAACTCCAGATATATTTTCTTGCTTGTACTGCTTCTACCAGCATTATCACCCAAAGTTGAGGAAAAGTTTCCCTGGTAGCACAAACAGTAAAGAATCTGCCTGAAGTACAGGAGACCTGGGTTCGATCCCTGGGTCAGGAATATCCCTTGAAGAAGGAAATGGCAACCCACTCCAGCATTCTTGCTTGGAGAAGTCCATGGACAGAAGAACCTGGTGGGCTACAGTCCGTGGGGTCACGAAGAGTCGAACACGACTGAGCGACTGACCTTTGATTTATTGACACCTGATCAATAACTCATAACATCCCTTCAATGGAAGAATATGTTACATAGTAAAATAAGTACATCAGTGGGTGTATGACCAATTAGAATGCTGTTAATGGCCCACTGAAAATCTAGTTACAATAGGGATGCACAAACATTTTCTGTATAGTGAATACTTCAGGTTTCATGTGTCCCAGGATCTATGTTACACCTAATTCTGCAGTTACAGTGGGAAAACAGCCAGAGATGACACATAACATAATTGTATTATCTGTGTTCCAATAAAACTTTATTTCCAAAAGTAGTTGGTGGTTCAGATTTAGTTTGTCGATCTTTGAGCTTTGGCATCATCTTGAGAATGACTGTCTATATTTGGACGTCACCTTTAGAAAACGCTAAAGCTGGTTTTAGAAAAGGCAGAGGAACCAGTGATCAAATTGCCAACATCTGCTGGATCATCAAAAAAGCAAGAGAGTTCCAGAAAAACATCTATTTCTGCTTTATTGACTATGCCAAAGCCTTTCACTCTGTGGATCACAATAAACTGTGGAAAATTCTGAAAGAGATGGGAATACCAGACCACCTGTCCTGCCTCTTGAGAAACCTATATGCGGGTCAGGAAGCAATAGTTAGAACTGGACATGGAACAACAGACTGGTTCCAAATGGGAAAAAGAGTATGTCAAGGCTGTATATTGTCACCCTGCTTATTTAACTTTTATGCAGAGTGCATCATGCGAAATGCCAGGCTAGAGGAAGCACAAGATAGAATCAAGATTGCCATGAGAAATACCAATACCCTCATATACGCAGATGACACCACCCTTATGGCAGAAAGTGAAGAAGAACTAAAGAGCCTCTTGATGAAAGTGAAAGTGGAGAGTGAAAAAGTTGGCTTAAAGCTCAACATTCAGAAAACTAAGATCATGGCATCCGGTCCCAGCACTTCATGGCAAATAGATAGGGAAACAGTGGAAACGGTGGCTGTCTTTATTTTTCTGAGCTCCAAAACGACTGGAGATGGTGATTGCAGCCATGAAATTAAAAGACACTTACTCCTTGGAAGGAAAGTTATGACCAACCTAGATAGCATATTAAAAAGCAGAGACATTATTTTGCCAAAAAACAGTCCGTCTAGTCAAGGCTATGGTTTTTCCAGTAGTCACGTATGGATATGAGAGTTGAACTATAAAAAAGGCTGAGAACTGAAGAATCGATGCTTTTGAACTGTGATGTTAGAGAAGACTCTTGAGAGTCCCTGGGACTGCAAGGAGATCCAACTAGCCCATCCTAAAGGAGATCAGTCCTGGGTGTTCATTGGAAAGACTGATGTTGAAGCCGAAACTCCAATACTTTGGTCCCCTGATGTGAAGAGCTGACTCATTTGAAAAGACCCTGATGCTGGTAAAGATTGAGGGCAGGAGGAGAAGGGGATGACAGAGGATGAGATGGTTGGATTGCACCACTAACTCAATGGACATAAGTTTAGGTGAACTCCAGGAGTTGGTGATGGACAGGGAGGCCTGGCGTGCTGTGGTTCATGGGGTCACAAAGAGTCAGACATGACTGAGTAACTGAACTCAACTGAACTGAAAAGATAGAAAGGTAGGGCTAAGTTGTGTCTGACTCTTTGATCCTATGAACTGTAGCCTGCCAGATTTCCCTATCCATGGTATTCTCCAGGCTAGAATATTGGAGTGGGTTGTCATTTCCTTCTCCTGGAGATCTTCCTGACCCAGGGATCAAACTCACATCTTTTGCATGTCAGGCAGATTCTTTACTGCTGAGTCAACAAGGAAGCCCTTAGATAGTGCTGAGTTTAAGTGTTCCCAAGGTGAGGAACATTGCCAACAGTGGGGCACAGTGGGTGAAGCTATGGTTATAATCTGATGGCTTTTGACTCCTCATTCAAACTTTGGTTAAAGGACAGTATAGCTGATGTGTAGCCCCACTTTTAGACAGCTACTCTGCACAGACTTTCTGTACAGTTCTCAGGAAGTTTTAGCAGAATTGTGCCCCTAGAATCCAGCATGGTAACTGGACAATTTACACAAACTTTGACATGTCTGTTATCCCTGAATCAGTCTCCCTGATTCTTCATCCCTACTGTTTGGGCTGACCTCCAAAATATACTACCTGAGTAAACATTTCACTTCAGCTTCTCTTAGTAAAAAACTAAGCTAAGAAAATGAATACAATAATAATGCCCAGAGTTTAATATAAAGTGTTTTAATAGATAATGAGAAAAGACATTAATACATTACAACATGAAATCTGGGAACTTATAAGGCATATATTATTAAAAAACTGAAACAAGAAGACATTGACCTCCTGATGTTTTATACCTGAGAAAGGATTAATTGAATCATTCATTTAAAATTTTTTCATGAGAGGAAAAACAAAACAAAACAGAAACACTCTGTCTGGGTCTGTCAAAATATTAAGAATATTTTTGAAGAGTCTGTCAAAATATTAAGAAAAACATAGAAAGAAAACAAAGAAATGGTATATTTTTCAAATTTTTTACACAAGTTTCTGAAACCTTGACACCAAAACCACACTAAGTTCTCTTAACCAGTTTCTTTTAACCAAGGCCTTTGATTACTGCTATAAGTTTCTATATCAACATATTAAAGGTGGAAGAATAAATCATGTGCTTATTTCAGTAGATTCACCAAAAGCATGGATAAATCTCAACATTTATTAATCACAGAGAGTAATCAAAAATAAAAGAGAAACTTCTTGAACTTATAAAGGATAATTACTGAAAACCTAAAGTAAATACAACACTCATTTGAACTGATAAAACATTTAAAACATTGTCTTTAAGGTCAGAAATATGTGTGCCCATTACCCCCAATTTTATTCAACATAGTACTTTAGGTTTCAGCGAGCATAACAATAGTCACAAAAAGATACAAAATAAATTATTATAGATAAAGAAACTATTATTTTAAATTAATGTGATTATATTTAGAAAACCAAAATAGTCTGAAAAAAGTTATCAGATTTAATGCTTTATTTTAGCCAGTATATATAACAATATCACTAAAACATAAAATGTTTATGACTGCTCTTAAGTTCTTTTTAATAATTATTATTTTTTTCCTTTCTAAAAAAGGATTTAACACTCCTGGATGAAAAAGTAAATGATGGATTATACCAGGCATTGCTTACCTTCCAAATGATGAACTACTTTACAAAATCAAGGTTTTCAGTATTTTGTGTTTGTAGATAATTGATAAGAAAGGATAGTGAGTAAAGGGGAAAATAAGATTTAGAGAAAAACATGAAAAATACAAGATGGACATATTAGAGGAAGAAATTGTGCTTTGTGTAAGAAAACAGTGTTTTCTCCTCTCTACTCTATGCCTCTTCTAGCAAGGACATCCTCCCCATGTACTCAAGGATAAAGTTTTGGATGCAAATTACATTTACTTGTGCAAGAACTTGAAAGTGAGAGAGAGGCCACCTTGTGGCAGCAAGCTCACAGAGATGCTGGACTCTGTGGCAGAGGGGGCCATGCAGCTGATGTTGTCACCAGCATTGTGGTGTGGGTGGGGAAGTTGCAGTCTGAGTTATAGTGGTAACAACAGCAGTGATCTGAACACTGAATTGCAAATAGGGCACTGTGGCCTTTAACCTCAATGATCCAATAGTTAGCGCAGCTTTTGATCCTCCAGAACCTTCTAATGTATTAGTATACACTTACTTTCCTTGATATATCTAAAGCTACTATCCATTCCTCTGCTAATTCATGGCCAAGAAGGTGACATTCTTCTGGTTGTTTAATTTCTCTTCATGCTAAGTACTCATGGCTTATCTACTTTCCCACTAAAACTGGGGTACCCCTTTTTCAATCAAGGACAGTTGTTTTCAATGATGTAATGAATTTATTTACTGGAGAAATCTTCAGCTAATCCTGAATTCCACACCTCTGCAGCTACCTAAAATTATAATTTTGTTGTCTTTATGTAAATAAAATTAAATACAAAGACCAATTTAGGTAAAAAGGAAAGCAGTAATATCTCAGGCATCAAATCATCTTTTGGTTTGGTGATATGCCAGAATTTAGCAAGTGTCTGCCAAATATTCATCTCTCTGTGTGCCATGGCTAATGCATTTGCCAAACATTCCAGGTGTCAATTGCTTTACTTATGCTTTGTTGGAAGGGATAAAAAGAAACACACTAGGAAATATTGCCAATTAAGAAAAATAGCTTTTTTAATGGAAACGTATCATTTTCTCCTTAAATTCCACTGGGTACTTAGCTTTCAGGCTTTCATATGTTTTACAGATTCAAAGATGATTTTCCAGTTTGGCAAGTGTATAGTTTGGCCACATTTGAATATGTGCATAAGAAAATACATTTACCGGACAGATCAACCTTGGTTTCTGTCCCTCTAGGGGAAACTACTCCATCTCCACCATTGGCTTAGTAAAGCCCAGAGTGACCCTGGTCAATATCTCATAATCTGCTCAAGAGTCACATGGATTGAGTTCACTGTAGACAGCTGACCCAGTCACAGGTAACAAAGAGCATTACTAAGGATCTATAAAGTGTCTGGTACTTAACAATCTATCCAAAAAGTATGATGATTATCTAGGTCACTGACATATTCTTTCTTAAGAATTGAACTAGTCTAGTCTGTTAGTAGTTGGAAAACTGAGAAGACCAAGAAATTGGAGCAGAAGTTGAAGAATTAAGCTTGTTCAATTTAAACAAAAAATTTTTGATGTTATGTTTTGAAAGTGTCTAAGACCATTTGACAATTAAGACAGTTGTTTCTCAGAAGAAAAGCTATGACCAACCTAGACAGCATACTAAAAAGCAGAGACATTACTTTGCTGACAAATGTCTGTCTAGTCAAAGCTATGGTTTTTCCAGTAGTCATACGTGGACGTGAGAGTCGGACCATAAAGAAAGCTGAGAGCCAAAGAATTGATGTTTTTAAACTGTGGTGTTGGCGAAGACTGTTGAGAGTCCCTTGGACTACAAGGAGATCCAACTAGTCAATCCTAAAGGAAATCAGTCCTGAATATTCATTGGAAGGACTGATGCTGAAGCTGAAACTCCAATATTTTGGCCACCTGATGCAAAGAACTGACTCACTAGAAAAGACCCTGAGGCTGGGAAAGATTGAAGGCAGGAGGAGAAGGGGACAACAGAGGATGAGATGGTTGGATGGCATCATTGACTTGATGGACATGAGTTTGAGCAAGCTTTGGGAGTTGGTGATGGACAGGGAAGCCTGGCATGCTGCAAGTCCATAGGGTGACAAAAAGTCAGACACAACTGAGCGACTAAACTGAACTGAACTGAAGACCATTTGAACAATACAGATTATAGATGAATCAAATACTAAATATAGTAGACATTTTTAAAATATTATTTCATTTGAAGAGTCTGACTCTTTGCGACCCCATGGACTATACAGTCCATGGAATTCTCCAGACCAGAATACTGGAGTGGGTAGCCATTCCCTTTTCCAGGGTATCTTCCCAACCCAGGGATTGAACCCAGGTCTCCCACATTGAAGGGTGATTCTTTACTAGCTGAGTCACTGGGGAAGCCCCTAAGATATTACTCTTGAATTCAGAATTCCAAATCCTTTGTAAATTGGTTCACAGTAGTCACTGTACAATTTAAATTGTTTCAGTTGATTGGCATAAGATCTTAATTCCATATTAGGAATCCATCATATTCTCTCAATAACTCATCTAGATGGTGCATACTAATACAGCACTTTAAATCATATGCATAAATTTTTTTATTAAGAAACCATATCTATATTTGTGTATGTGTAGACATTGGATAATTTGCATATATTTAAGTATTTGACATAAAATATATACATGTGAGTATACACATGCGCACAAGAAATGAACGTGCTTCTGCATTGGTTTTGGTTGTGCCATGTCTTCATGTCATCCCCATAATTCTTGGTACATGCAGGATATACATTCAAAATATCCCACATTCAAATTAGTTATAGGTTGTGGCATCACTATTATTTAAATAAAATAAACTTTATTAAAGTATATACTTTTTTTTTTCTTTCTGAAAAATTTGTCTATTCATTTAAGCATGTGCAACAAAGAGTTATGCAGAAGCCACAGGACTCCAGCCTAGGCTGCCAGATCAGCTTAATCACCCCTGGAGGGAAATGGAGAGACAGTTGTCTAAGCTTGATCACACTTACATTCTCATCCAGTCAGTTAATCCTGTTTAACCAACTGTTATTGTGAAGAGTAAAAAGGATCCTACCTTCTGGCAGCTCACGACACGGTTTGGAAAACAAAAGCAGATATAAAGAAATAGAACCCAATACAGGCTATGATAGGAATTAGAATTACAGACAAACTGCAAAGACAGAACAAGAGGAGGAAAGATTATTTTTGATTGGTAATATAGGCCAAAGGCTTGGAAGACGTGACTTGAATTTGACTTTAAGGGAAATGGAGGACTTTTCTGTTTTAAACTTTGCAAACAGATTATGTTGACATACACTATTTCAGTTTTCACTTAACTTCTTTTTGGTTGGCCTGTCTCCTATACCCTTCATATATTTATAGACAGTCCAAAATTTAACAGCATATCTATTTTTCTACCATATTTCTCACATTATCCAGAATCCTTCTTCATTTGATAATTAGTTTACAAATTTCAAAAAGAGTTTTGAGATATCTGTAGTCTGCTTCTTTATATATTTTTTCATGGTTCACTTCAAGTTTTTGGTAGAAAACATTATTCTAATTTTCCCTAGTTTACTAATAATAAAAAGACCCATCTACCAAGCAATTTGTACATAGCTTTCATTCCCAACTTTGGTAAATTATATTTGAGTCACAATTTCTAGACCCCCTTTATGTATGTCCTATACATTTTTTTTGTATTTTTTTTTAGTTCAGTATGTTTGTTATGAGTCAAGAATTTCATATTAATCAAAATAGCATTCTGTCTCGTGCTGTAGCCCATGCTTGTCTGTGGCAAAAAAGAACAGATGCAAAGCAAAAATTGAGATCATTTCAGCTGGTATACTGTCCTCAATTATTTGATATTTCAGTTAAAAAAATTATAGACCTAAAATTTTCAGATAATTTCCTAAATGAAGCAAAATGTCACATTCTAATATGCCCAGAAGAGTCCGTCACTCTTTGTCTAATTTACTATGCCGAATAATATCATGAATTCTTCCAAGGTATAATGATGACCTTTAGCTCATTAGTGTTTCAGTACATCAGAAACAATCATAGAATTATTCCAAGCTATATTGAATTGAATTTTAAATTCAATTAAGCTGCAAGTTTTATCATCACAGCTAAACTACTCATTTTCTTTAACTGTGTTTTATAGGCTTGTTATAAAGTTCCTAAAGCACTGTTTTGTTCCCCTTGGGCATGTTACCTTATTATGTTTGTACAGTCTTTCCCACCAAACCTATTTTTTATTATTATTGATACTGTTTAATATCTTCTAAATGGTAACTTAGTGGCTTAATACATTTGTAGAAAACTCCATGGGCTCGTCATTACTATCAGAGAGGAACTATTCACAAAAGAATAACACTTATTGCTGTGTGTTCCAGTCTAGAGATCCCCAACAATGTGCAGAACTAAAAACTGAAAATGCTGCAAACATAACATAAATGCTTTAATGTTAAGAATGCTTCCTTCCAGTTTTGTTATCAATAATTTCAATTTTATTCATGTACATCCTTTAAGTGTGTTTCACTAAATAGCTCATTGCATAAACTGCACTGGTGTGGAAAGTTAAATAATCTACTCTTTGGGGGATTATTGTAAATGGTTCTGTGCTAACCTTGGTTGGTTAGGACTCAAAATGCTCCTTGGACACAGATAAGCTCAGAAGATAAATAGGATTCTGACTTACATATAGGTCCAATGAGACTCCAAGCTATCCTGACATTATTATTCCTGTTTTGGGGTGTAATCAAAGTGAATACTCTAAGCAACAGTAGAATCCTCACACAAATTCCTTAAGTGGAGCCACTGCTGTCTGCCACCATAAGAAAATTATAATAGTATGCAAGACAGCAAAGAAATGGCACTGAAACATGTATAATATCATATATGAAATGAATCGCCAGTCCAAGTTTGATGCATGATACAGGATGCTTGGGGCTGGTGCACTGGGATGACCCAGAGGGGTGGTACGGGGAGGGAGGTGGGGGGGGTGTTCAGGATGGGGAACACATGTATACCTGTGGCAGATTCATGTTGATGTACGGCAAAATCAATACAATATTGTAAAGTAATTAGCCTCTAATTAAAATAAATAAATTTATAATAAAAATAAATGAAATAGTCTACATAGGTAAAGAGAGTACAAAAAAAATAAAGACTATAATTTAAAAACAAAAAACACTCAAACTATGAAAATACAACATAAGATAAATATATAATTTCATGGCTATACTATAATCTTAAAAGAATAATGTTATATTTACGATAGAGAGACATCACTCTATACATTTTTGTTGAAAGAATAATGGTAGTTGCTTATGCTTTTTGGACAAGAAGAAACTTCTGGGGACTTGCCTGGTGGTCCAGTGGTTAAGAATCTGCCTTACCATTCAGGGGACATGGATTTGATCTCTAGTTAGGGAACTAAGATCTCACATGCCACAGAGCAATTAAGCCCCCACGTCACAACTAGAGAGTCCTTGCCCCACAACAAAAGATTCTGCATGATACAAGGAAGATCCTGCATGCTGCAACTAAGACCCATTGCAGCCAAATAAATAATTTTGTTTTAAATCCTGGAAAGAATCTAAAAGTTTAATAGAAAGTAGATTAAAACTGAAAAAAGGATAAAAGCTTTCTGTTACAGCTCTATTAGAAATTAGAAAATTTCAGAGGGGAAACTTTGTTTTGTTGAAATTTACATAATGTTACACAATGTGAAAATGATAGGGACTTTAGAGTTCATATAAACATTTTTAAGGCTTTGAGTGACAAAAGAAAGACTAGCATTTTGTCTTCTAGATCCCAGCCCAGTTCTTTTCCCTGACATTAAAATGCTCTTCAGAGAATAAGTAGAAGGTAGATTGGCGACAAAATTAAATAAAGATATAGAAACAAGATACATTGTGTGTGTGTGTGTGTGTGTGTGTGTGTGTGTGTGTAGGTATTTGCACATGTACCCATGATTGAAATGATTGTATATGGTATCAGTGGAATAGAAGTAATTCTATGTGATTAATGGTTAGCAATAGATTATACCAAGTTGACACCCTGGAAATCCATTCATTCTGCCAAGAGTCATTAAAGCTATTATGAATGTGTGTGAATGTGGGTATGTGTTAGGCGAGTTTATATTGTTTTATTTCAATCACGGGGTCCATTTCTTGCCCATGTATAAAAAGGCTTAATTATCATGTATTTGCTGATATTTTTATTGAATTGAAATGATAAAACATACACGAGTGTATAAATTAAAATACTGAGACATATTTCTAAAATTAATTATGATGTTTTGAGTTTACTGGTTTATAGTTGACTTCAGAGCAAACCAGTTATCACAGTAAATTTGTAGGACAAAGAACGAGGACTCGACAACAGAAGATAATTCTCCAGGCAATGGTTACTGCTAGTCATGAAATTTCTTTCAACTGTCAGAACATATTTATGTGCACCAATATTGTAAACTTCTAAGGAAGGAAATGATTTTTGACAGTTCTGCTGACATGTCTCATTTGATTTAACCAAATATATCAGAATAACTAAGTCACTAATTTTTATTTCTTTCATTGATGTGAAAACCCTTTATAGAAATGAAAAAAGACTGATGACATAGCATTATACTATTTTGACCAACAGGTGATAATGTCTAGATATAATGAATTTCCTTTCAATCTAATATGTGATATAACAACATTGTTCCTAGGATGTAACTTCATTCCAAAGCATAGGACCCAAATTACATTAAATATTTTTCAATAGATTTTTAAATGATTATCATTTTTATTTCTACTTTGTAATTCTTTAGTGAAAAAAATGACTTTTTTATAAAGAATTTTAAAATGTAAATAATAAAACTAAGTCATACATTATTTGCTTAATTTAATACATTTTGATTATTAGATGATGCTTAGAACAATGGCATCTTCCTTGTTGATTCCCTCTATATATACATGTGAAATAACTTTAATGTTCTGTAGAGTTTCTTTTCAGATCATAAAATAACACAAATTGTATTGTGTGTTAGACCCAACATCATTTTACATATTTATGCTTTAGGAGCAATTATAAATAAGGAGTCCACTAGAACCAATGAATCAGGCATTTCCATGAGGCACTAATCAAAATGTAAAAGTAAAAACTATCCAGATTTAGAGGCTTCAAGGGATTCCCCAGACTGTTTCTCATTTGATTTTCCTGAAAATATTATGGTGGTTCAAACCAAAAAAACTCTTGAGTTTGATGGTATTCTGCTGCTGCTGCTGCTAAGTAGCTTCAGTCGTGTCCAACTCTGTGCCATTTCCTTCTCCAATGCATGAAAGTGAAAAGTGAAAGTGAAGTCGCTCAGTCGTGTCTGACTCTTGGCGACCCCATGGACGGCAGCCCACCGGGCTCCCCCATCCTTGGGATTCTCCAGGCAAGAGTCCTGGAGTGGGGTGCCATTGCCCTCTCCAAATTATGTGGTAATAACTACAAACAAAAAAAAATGTTTCCTGGCAATTAGGATCTGATAAAAACAATAGCACTAAAGTCATGTCACCTTTGCCAATAGATTATTTTTAGTGTCCCAGGAAATGTCTCTTCATCAGTAGTAACTGCTGGCATAACAGCTTAACAACGTGCTTACACACAAGCATGTTTACGTGTGTAATAAGATTATATTGAAGTAGAAATTACCCAAGATGAAGTCTGTTAAATTAAGGCTGGAGGGGCATGGCAGGGTTCTTTCCTAATCTCAGCAGGATCATCATTTTGGATCAGATAGTTCTTTGTTGTGGGGAAGTGGTCCCAGCATTGTTTAACAGCATCATTGGTCTTGACCCACCAGATGCCAGTAGTACCCGCCATGTTGCGACCAAAAACACCTCCAGATGTCCCTTGGGGATAGAGAACAATGATTCCAGAGCCTTAAAAGACATCCTTTAATTGTCTTTATTACAACATGCTCCATCCTGCCTATGCCTGCAGTTCCTCTTGACTGTAATTTAGACATTTTTGAAGGCAGAGATATTTGCATAGCACAGATAATCTCTTCCTAATCTGGGGCCTTTGTGTTGCCATCTTCTGCATTTCCAGGTGGTTAATAAAAGAGACAGGAAGAATTCACTACCTTGTTTTAGTTGTCACTGTTATTCAACTCAGAAAAGTCTAATCAGAAAAGCAGGTATAAAGAGAAAGGGGAAATATAATGTTGTCTCTCTCCTCCTCCTAAGTTATGTGTTCAGATCTGTTCAGACATAAATAATGACACCTATCTACCTGCACTTGCCCTAAGGAAGCTCAGTGTTCAGTTCTCTCTATATAGGAAATTACAAAATAGAAACATTTTTCCTAGCTTTAAATAGAAAAAATTGGGTACTTCAGTCAATCACAGAATAAGGAATTTTTAAAGGCATCATATTTAAGAGAATTTATATTAGTAGAGGTAATCAAACATATATGTACACTTGTGGGCATGCGTGCTAAGTCATTTCAGTTCAGTTCAGTTCAGTCGCTCAGTCATGTCCGACTCTTTGCAACCTCATGGACTGCAGCACACCAGGCCTCCCTGTCCATCACCAAATCCCAGAGTGTACTCAAACACATGTCCATTGTGTTGGTGATGACATCCATCCATTTCATCCTCTGTCATCTCCTTCTCCTTCATCCTTCAATCTTTCCCAGCATCAGAGTCTTTTCTAGTGAGTAAGTTTTTTGCATCAAGTGGCCAAATATTGGAGTTTAAGCTTCAGCCATCAGTCCTTCCAGTGAATATTCAGGCCTGATTTCCTTGAAGATTGACTGGTTGGATCTCCTTGCAGTCCAAGGGACTCTCAAGAGTCTTCTCCAACACCACAGTTCAAAAGCACCAATTCTTTGGCACTCAGCTTTCTTTATAGTCCAACTCTCACATCCATACATGACTAGTGGAAAAACCACAGCCTTGACTAGACGGACCTTTGTTGGCAAAGTAATGTCTCTGCTTTTTAATATGCTGTCTAGGTTGGTCATAACTTTTCTTTCAAGGAGCAAGCATCTTTTAATTTCATGGCTGCAGTGATTTTGGAGCCCCCCCCACCCCCGTCAAAATAAAGTCTGTCACTGTTCCCACTGTTTCCCCATCTATTTGACATGAAGTGATGGGACTGGATGTGATGATCTTAGTTTTCTGAATGTTGAATTTTAAGCCAACTTTTTCACTCTCCTCTTTCACTGTCAAAAGGCTCCTTAATTCCTCTTCACTTTCTGCCATAAGGGTGGTGTTATCTGCAAATCTGAGGTTATTGATATTTCTCTCGGCAATCTTGATTCCAGCTTGTGCTTCATCCAGCCCAGCATTTCTCATGATGTACTTTGCATATAAGTTAAATAAGCAAGGTGACAATATACAGTCTTGACATACTCTTTCCTATTTGGAACCAGTCTGTTATTCCATGTCCAGTTCTGTTTCTTCTTGACCTGCATACAGATTTCTTGGGAGGCAGGTCAGGTGGTCTGGTATTCCCATCTCCTGAAGAATTTTCCACAGTTTGCTGTGATCCACACAAAGGCTCTGGCATAGTCAATAAAGCAGAAATAGATGTTTTTCTGGAACTCTCTTCTGCTTCTGTTAGGTCCATACCATTTCTGTCCTTTATTGTGCCCATATTTGCATGAAAAATTCCCTTGGTATCTCTAATTTTCTTGAAGAGATCTCTAGTCTTTCCCATTCTGCTGTTTTCATTTACTTCTTTGCATTGATCACTGAGGAAGGCTTTCTATCTCTCCTTGCTATTCTTTGAATCTCTGCATTCAAATGGGTATATCTTTCCTTTGCCTCTTGCCTTTTGCTTCAGGAAAGAACATTATAGGATAATGAAACACTTTAGCAACGTCCCAGTCTTTGCTACCCTGTGTATTGTAGCCCTCCAGGCTCCTCTGTCCATGGGATTCTCCTGGCAAGAATACTGGAGTGGATTGCCATTTCCTCCTCCAGGGGATCTTTCCAACCCAGGGATCAAAGCCGCATGTCCCGTGGGTCTTACTTTTCAGGCAGATTCTTTACCACTGAGCTACTGGAGAAGCCCATATGTATGCATATACACACATATGTATATACCCATATGTATATACACACACACACACATACATATATATACACAAATATACATACAACTAGCATTCAAGCAATGCTTATTGTTTTACACATTTTTCATTTGCAAGCTTATTTATTTATCTCTCATAATGAATCTATTAGATACTATCTTTCTCCCATTTTATAAATGAGGAAATTCAAGCATAAAAGACTAACTAGTGGTACTAATTCAAATCTAGACGTGCTGGCTTTAGAATCAATGTACAGTGACCCCCTCCATTCAGCCTTTCACTGTGTTATGCTTCATCTCAATAGAAAATCTTGATGCCAAGCATTTTATTACCTTATTTAATCCTCATGAAAACTGCACAGGTAAGTATTGTTATTTTCTGAATATTTGCAGGTGAGGAATAAATGCATAAGGAATTATCTCCTTTGCCAGTCACACATTTCGTAAATGGTGAAAGTCTTGATGATTTCAAAACCATTAACATCTATAGATCTTAATTTTCCCCAAATTCAGGAAATTTGATTGGATTGCATTTAAGACTTTGTCCAGCTCAAGACGTCTGTGTATCAATATCCTAGAATGTTCTTTGCTGAAATTTCAACCTAAATTTAAGAAGTAACTTAGAAAACAATATTTCATTGAAAAATGATATTGCAGATAAGCCAAGCTAATATTAGCCTATGATCTATCAGACACTAATTTTTAATACACTCTTACAGTTACTGCATTTTACCTTATTAATGCCAATAGGGAACCCACAATTAAGTGACATAAAATTAGGTCCAAAATGAGAAGAGATCTAAAATACTAATTAACTCAGTTTATATAAGAAATAGAACAGAGAAATAGGGCATAGTGAACATGAGAATAGATTTGCTGAATATTAATTGCACAAGTATATGATTTCTTTTTACTTCCCTGTGACAAATTCTTCATCAGGAATATTGTGAAGTTGTTTCAGTTCATAAAATAACTGTAACTCCCATTGGTTATATTAGTGATGACACAGACAATATTGAGGACCAGCTGTAATTTCATAGATGTAATATTCCATGCTTGGAAAAAGCATCTAATATTATGTACCTTTTGGTTTATAATAGAAAAAAGGAATTCATCATCAGCTTATATTATTACTAATCTGATTACTGAGTGCCTCATTTAAAAGACAGGAACATATAGGACTAGAATGGAGATAATTTGGGATATGATTATATGATGAATGAATAAAGAAAGAGGGAATTTGTAAGTGAAAAAGAATCCTTAGCCTGCCCCCAAAGCAGCTTGACAGCAGAAGTATTCAAAGAAATTGTGGGAGTAGTCAGTATTGGGTACAAGCAATAATCAGATATATAGTTAACAGAGGATTTAAAAATGATAATAAATCTAACTAAAAAGTGGCTTTATGTTTTATTAGGATCATGCACTGGTAAGCCCAAACATGTCAACAATAAAATATTTCTCCCAAATAAATTTTGTTGATCTAAATTCTAACCCATCCTTGCCATTCTCATTGAGTTTTGATAATATACATGTGTCAAATTCTCTCATTTTTATTATTCTTTAATAAACACATATTACATCAAAGTTAATTTTGAAAATTCCCAGTTTTATCATTTTCCTAATAAGTACAGACTCAGCAAAAATGCTCTTTTTGAAAATGAATTTTTAAGGACTCAGAATTGCTGGATATCACATCCCATGAATCCTGAGTCTCCAATCACCTTGTCACCACACAGTCTCACTTTTAAGGCATAATTTATCAGTAATGATAACACATTAATTTAAAACTGGGAAACAGAAACTGAATTACTTCAAATCTGGAATTCCATGTGACAACAGGGAGTGTCTATTTGCTTTACACTTTTGGACATTATATTGATAACTGCCAGCATGAAACCTAAAGAACAGAAGCATTGGAAATATTGTAATTTCTGGAATCAATAAAAAATTTGATTGCCAAGAAACTCTGCCAAAATTATTCTTATCTTTTAAACTTTTTCTAAGTATTCATCCACCTCAGTCTTCATGCAAAAGGAACTTTTTTTTTTTTTTAACTTGAAGCTACTAAAAAGTATTATTTGACTCCTGTGAGTGATGATTGGTTGGCAAATTCATCCATGGTGTCTACTGAACCTGAATGTGTGAAGATCAACTTTAAAGATAAAGTGACTTATGGAGACACATTTAGACTGAATTATTTTAAAAATGCAGCTAATAGCAAATATGCAAAAGATATGCTTGTCCTGTGAGAAGAGCATTTCCTTTCTCTGATGAGTTCAGGAAGGGTCTGTAGTCACTTCAGTGAGCTAGTGAAGAGGATTCATATACAAAGAATTTGGACTAAATGGTCTTTCAATTCTATGTCTCAATCCCTAAAGCAAAGCATTTCTGTTTTGAGACTTTCTCAAATAAGAGAAAATACAATTGTGTGTCTAACATAAAATGAGTCGATCTTTCATTAGATAAATATTACTCTGTTTACTCTAGTTTCATTGACATAAAATACACAGGTATATCTCTCAGAAGGGCTCGAATGAGCCCTACATTCATTCAGTTCAGTTCAGTTCAGTTCAGTTCAGTCGCTCAGTCGTGTCCGACTCTTGGCAACCCCATAAATCGCAGCACCCCATGCCTCCCTGTCCATGACCAACTCACGGAGTTCACTCGACTCACGTCCATCTAGTCCGTGATGCCATCCAGCCATCTCATCCTGGGTCGTCCCCTTCTCCTCCTGCCCCCAATCCCTCCCAGCATCAGAGTCTTTTCCAATGAGTCAACTCTTCACATGAGGTGTCCAAAGTACTGGAGCTTCAGCTTTAGCATCATTCCTTCCAGAGAAATCCCAGGGCTGATCTCCTTCAGAATGGACTGGTTGGATCTCCTTGCAGTCCAAGGGACTCTCAAGAGTCTTCTCCAACACCACAGTTCAAACGCATCTATTCTTCGGTGCTCAGCCTTCTTCACAGTCCAACTCTCACATCCATACATGACCACAGGAAAAACCATAGCCTTGACTAGACGGATCTTAGTCGGCAAAGTAATGTCTCTGCTTTTGAATATACTATCTAGGTTGGTCATAACTTTTCTTCCAAGGAGTAAGAGTCTTTTAATTTCATGGCTGCAGTCACCATCTGCAGTGATTTTGGAGCCCAAAAGAATAAAGTCTGACACTGTTTCTACTGTTTCCCCATCTAGTTCCCATGAAGTGATGGGACCGGATGCCATGATCTTCGTTTTCTGAATGTTGAGCTTTAAGCCAACTTTTTTGCTCTCCTTTTTCACTTTCATCAAGAGGCTTTTTAGCTCCTCTTCACTTTCTGCCATGAGTGGTGTCATCTGCATATCTGAGGTTATTGATATTTCTCCCAGCAATCTTGATTCCAGCTTGTGTTTCTTCCAGTCCAGCATTTCTCATGATGTACTCTGCATAGAAGTTAAATAAGCAGGGTGACAATATACAGCCTGACGTACTCCTTTTCCTATTTGGAACCAGTCTGTTGTTCCATGTCCAGTTCTAACCATTGCTTCCTAACCTGAATACAGATTTCTCAAGAGGCAGGGCAGGTGATCTGGTATTCCCATCTCTTTCAGAGTTTTCTACAGTTTATTGTGATCCACACAGTCAAAGGCTTTGGCATAGTCAATGAAGCAGAAATAGATGTTTTTCTGGAACTCTCTTGCTTTTTCCATGATCCAGCGGTTGTTGGCAATTTGATCTCTGGTTCCTCTGCCTTTTCTAAAACCAGCTTGAACATCTGGAAGTTCATGGTTCACGTAGTGCTGAAGTCTGGCTTGGAGAATTTTGAGCATTATCTTACTAGCATGTGAGATGAGTGCAGTTGTGTGGTAGTTTGAGCATTTTTTGGCATTGCCTTTCTTTGGATTTGGAATGAAAACTGACCTTTTCCAGTCCTGTGGCCACTGCTGAGTTTTCCAAATTTGCTGGCATATTGAGTGCAACACTTTCACAGCATCATTCAGAATTTGAAACAGCTCAACTGGAATTCCATCACCTCCACTAGCTTTGTTCGTAGTGATGCTTTCTAAGGCCCACTTGACTTCACATTTCAAGATGTCTGGCTCTAGATTAGTGATCACATCATCATGATTATCTGGGTCATGAAGATCTTTTCTCTACAGTTCTTCCCTGTATTCTTGCCACCTCCTAATATCTTCCGCTTCTGTTAGGTCCAGACCATTTCTGTCCTTTATCGAACCCATCTTTGCATGAAACGTTCCCTTTGTATCTCTAATTTTCTTGAAGAGATCTCTTGTCTTTCCCGTTCTGTTGTTTTCCTCTATTTCTTTGCATTGATCACTGAAGAAGGCTTTCTTATCTCTCCTTGCTTTTCTTTGGAACTCTGCATTCAGATGCTTATATCTTTCCTTTTCTCCTTTGCTTTTTGCCTCTCTTCTTTTCAGAGCTATTTGTAAGGCCTCCCCAGACAGCCATTTTGCTTTTTTGCATTTCTTTTCCATAGGGATGGTCTTGCTCCCTGTCAAGGGTATCTAAAAAAGTAGTATTACAATTACATTATAACCCAAAGTATTAAAGGACAAAGCAACATATGGCTGATTGTGTGAACCAGACATCAATATGACCTACAAGAGAGTGTTTGCTTTAGCTACAGTTTTCCTACTCTATGTTGCTCCTATTCATGTCTCAAAGTACCAATTTAATTATAATACCTTTCAACTACTGTCTCTGATTTTGCATTCAGTATGATTTTTTTCTTAATTTTCTTTTTTTAATATAAATTTACTATTTTAATTGGACCCAGTATGATGTTTTTAAAAAATTGTATTATTAAAAGAGTGTAAGGAAGGACTGTAACTGAGACCCAATATTATTTGCTGCATTGATATGTCGTGACATTGGTAAGGCCTCACCTAGTGTGAGTCAAGTTTTTTTCCTCATTCTGCTCCTTCAGATAAGATCCCCTGGGCACTCAACCCTTCTTGTCAGAAGACCAGGCCTAACCCGGGTTTACTCACAAGTGGCAGGTTTCGCGAGCCCCTGGAATTACTCAAACAAACCAATCACATTCTCCTGCAGTAGACTGAGGCACTCTCCACCCACCTGAGACTATACATCCTGCCTCCCACCGTCCTTCGTTGTTCAGTTTGTTTCACAGTGCAACCTCTGTGTGGCCCTGTTTGGAGTGCATGTCCTCCCCCAGGCCATGTGCATAGGTGGCTAATAAAAAGCAGTCCAGCTTCTCTGCCTGTCCAGTGAAAAGGTGTTCTATGTTCCAGTCATCCCAAACCCTAGAGGGGGAAGTCCCCCTCATCAGTGGAGTGAACAATTGGAAATTACACAAAAAGAAATTGCCGTAACATTTATAGATGTATATGTCTCTGTTTTGGATAGTTACATCATAGACATTTCAGTGTATTTGTAATTGAGTATTCTTAGTTTTTTTTAAAGAACTGAATCTCACTAAATTCCTCAAAATAGAGCCAGTTATTTTTCAAGGTTTTTCAAAAAGTACTCTCTTATTGTGGAAGTAGTATGCATTTAATCTGCAATAACAGAAAAAAAGAAAGAAAACATGCCTTCTTTGTGGTTAAAGAAAAAAAAAAAAAAAGAAGCCACACTTGCATGACCATCACTGTTTGGGAACAAAATTAAGAGAAGGCTTTCTTTGCTTGTGTGTGTATGTTTGTGTGTTTTTGTATATCTAAATATGTGTGTCTATCTCTTTTCTTCTTGCTTTCCTTGTATCAACTAAGGGACACTGATTCATGTTTCCTTACATACATTACTACTTTAAAAGCATATTCGGTCCTACTGCTACATAATTTACATCTGCCTTAAGTAGTGAGATTTTTTAAACAAACAGTTTTTTAAGCCTAGATAGATGTATATGTGTGTAAGTGTGTAAATATATTTAAATCTGTTCCAATTTTTAAGTGTAGAGTTTTGGAGGGGCAAATAATTCTCAATTCTTATTTTTCTATGTTAGCAATAAATTTCAGATAAAAAGACAACCCTTTGTAAACTTTGTGAGTCAATCTGTGTTCTAAACTGAGTGTTACTTGTTTTATTATGTGTGACATGATCAGAGGGAAAATAATTTGTGGCACTTCAGTCATGTGCAATAACCATTTCACATGAAAAAGCAAATAACCAATCTGACTTTTACTATTACACGGTTCATAAGAAATGTGGTTACTAGACCTGAAGCAGCAAGCAAGCATGAAATGCAATATTGTTTAATACTGGATATAAAAATTATTTGTGAGAAAAAAAAGGAAAAAAAATCTCAAAGAGAATGTGGTTGGTAAATTGGTACAAAAAGAAACCCTGGAGAAATAAAGTCTCAGAAATTACATTACTGTAGCTCCCAGTCCCACTGGTGACTGCTTGACTTCCTGATACGTGGAATTGAGCAAACAGCAATTAATAAACTAAAGACGATAACTCTACTGGTCATCTAGTTTTCTTCAAAACAATGTGGAAGCTTTGATGTGAGAGAATCTCCTTCATTAGGAGGGAGTCTAGAGAAAATACAAACACTGTACTTTGATCAAGTTTCTCCAAGGACCATAAATATTTTCTGGCCTGAAAATTAAAGAGATTTGAAATTGTGTAAAATATTTGAGAAGGGTAATATTTAATATTACCCCATCCACCAAAGGACTATACAAGTTAGAGAATTAGAATCAGGGAATTGTAATAAAGAGAGCCTCTGAAACTTTTGTGAAGAAACATGAGAAAGTTATCAAACACTTTTCTCTCTATTGGTTTTAAAGTGCTTAAACATAAAACATTTTTTTTTTACTAGGAGGATTGGGCAAAATAATATAGGGACATCTATGAAGTAAACAGAAATGTATTCAAATAACTTGCTGCATAGTTTTTCTTTTCTTTTTTTAAATGGAAGCTCAACAACTGCAAATGAAGCTGAATAGTTTCAAAGGTGAAAGCTGCCAATTCTGAAGTAAACTATTTTTGATGACTATAATCAATTCATAACAGATAAGTAAGCTAGATGAGTATGTATACATATGAAACTACTTTCAAAATTGTAATTTTTTCAATAAATAAGGCATGGATTTTTTAAATTAATTAATTTATTTTTTATTTTACTTTACAATTCTGTATTGGTTTTGCCATACATTGACATGAATCCATCACGGGTGTACCTGCATTCCCAAACATGTACCCCCCTCCCACCCCGCTCCCCACAACATCTCTCTGGGTCATCCCCGTGCACCAGCCCCAAGCGTGCCGTATCCTGCATTGGACATAGACTGGTAATTCGATTCTTACATGATATTATACATGTTTCAATGCCATTCTCCCAAATCATCTCACCCTCTCCCTCTCCCTCTGAGTCCAAAAGTCCGCTATACACATCTGTGTCTTTTTTGCTGTCCTGCATACAGGGTCATCATTGCCATCTTTCTAAATTCCATATATATGTGTTAGTATACTGTATTGGTGTTCACTCTGTATAATCGGCTCCAGTTTCATCCATCTCATCAGAACTGATTCAAATGTATTCTTTTTAACGGCTAAGTAATACTCCATTGTGTATATGTACCACAACTTTCTTATCCATTCATCTGCTGATGGACATCTAGGTTGTTTCCATGTCCTGGCTATTATAAACAGTGCTGCGATGAACATTGGGGTACATGTGTCTCTTTCAATTCTGGTTTCCTCAGTGTGTATGCCCAGCAGTGGGATTGCTGGGTCATAAGGCAGTTCTATTTGCAATTTTTTAAGGAATCTCCACACTGTTCTCCATAGTGGCTGTACTAGTTTGCATTCCCACCAACAGTGTAGTTTGTTTTAATATAAGAGTTAAGCTTAAAACTGCACTGGTTTCTATCAAACTGCACAATGTTTTTAATTCACAAAAACTTCATCGCACAACATCTAATACTAAGGAGAAGTTATCTTTGACTGTCTGATAGAGTCTGGTAGTTTAATAATTGTAGTAAAAATAATAAATAAATACATTAAGATATGTTAATTGTCAGTAAAAATACAAATTAATTCATGCAGGATTACAAAGGAGGGAAGCAGTAGGTATATAATGAATTTTTAAAACTTTAAGAAGAATGGTTCATCCGGGAAGCAATTTGAGGATTACATACAACATGGATGCCCTGAGTGTTGTGTGGGTGACTGAACAACCCTGAGGGTAGGGAGGTCGAGTTCGTTTGAACCAGGTTCAGATTGACAAGCAGTTGGGTTTCTTGTCAAAATGTGAGAAAAAGTAAATGTTGAAGAAGTAAGTATAATGGAAGATGAAAATTTCCAGTCTGAATATTGAGTAACAGAAAACCACTAACAGCTTAAGTAGAAGGATTTGTCAAGACCTAATACTCTGAGGTATTAGGTATTTTTTGATCTAACTTTTCCTAACTAGGAGACTTCCATCTTGCCTAAAAATTGCATGCATTTGTAGACAGCATATTAAAAAGCAGAGACATTACTTTGCCAACAAAGGTCCGTCTAGTCAAGGCTATGGTTTTTCCAGTAGTCATGTATGGATGTGAGAGTTGGACTATAAAGAAAGCTGAGTGCTGAAGAATTGATGCTTTTGAATTGTGGTGTTGGAGAAGACTCTTGAGAGCCCCTTGGATTGCAAGGAGATCCAACTAGTCCATCCTAAAGAGATCAGTCCTGGTGTTCATTGGAGGAACTGATGTTGAAGCTCAAACTCCAATACTTTGTCCCCCAGATGCAAAGAGCTGAATCATTTGAAAAGACCCTGATGCTTGGAAAGATTGAGGGTAGGAGGAGAAGGGGACAACAGAGGATGAGATGGTTGGATGGTATCACCAATTCAACTGGCATGGGATTGTTTGAACTCCGGGAGTTGGTGATGGACAAGGAGGCCCGGTGTGCTGCAGTCCATGGAGTCACAAAGAGTCGGACATGACTGAGTGACTGAACTGAACTGTGTGTATGTTTGTGTGCATACACAGCAGTTTGGAGTTAATGTGTACATGCTCAGTTGCTAAGTCATGTTTGACTCTTTGCAACCCCATAGACTGTAGTCTGCCAGGCTCCCTCCCTGTCCATGGGATTGTCCAGGCAAGAATACTGGAGCAGGTTACCATTTCTTCCTCCAGGGCTCTTCCCAATCCAGGTATCAGACTGTTGTCTCCTGCATTGGCAAGTGGATTCTTTACCACTGAGCCCCACGAGGGAAGTCCAATACTTAAGAGTTTTCTAAACTAGATTCTCCCAGTAGCAGCTTCTGATGGAAATCCCAGAGTTAGTTTGATCTTTTTTTTTTTTTCCTGTTTATTTATTTATTTATTTTACTTTAAAATATTGTATTGGTTTTTGCCATACATTGACTTGAATCCACCGTGGGTGTACAAGTGTTCCCCATCCTGAACCGCCTCCCACCTCCTTCTCCATCCCATCCCTCTGGGTCTTCCCAGTGCACCAGCCCCGAGCACTCTGTATCATGCACCGAACCTGGACTGGTGACTCATTTCACATATGATAATTTACATGTTTCAATGCCATTCTCCCATGTCATCCCGCCCTCAGTCCATCCCTCTCCCACAGAGTCCAAAAGACTGTTCTATACATCTGTGTCTCTTTTGCTGTCTCATGTACAGGGTTATCATTATCATCTTTCTAAATCCCATATATATGCGTTAGTATACTGTATTGGTGTTTTTTCTTCTGGCTTACTTCACTCTGTATAATAGGCTCCAGTTTCATCCACCTCATTAGAACTGATTCAAATGTATTCTTCTTAATGGCTGAGTAATACTCCATTATGTATATGTACCACAGCTTTCTTATCCATTTTTCTGCTGATGGACATCTAGTTTGCTTCCATGTCCTGACTATTATAAATAGTGCTGCAATGAACATTGGGATAAACATGTCTCTTTCAATTTTGGTTTCCTCGGTGTGTATGCCCAGCAGTGGGATTGCTGGGTCATATAGCAGTTCTATTTGCAGTTTTTTAAGGAATCTGTTCTCCATAGTGGCTGTAGTAGTTTGCATTCCTACCAACAGTGTAAGCAAGTTCCCTTTTCTCCACATCCTCTCCAGCATTTATTGCTTGTAGACTTTTGGATCGCACCCATTCTGACTGGTATGAAATGGTATCTCATTGTGGTTTTGATTTGTATTTCTCTGATAATGAGTGATGTTGAGCATCTTTTCATGTGTTTGTTAGCCATCTGTATGTCTTCTTTGGAGAAATCTCTGTTTAGTTCTTTGGTCCACTTATTGATTGGGTCTTTCATTTTTCTGGAATTGAGCTGCAGGAGTTGCTTATATATATTTGAGATTAATTTTTTGTCCGTTGCCTCATTTGCTATTATTTTCTCCCATTCTGAAGGCTGTCTTTTCACCTTGCTTATAGTTTCCTTTGTTGTGCACAAGATTTTAATTTTAATTGGGTCCCATTTGTTTATTTTTGCTTTTATTTCCGATATTCTGGGAAGTGGGTCATAGAGGATCCTGCTGTGGTTTATGTCAGAGAGTGTTTTGCCTATGTTTTCCTCTAGGAGTTTAATATTTTCTGGTCTTACATTTGGATCTTTAATCCATTTTGAGTTTATTTTTGTGTATGGTGTTAGAAAGTGTTCCAGTTTCATTCTTTTACAAGTGGTTGACCAGTTTTCCCAGCACCACTTGTTAAAGAGATTGTTTTTTCTCCATTGTATATTCTTCCCTCCTTTGTCAAAGATAAGGTGTCCATAAGTGTGTGGGTTTAAATCTGGGTTTTCTATTTTGTTCCACTGATCTATATTTCTGTCTTTGTGCCAATACCGTATTGTCTTGATGATTGTGGCTTTGTAGTAGAGCCTGAATCAGGCAGGTTGATTCCTCCAATTCCATTCTTCTTTCTCAAGATTGCTTTGGCTATTCAAGGTTTTTTTGTATTTCTATACAAATTGTGAAATTATTTGTTCTATCTCTGAAAAATACCACTGGTAGCTTGATAGGGATTGCATTGAATCTGTAGATTGCTTTGAGTAGTATACTCATTTTCACTATATTGATTCTTCCAATCCATGAACACAGTATATTTCTCTATCTATTTGTGTCTTCTTTGATTTCTTTCACCAGTGTTTTATAGTTTCCTATATATAGGTCTTTGTTTCTTTAGGTAGATATATTCCTAAGTATTTTATTCTTTTCATTGCAATGGTGACTGGAATTGTTTCCTTAATTTCCCTTTCTGTTTTCTCATTGTTAGTTATAGGAATGCAAGGAATTTCTGTGTGTTAATTTTATATCCTGCAACTTTACTATATTCATTGATTAACTCTAGAAATTTTCTGGTGGAGTCTTTAGGGTTTTCTAAGTAGAGGATCATGTCATCTGCAAACAGTGAGAGTTTTACTTCTTCTTTTCCAATTTGGAATCCTTTTATTTCTTTTTTTGCTCTGATTGCTGTGGCCAAAACTTCCAAAACTATGTTGAATAGTAGTGGTGAGAGTGGGCATCCTTGTCTTGTTTCTGACTTTAGGGGAAATGCTTTCAGTTTTTCACCATTGAGGATAATGTTTACTGAGGGTTTGTCATATACAGCTTTTATTATGTTGAGGTATGTTCCTTCTATTCCTGCTTTCTGGAGGGTTCTTATCAAAAATGGATGTTGAATTTGTCAAAAGCTTTCTCTGCATCTATTGAGATAATCATATATATATTTTTTTTCAAGTTGTTAATGTGCTATATTACATTGATTGATTTGTGGATACTGAAGAATCCTTGCATCCCTGGGATAAAGCCCACTTGGTCATGATACATGACCTTTCTAATATGTTGTTGGATTCTGTTTGCTAGAATTTTGTTAAGGATTTTTGCATCTATGTTCATCAATGATATTGGCCTATAGTTTTCTTTTTTTGTGGCATCATTTTCAGGTTTTGGTATTAGGGTGATGGTGGCCTCATAGAATGAGTTTGGAAGTTTACCTTCCTCTGCAATTTTCTGGAAGAGTTTGAGTAGGATAGGTGTTAGTTCTTCTCTAAATTTTTGGTATAATTCAGCTGTGAAACCATCTGGTCCTGGGCTTTTGTTTGTTGGAAGATTTCTGATTGCAGTTTCAATTTCTGTGCTTGTGATGGGTCTGTTATGATTTTCTATTTCTTCCTGGTTCAGTTTTGGAAAGTTGTACTTTTCTAAGAATTTTAAAATTCCTTCCAAGTTGTCCATTTTATTTGTATATAGTTACTGATAAAAGGATCTTCTCTAGACAGGAAACACAGAAAGGGTGTATAAACTTGAACCTAAAACAGTAAAGTAAATGGCAATGGGATCATACTTATCAATAATTACCTTAAATGTAAATGGGTTGAATTCTCCAACCAAAAGACAAAGACTGGCTGAATGGATACAAAAACAAGACCCCTATATATGTTGTCTACAAGCGACCCACCTTGAAACAAGGGACACATACAGACTGAAAATGAAAGGCTGGAAAAAGATATTCCATGCAAATAGAGACCAAAAGAAAGCAGGAGTAGCAATACTCATATCAGATAAAACAGACTTTAAAACAAAGGCTGTGAAAAGAGACAAAGATGGACACTACATAATGATCAAAGAAACAATCCAAGAAGAAGATATAACAATCTTAGGAGCACCACAATATGTAAGACAAATGCTAACAGGTATGAAAGGGGAAATTAACAATAACACAATAATAGTGGGAGACTTTAATACCCCACTCACACCTATGGATAGATCAATTAAACAGAAAATTAACAAGGAAACACAAACTTTAAATGGTACAGTAGACCAGTTAGGCCTAATTGATATCTATAGGACATTTCATCCCAAAGCAATGAGTTTCACATTTTTCTCAAGTTCACACGGAAACTTCTCCAGGATAGATCACATCCTGGGCCATAAATCTAGCCTTGGTAAATTTTTAAAAAACATTGAAATCATTCCAAGCATCTTTTCTGACCACAATGCAGTATGATTAGATGTCAATTACAGGAGAAAAACTATTAAAAATCCCAACATATGGAGGCTGAACAACAGGCTGCTGAATAACCAACAAACCACAGAAGAAATCAAAAAAGAAATCAAAATATGCATAGAAATGAATAAAAATGAAAACACAACAACCCCAAACCTATGGGACACTGTAAAAGCAGTGCTAAAGGGAAGGTTCATAGCAATACAGGCTTACCTCAAGAAACAAGAAAAAAGTCAAATAAATAACCTAACTCTACACCTAAAGCAACTAAAAAGGAAGAATTGAAGAACCCCAAGGTTAGTAGAAGGAAAGAAATCTTAAAAGTTAGGGCAGAAATAAATGCAAAAGAAATCAAAGAGACCATAGCAAAAATCAACAAAACCAAAAGCTGGTTCTTTGAGAGGATAAATAAAATTGACAAACCATTAGCCAGACTCATCAAGAAACAAAGGGAGAAAAATCAAATCATCAAAATTAGAAATGAAAATGGCAAGATCACAACAGACAACACAGTGTTTGATCTTTTGAAATTCTTTCATTTAAAAGTTAATTTTTTGTCACTTCATATGCCCAGTTCATTCATAAATTTACTTTTAGTGATTTAGAATATACAATGAATTGGATTGTTTTTTCCTTATTCTTTCTAGTATCACTAATATCATTATTAATGTACTCCTTAATCTATCATCCACTTAACCATCAGATTCAGTTCAGTTCAGTAGGATATCTTTAACTTAACTTACTGTTGTGTCTGTATATGTTTCTATTATTTTTTCACATTTTACTTCATTTCATATTGAAATAGCATTAGGGATTATCTTTGTCCCAAGCCATGAAAGATGAGTGAAGAATTTTCTCCTAGCTTGTTCCATTAAGGCCCTTTATTCTCTCTGGAGTGATCAGTTTCACTCATCAAATAGTCTCTCTCTCCCTAAAAACAGCCCTTTAGTAATGATTTTCACTTTCTTACATGAAACCATTGCTTTGACAACTTAGAATTTGGGAGCAAAATCCTCCCATTTTCCGTTTTCTTACTCTATGGAATAGAATGTAAATAATTAAACAAGGCTCAGGAGTAACTGGAAAATATTGATATTTCTAGATGAGTAATGTCCATTAAAAATAAAATGGGAACTTCAGATGAAATTTTAAATTTTCTAGTAGACACACAAAAAAGGAATTGGTGATACTAACTTTAATAATATATTTTGCTTAACCCAATATGCATAAAATATTGATACTCAATATGTAGTTGATAATAAAAATTAATGAAGTAGTTTACATTCTTTTCTTCACATTGTATAATCAGGTCTACATTTTAAATTTACTGCACATTCTAATTCAGATTAGTGCTTGACAGCCACATGTAGCTCATGACTCATTGTTCCCATTTCCTGGAAGAATAAATCTCGTACTGGCTGAGGTATTAGTGAATTTTCAGTCTATAAATGAGAAAGTTATTGAATTAATAATCCTTTAAATCTACATGATGAGAAAGTTATCCTGAAGGAAACCTCTATGATATAAACTCTCTATGGATTCAATTCCATAAAAATCCAAGCAATTGGGACACTTTTGAAAACACTCTAGAAGGAGATGCATGCAAACTAAGTCACCTCATTTGTGTCTGAGTCTGTGCGACCGTATGGACTGTAGCCTGCCAGGCTCCTCTGTCCATCGGATTCTCCAGGCAAGTATACTAGAGTGGACTGCCATGCCCTTCTCCAGGGGATCTTTTGGACCCAAGGACTGAACTGGAGTCTCTTATGTCTCCTGCACTGACAAGCGGGTTCTTTACCACTAGCACCACCTGAGAAGCCCAGAAGGAGATATCATTAAGCTATTGAATCCTCTGTTTTTTTGGTCTCTTTGTAGAAAAAGTATGGTGCAAATTATTCACCTGACATCAAGAGAAACTGTCTAGCTTTTGCTTCATAACATTAGTCAAAGAAAAGCTTGCTGTGCCAGGAAGATTTCACAGGAGGAGTGTGATAAAGTTATACCCTGAAACCATCTCCCCCTTTTCTCAATTAGATCTCACAGAATTGGGTTCTCTTCATTTCTTTCTTTATCACACACTCCTATCATTTGTTCATGCATAGATCATTTTCATATCCTTAGTCAGCTAATCAGTTATTTTTAGCAATGCAATAACAATCCAAAACTTACCTCCATAAACAAAATCTAGAATCTTGACAATAACCTACAGGTAACCATACAGTCAAAAGGGTTTGTCAAGGCTCTATATTGTCACCCTGCTGATTTAACTTCTATGCAGAATACATCATGAGAAACGCTGGGCTGGAAGAAGCACAAGCTGGAATCAAGATTGCCAGGAGAAATATCAATAACCTCAGATATGCAGATGACACCACCCTTATGGCAGAAAGTGAAGAGGAACTAAAAAGCCTCTTAATGAAAGTGAAAGAGGAGAGTGAAAAAGTTGGCTTAAAGCTCAACATTCAGAAAACGAAGATCATGGCATCTGGTCCCATCACTTCATGGGAAATAAATGGGGAAACAGTGGAAACAGTATCAATTTTATTTTGGGGGGCTCCAAATCACTGCAGATGGTGACTGCAGCCATGAAATTAAAAGACACTTACTCCTTGGAAGGAAAGTTATGACCAACCTAGATAGCATATTCAAAAGCAGAGACATTTCTTTGCCAACAAAGGTCCGTCTAGTCAAGGCTATGGTTTTTCCTGTGGTCATGTATGGATGTGAGAGTTGGACTGTGAAGAAAGCTGAGCGCCGAAGAATTGATGCTTTTGGACTGTGGTGTTGGAGAAGATTCTTGAGAGTCCCTTGGACTGCAAGGAGATCCAACCAGTTCATTCTAAAGGAGATCAGTCCTGGGTGTACATTGGAAGGACTGATGCTGAAGCTGAAACTCTAATACTTTGGCCACCTCATGCGAAGAGTTGACTCATTGGAAAAGACCCTGATGCTGGGAGGGATTGGGGGCAGGAGGAGAAGGGGACAACAGAGGATGAGATGGCTGGATGGCATCACTGACTCGATGGATGTGAGTTTGAGTGAACTCCAGGAGTTGGTGATGGACAGGGAGGCCTGGCGTCCTGTGATTCATGGGGTCACAAAGAGTGGGACACGACTGAGCGACTGAACTGAACTGGACCATACAGTCACTTCCCCAAATTAAGTGCCCTATTTCACTCCAGTTAACTATAATTTTGACTCCCTTGTTCATAAATTCCTCACTTTCTTCTTTTGTATAGCTTTATTAAACTGATGTCTGAAAATACATTTTTTTAGTATTTCAAGTTTATAGTGTAGTATGCTGTGCATAATAATCTGGGAAAACTTTTTATTATTACAGTTTTCTAACATTTGTGATATTGTGTAGCTTTATAGTTCATTTGTTTCAAATGCTATGTATTTCATTATGTATCTCTTCACAGTTTCATTGATCCATTCTCCCACTGATACATGCAATGTCATATCCAGGTTTGTGCTACTGTGAATCATGCTGCTACAAACAATCTTGTATATTTCCTACTGTGCATATACTCCTTATTCTTTTTCATTTAATCACTCAACACACTTAAATCACCACCCCCCACCATGCACCAAAAACATTTTCCTGCTGTTACTTTTTTTTTTAAGCAAAGACATTATGTTCAATATCCTCCTTGACAAGTAGAATGTGTTTAGAATTTCAGGTCTCCTAAAAATAAATAATTTTGATTTTTGACTTTCCTAATACTTAGCTTTCTTATTAATTTATTTAATATGAAAAACAGTGGCAAATATTTTTGCCATGTTTGGAAAACTTCTTAAGAACAAACTAAAAATTTTTTTGAGGAAGAATAATATTTTTTAATATAGTGAACAGTATCTGTGTCCAAGATTCTTAGTAGCGATTTCTCTAACTCATACTATTTCTAAAAGCTCAATAAATCTCCTTCTCATTTATTATTTAAGTACTTTTCTACTCTGACTTTATTCAAAGTTATTCTCTGAGAGATTGAAAACACAACTCATCTTATTTCTCCATGAGATTTTCTTTCAAATCTTCCTTCCAGTATTAAGAATACTTTAGTTGCTTGGGCTAATTTTTGCATAAGCTCTTTAAATATTCCTACTCATAAGCAGAGTGAAGAAATCCCAACATCACTGGATTTGGGACAGAAAAACAAGTTCTGTGTCATGGTTCTGGAAATAATATCCAATTTCTCACACCATCCATTCCTTTAATTCTAGATGGAGATTGGCCTATTCAGGCTACTTAGCAATTGTGAGTGATCAGGGCATAGTTACTTTGGGATCTGGAGTTCAGATAAGTATTCTTTCTCTGGGCAATCAGGATACTAGGTTCCAGAGAAATAACCACTTTAAAGTTAGTTGAGGAAAGCCAAGTAAGGTAAAAATGAAATGAAGGTGAAAGAAAATTGGGAATAAGTAAATTAGGGTATTACAAAATGTATTGGTGGATGTTTGCCACTCCTTTAGACATGGATGCGAGTTTTACAGTCTCCTATGGTATCTGCAAGGACAAACAGAAACAGGTCTTAACAGAATATATTCTTAACAAGGAGAATATATTCTCACCAACTAATGAAGAATACATTAACTAGAGAATGGGCTAAAATATTCCTGACTCTCCCTTCTGGAAATAACTCCAGAGGGAGGCTTTCAGTAATTGCTTCTTCCTTGTTTGGACTCTCTTTCATCTTCTTACTGTCCCAAAGCATTATTCACTACCACCTCAAGGATGTGACTCCATACTGGGGCCACATACTGATTCAAGTCTAGGATGACTCCACCATAGAAGGGAGATTTTAGCCTGTGGACACTGGCCAATGACAGCTTCTAGATAAGACACTGAAATTAAAAAAAAAAATTTTCTCCGCAATATTAGTAAAAAGGGGGCTGGGGCCTTACCCATCTAAGTAAGAGTGTGCGAGGACAAAGATGATAAATGTAACCAAAAAAAAAAAACCTCTTTCTGCTTTATGTGCTTTTGTTTGTCTTAAAGGACTGCAAACAGGACAGATGCCAGTTTTATTCAAGTCATATAGCTCCTTTAAATCTGAATATTGTAATTTATAAAAACACTAAAATATAATTATTTATGAAAATGGAGCTAAGTATCATATATTTAAATATATGAAAGTAAATATTAAAAATGGTGGAAAGAGTTGAAAGTAATTACTGAGGAAAGGGAATATTTGTAAGGAAGTTGTGGGGCAAATGGCTACCATTTTCAGATGCTTTTTGTTTTGTTTCTTAGGATCTTCCCTGGTGGCTCAGATGGTAAAGCGTCTGCCTACAATGCCTACCATGTGGGAGACACGGGTTCAGTCCCTGGGTTGGGAAGATCTCCTGGAGGAGGAAATGGCAACTCACTCCAGTATTCTTGCCTGGAAAATCCCATGGATGTTGGAACCTGGTAGGCTACAGTCCATGGGGTCGCATAGAGTTGGACACGACTGAGCGATTTCACTTTCTACTTTCACTTTCTATCAAAAATAAAAGTTTAAAACTTGTGAAGATTGAATATTTTTTTCCTGTCTGTAATAAACATGTGGTTATGAACAGATTGATTCAACATGTGTGTGTTAGTTGGTCAGTCATGTCCAACTCTTTGTGATCCCATGGACTGTAGCCCAACAGGTTCCTCTGTCCATGGAATTCTCTAGGCAAGAATACTGGAGTGGGTAGCCATTTCTTCTCCAGGAGATCTTCCTGACCCAAGGATCAAACCTAGGTCTCCTGCATTACAGTCAGATTCTTTACCATATGAGCCACCAACATAGTTCTTTCTTAAAACTTATTTTACAATGGAAATTCACCAATACTTGTAAAATTCTGAGGAAAATAATTATATGTGTAAATACACCATGAAAATGTCTATTGAATCAGAAGATGCACACAAACAAAAGGGAACACATCTTCTACTCATTTAGTGACTATTTCATGGAAAAGATATGATTTAAGGTGGACCTTAAGCTGACTTTGAGAAAATTTCAACATGTTAAACAGAAAGAAAAGGCACTGGTAGAAATAGAAGCTGGATAATACAAAACTCAAGATGGGAACTGGGCGTAGATGATTTTTGTATTCCAGAATTTGTATCATGAATTATTGTATGATAAGAGTAAGACTGTGGTTAATTGTTGAATTAACATTGGGTTGTTTCTCGAAAATTGGGGTATAGTGCATTCTTATATGATTAACACACTGCAGCATTACAAAAATCCTGATACATACACAGCATAGGTAAAAGTGTAATCTCATTATATGAACTAATTTAAGAACAACACTGCAGGTTCCCTTTGTTAATTCAGTCCAGAAGGTTCAGATAGTGAAAGTGAAAGTTGCTCAGTCGTGTCTGACTCTTTGTTGCCCCAAGGACTATACAGCCCATAGAATTCTCCAGGCCAGAATACTGTAGTGGTTAGCCATTCCCTGCTCCAGGGATCTTCCCAACCCTGGGATCGAACCCAGGTCTCCCATATTTCAGGCAGATTCTTTACCAGCTGAACCACCAGGGAAGCCCAAGGTTCAGATAAATTGCACAATGAAAATGTTAGTCTATAGGCTTGAGAAGAACTTCTGGCTTTATTTCTGGTGCTAATCTACCCAGCCTTCTCTAAAGCTGAAGAAGTTATCTCATTCAGAATTAGTTGTGTTAATAAATATGCTAAAATAATATAACTGATCTTGCATTCAAGTTTGGTGGATCCAAATTTTGGGTAGAATGCAGTAACTAAATATCATAGTCTAAATGATAAATTCCAACTTGTTCAGAATGAGAAAGATATTTTAGAGCTTGAATAAAAATAACTGAAAGGGTTACCTTAATAAGATGCTTAGTTGAGAGATCTATTCTGGTGGCAAATTCACTATTCATTAGAAGGAACTGATTATTTTTATAGAGGAAGATATATATCACTTAAGTAAAGAGCATAATAGTCTACATTTATCATGATCTGGACCGAAAAAGTCAAATTGTTTTAAAGGAGATACACAGTGATTAGCTCCCTCAGAAAGAAAAAAGTTGAAGGTGAATTTATTGATTTTGATGAGCTCATATATCAAGCACTTTTAAGTTGATATTGTGAAGGACCAAATGCACTGGAAATTTAAAGAGATAATTTAGTTCAGGCTAATACAATAGAGAGAAATTTGATTAATGAGGAACAAGCATCTCAAAGAAAAGGAAGAAGCAACAAACAAGGGATCATCAGCTTACTTTACAGAATCTTGGAGATTATTCAAGATGACATACTGAAAACACAAAATTATTTAAATAAATAAATTTAAGTTGAATAATCATTGAATTTTATTTAACACAAATTTATATGTTTAGTAATCTTAAGTATTTAATCAAATTTATGCTAGCTTATTCAATTAGTTTAGGAAGAACATACCCATAGAAAATAAAAATCTATATTTATATTACACTATTTCATATTATGTCAGAGTACACAGCTATCTCTATTAAACCAGAAATATTGTGCTAATTTTGTTTGCCAAATTGTACCTAAGTTATGCAAATGTGAATTTTTAGAATCTTTCTGAGTTAGATTCTTTGAGTATATATTTTTAGCACATTGGAAATATTAGAAGTCAAATTTTCTCATTTTCTGTTTTTTAAAGGAAATTCGATTTATGTAAGCACTTCTTTGTCTCTAAGGCACTCAGAAGAGATCTCCTTTAAGAAATTTCATAATCTACCAATGTTCAGGTACCCAAAGGGTACAACACAGACCAAGTTAGTGGGGGGAAAAAAAAAAAAAAACCAGACCAAATATATGCAGTTCAACCTGGTATCTTTGGGTACCTGTGCTTGCTCTATTTTGAGAAGACTGCTGTACACATCTAAAGATGTATCTCTTTCACAGGCCTGTCCATATTCCTACTTTTCTCCCCAAGTTTATTCTGGAAATGGAGATTTGTCTATGTGCAAAGAAAGGAACTTCTAGGATTTGAACAGTGTTATTAAGAATACCCATAAAATAATTGGGCAGTTGCATAATTTTCCATTTACTGTAGACTTACATTTCTAAGTCAAAGAGGAACCAGTTGGGGAAAGACAGGTTCCTATACATTTTCATATAGGCTTATACTCTTGGTACAAGCATTACGGGATAGCATATGTAATCTCTTTTGGTATAGCATAATGTATTAATAACTAGTCAATATAATTAACTGAAATTGCTTTATTCACTTGTATCAGCTTAGCTGTCAGTCTAATTCTTTTCCATATTATGAAATTTGATTGATTGTTGGTCCTAATTTTCTTTGTGTACATGAATGTGTATTTATTTATTTTGTATTGGTTGTTACTTTGATAGCAATTTAGAAAAGAGAGCCAATGGATGCTGGCCAGATGCCATTTTACACTTGAATTTTTGGGCATCAGGTTTTAAAGCCCAGAGTACTACTGCCAAAGTGTTTTTCCAAATTTTCCCCAACCACGTACTATGTTAAATGGACTGATGTTGTTGTTTCATTGTCTGTTTTTGCTAATTTTATCTGTGGAAATGGTAATTTATCTTTAAATTTTTCATACATGTATGTGACTAGACTAATGGAAACAGACACTGTAACAGTATTGAAACAATCAGCATCTATACTATTAAAAAGTATACTATATAATGATAATTAGTATCTCCACTATAAGGAATGGGGCTTCCCTGGCAGCTTAGACAGTGAAGAATCCGCCTGCAATGCAGGAGACCTGGGTTTGATCCCTGGGTTGGGAAGATCCCCTGGAGAAGGGAAAGGCTACCCACTCTAGTATTCTTGCCCAGATAATTTCATGGACAGAGGAGCCTGGCAGGCTATGGTCCATGAGGTCTCAAAGAGTCAGACAAGACTTACTAACACACATACTATAAGGAATAGTAACTTGATGACATAAAAGGACACAGTTTTTGAGAATTTCTTAGAGGGAATATTCTTGGACATTTAGTTCAAAGTTGTTTGTAATGTGTTACATGAAGCCCATAAATGATACACAAGGAGAGATTAGAGGAGGTACTTTGGGTGGTTACAGAAGACTTCATAGAGAGATAATGTCAGAATAAAGAACAGGAGGAATGATAGGATAGTAAAATGAGTTGTGAGGGGCATACCAAAGGGAAAAACTGATGTGATCAACATTCCAGAGGTGGGGGTAGTACACAACATTCTTATGTCTTTGGCATACTGGGTTTATGTATAGGAGATACAGATGATGCTTATAAATGCAAATAGTATTTCAGGAGCGGATAATTTGTATTGGGCAAATACTAGGAAATAAATCTGGAAACAAAGATATTGGGCAGATTTTGAAAGATACTTAATGAGTTAGCCAATATGCCTTGTAAAGTGTTCAACCAAACTGTATAATCAAAGCTTTAAAAATGTAATTGTGAAATAAGCGTAAAGAGTCAGTTACTTGAGGCCAAATGGGAGTAAAGAGGCTATTGGAAGGATATTCTCGTACAAAGGTGTAAGTGTTTTTAAAAAGCACCTAAGTTAAGATAACTGGAGTGGGAAGAAAAAGATAAATACAAGAGTTATTTTCAAGTAAAAAGCAACATGATATGGAGAATGAGTAGTTGAAGCAAAATATAATAGTGGGCAATTATAATTCTAAGGCTTCAAATCTAGATATATTGAAATGTGGTGGTACCAATGCCAAAATAAGCTCAAGAAGTTTATGTAAAAAACTGATTTGCATTTTATGAATAATTAATTCCTTTATTATTGTGATTTGGAAAGAATTTAATTTAGCTAAATTAAGAAATTTTCAATGAAACTATCCAATTTTTGATAAGTAAATGTGAACATTATTATAAATGTTCCTTTACCTATGTTTGGAAAGAAACATATAGGGATGACGGTGTAACATTTAAATATATCATTTGCTTGCTGGAGAGGGTATGGAGAAAAGGGAACTCTCTTACACTGTTGGTAGGAATGTAAATTGGTGCAACCACTATGGAAAACAGTATGGAGGTTCCTCCAAAAACTAAAGTTGCCAAATGATCCAGCAATTCCACTCCTGGGAATATACCCAGACAAAATTAAGATATGTAGACTCCTGCATTCATAGAAGCACTATTTACATTAGCCAAGACATGGAAACAACCTAAATGTCCATTGACAGGTAAATAAATAAAGAAGATGTGTTATTATATATACACAAAAACATCACTCAGCCATAAAAAAAGAGTGAAATAATGCCATTTACAGCTACATGGATAGATCTAGACGTTTCACACTAAGCAAAGTAAGTCAGAATGAGAGACAAATACCATATGATATCACTTTTATATGAGATCTAAAATATGACACAAATGAACATATCTGTAAAACAGGAACAGACTTACAGACACAGAGATTAGATTTGTGGTTTCCAAGGGGGAGGAGGATGGGAGAGGGAATGATTGAGAGTTTGGGATTAGCAGACAACAAACTATTACATCTAGAATGGATAAAAAGCAAGGGCCTACTGTATAACACAGATAACTATATTCAATATCTTGTGATAAACCATAATGGAAAAGAACATATATGCATGTATATATGTATAACTGAATCACCTTGCTGTACAGTGGAACTTAACACAACAGTGTAAATCAACTACACTGCATACATTTTTTTTAAGTTACATTTCTAAAAAAAAAAAAAAAAAAAAAGGCTGGCATTTGCTAACCATCAGGAGGTATGTTTTAAATATCTTACAATTTTGTCTTTTACTTTAGTAAAACTGAAAATTTTAAAAAATAAAGTCACTTGTTAAATGACTCAGTTGTGGGCATGGATATTTATTCATTATGAAATATATATTTTTAATATTCAGTTCTATTGGCAATCACAATTATGTGAAGCGGAATGGAATTTTATTCAAGATAGAATAATTTCTCATTCTTAGGTCCCAAGAAATGTTAGTAGCTATATTCCATGTTAATTATTTCAGTGAGAAAAGTAAAAATAAATGGGCCACCCTTTTAACACTATGTTTTATTATAGTAAGTAGAATTATATGCAACATTTCCCAGTTTTTTTTCTTCTTTGACTTTTCCATCTGTTATTTTTTATGCTTCACACCTGCTGAGTCTCTGAAAACTAGAGAAATCAACCTTTTTTTGAAAAGATCTATATTTATGCATTGCTTTGTTCTGAAACTAATAAAATTTGAAAATGCTACTTAAGATTGTGTGGTCTCTTGTGGAAAATAGGAATTATCTCAATAAAGTGAACTAAATTACCTATCTAGACTGGAATAAAGTAATATTTTGATATGACTATTAGCATATATTAGTTGGTTTACTTTGTAATTTTTGTTATGTATAACAAGAGCAAAATATATATTCACCTTTATAAATTACACTTAATTTTTTGATGTAAGAATACTGTATTAAGCTTTACTGTTCAACTGTGGATAACTGTTTCTATAAGTTCTGGGAGCCTCTAGCAAATTATGGAACCCAAGGAGGGGGACCTGGCGAACTCTGCTTTAGAGTCAGTCAATCAAACATACAGGTAACAACCTAGACTAGCAACTGGTGTCTAAAGTCCAAGGAGGGGGTCATGGGAAACTGCAATCTATAGCCAGTTAGACAGAAGCACAGAGGACAACCTGGACTTGCAACTGACCTCTGAAGCTGGGAGGAGGGTGCTCAGTCTTGCGGGACTGAACCCTTAACCTGTGGAATCTGGCCCACCTCTCAATACCATCACATAGGACACAAGGATTTGTACATATGGATGTGGGTAGGGGACATTCAGACTGCAGCACATGATAATACCTGAACTCAGTATCAAGGTATATGCAGTCATATAAAATGTATCCACAACAAGAGGGAACACAAAGGGCTGCTGGAAACGTGAGAAGCTGAAAGAAAGATAAGGAACGGATTGGTCCTTAGAGCCTGCAGAGAACACATTCCTGCCAGCACCTTAATTTTCAACTCCTAGCCTCCAGAACTGTGAGAGAATAAATTTCTGTTAATACACACACACACACACAAATACACACAACAATCCAGTTCCTTGTTCTCTCTGCTTCAATTAGGTTGAATGTCTCTGATATACAAAATCATTCTATTATCAAGCTATCATTAAACTCCTCATGTTATCAAACTCCTCCTTTCTGCCTCAGCGTTCATAGTGTTCATAATGCCGTTTAACATGGGACTCAAGTTAAATTTTAAAACAACTGAAAACATGGAGAAAAATAAAAGGAAAACACATATGAATAGTTTCTAAGAAGCCAAGAATACAGAAGAAAACTGTAAGATTGCCAACATTGTCAGATGCTACAGAAAGACCACATAGGAAGATGGTTAAAATAGACTAGGTTAGTATCTTAGGAAGTCTTCATTGTTTCTTTTTTCCAAAGTAGCATATTATCTCTCAAATAATATTATACAAGCTATATGAATATTGGCATGGGAATGCAGTGTGATTAGTGATGACTAGGAACTGAATATTGTAAGAGACCATCTTTTAAAGAGTATCTTTGGTGGCAGAAAAAAAAAAGACAAGTGGATTAAGAAATATAATTTAGTGACAGTATAGTGATGAATATTTGAGATGAAAGGTATCTTTTAAGCAAGGTCTTGGAGGACTTTGGAAAGGATGTAAAGTTCACAAGTAGAGGGTAAATCTAGCAGGAAAATTAAAGATGTATGATGGCACAATGGGGTAGGAACACAGCAGAAAGAGGAGAGTCCTAGTAAACACATCTGATGGGCTCAATTTCCTCTGTAAAGAAGCAGCTCATCATTCCAGCTTTATAGACAGAAGATCAAATCCAATACAGTTTTTCTAGTCAGCATTTCACACCCAATATAAACGTATTTGCTTTTAAAGTCACGAGTGCCAATTTTAAGAAGAGCTGTAAACACCATCTGTACTTCTGAATCCTCAAATTCCTTCAGTGTCACAAAAGATATATTTCAGATTTATTCTGGCAGTAAATAGCATAAAGGAAATCAGTAGGTGATGGAATTGACAAATCTTGTTTCCCTTGTCTTACTTTCAGTTCAGTTCAGTTCAGTCACTCAGTTGTGTCCGACTCTGTGACCCCATGAATCGCAGCACGCTGGATCTCCCTGTCCATCACCAACACCTGGAGTTCCCCCTAACTCATGTCCATTGAGTCGGTGATGCCATCCAGCCATCTCATCCTCTGTCGTCCCCTTCTCCTCCTGCCCCCAATCTCTCCCAGCATCAGAGTCTTTTCCAATGAGTCAACTCTTCGCATGAGGTGACCAAAGTATTGGAGTTTCAGCTTTAGCATCAGTCCTTCCAGTGAACACCCAGGACTGATCTCCTTTAGGAGGGACTGGTTGGATCTCCTTGCAGTCCAAGGGGCTCTCAAGAGTCTTCTCCAACAGCACAGTTCAAAAGCATCAATTCTTTGGTGCTCAGCTTTCTTCACAGTCCAACTCTCACATCCATACATGACCACTGGAAAAACCATAGCCTTGACTAAATGGACCTTTGTTGGCAAAGTAATGTTTCTGCTTTTGAATATGCTATCTAGGTTGGTCATAACTTTCCTTCCAAGGAGCAAACATCTTTTAATTTCATGGCTCCAATCACCATCTGCAGTGATTTTGGAGCCCCCAAAATAAAGTCTGACACCGTTACCACTGTTTCTCCATCTATTGCCGATGAAGTTCCTATAATGAAGTACCATTGACTGCATGGTTTATCAGCAATAAAAATGTATTTCTTACCATTTTGGAGGCTATAAATTCAAGATGAGGCTGCCAGGATGGTCTGGTTTTGTTGAGAATCCTCTTCTAGGTTCAGATCCTATTCATAAGGGCTCCACCTTATTACATAACTACCTCTCAAAAGCCCTACCTCCAAATATCATCATATTGAAGATTAAATTTCATCATTGAATCTTGGGGAGACACAAATATTCTGTCCTTAATATCCTGTCATAAGTAGTTTTTCTGGGGAAAGTACCAAAGCTCCTGATTAATAATATCAGGTGTATATATGGTGTCACACAAAATCAAACATTAGTTAAAGAAATAAGGGTGGATTTTAATCTGCAGTATACTATTGTCATAGGGGAAAGAGTCTAGGTTGATATGAATTTAACTTCAATTTGTACAGAAGGGACTCAGAGTTTCAAAGGGAGAATGGGAGCATAGAGAGGGGAATAAGCAGGAACTCAGAAAAGTCAGAGAAGGAAAAACATCACACACAAAAAAAGGTGGGGACTGGGGAGTTGGGCCTTGTGAAATCTGTCTGGTTTTGTCTTGTTAACTGATGCTTATCAAAGTTAGGCTCTTCTTCCACAGAGACAGGGGCTCTTATCTTCAGGTGTGTTGGTGGGACAAACACTTAATTCTTTCCGCAGCCTTGTTTTCTCAGACATTTTAAAGTGGTGGTATTAGTGGTGGGCAGGGGGGGGGTAGGTTATACTAGGGATGAGGCCTTGAGTTGTTAGAAATTATGCTTCTGTTGTGTTCAAGTGTACAAGCCAAGAAAAGGATGTGAAAAGCCTGGCAAGAGTTCAATCAGAGGGAGTCTTTTTTTTTTTTTTTTTTTTGAGTTGACTCATTGGAAAAGACCCTGATGCTGGGAGAGATTGGGGGCAGGAGGAGAAGGGAACGACAGAGGATGAGATGGCTGGATGGCATCACTGACTCGACAGACATGAGTTTGGGTGGACTCCGGGAGTTGGTGGTGTACAGGGAGGCCTGGCGTGCTGCGGTTCGTGGGGTCGCAAAGAGTCGGACACGTCTGAGTGACCAAACTGAACTGAGCTGAGCTGAACTGATGGTGTACATGTCAGTACTGCTGCTCTCACAATTCATCTCACCCCCTCCTTCCCTGTGTGTGTTAAGTCTGTTCTCTTGCAAATAGGTTCATCAGTACCATTTTTCTAGATTCCATATATATGCATTAATATACAATTTGTTTTTCTCTTAGCAAGAAGGTGCGGTGTAGCACTGAGCACCCTCAGTGCTCTGTGATGACCTAGAGGGGTGGAATGGGAGTGGAAGGGAGGAGGCTCCAGAGGGATGGGACGCATGTATACATATAGATGATTCACTTGGCTGTACAGCAGAAACGAACACAACATTTTAGAGTAATTATATTCCAATTTTGAAAAAAGAGAGAATCTTTTTCAGTGGTTACTCTAGATTCTATCAGTGGAAAACAACCACTATCAATATCTGTTTTACTTTCAATGCTGATAGCAGCATATCCATACTGGCTAGTCAAAATATTAAATATTTTCCTTTCTTTTAAAAATTCTGTAGTATCTCTTTTCTCATCTTTATAGTCTTAGAATTAAATCTTCAATATCTGATTGGGTTCCCTCTTGTTACTTTACAGACTTTCTGTCTTAATTATTTTGGGGCAATCTCTTGAAGCTCTTTACTCATTTTCATAGGACAAAAGGTATGACCAGTTTGCCTGTGTAGCAAAATAATTGGAGACAATCACGAATGGGAAAGGAAAACACTCCTAGGAGGTCACAAGAGAAAGAAGCGGAGGTAACTGGTGTCCGCTGAGTATCAACGGTCTACTAGATGCAGTGTAAGTTGCTTTGTTTGTTTCTAGTAACAGGTTAGTATAACATAGAAACTAACACTCAGAAAGATAACCTGTCAAAGGGTACACAATTCATAAACAGAAAAGGCTTAGCTCTAAATCTGCATTTAAAAAGTAGAATCCAACTTGTGCTGCCTCCCAAATAGTATTCTACTGCCTGTATTAGTTTCTAGGTTCCCTTTGTAATAGACTGAAGTATTTTATATTTGTCCAATAACCAGAAAGACTCAGTGTGTAACAGGGAAATATTTGGGTTTCTTCTTTATAATCAAGTCCAGATCCACATCGGAAAAGGGAAGGACACATAGTCACAGGACAGACATTCCCCCTGATCTTTTCTCAATAGCAAATGTCCAGAGGTACCTTCCAGTATGTTCTATATGTTCCATTATTTAACACAGTTCTAAACATTTAACTTTGATTTAATCATGTCAATATGCTGTATTTCCCCCCATCATTATGGTATTAAGATTAAAAAGAAAATAACAAATATATAAAGGGAATTTATATCCAGGACTTCTCCACATTCTACACTTAAAATAGGCTACCACTTCCAAACTATCAGGTTTTCAGCTTGTTAAAAGTTAAATTGCTCATATGATTCTCATCTGTATAGGAAAAATTTTTAAGTATTCCCTTTTATTATCCTTGGGAATAAGCCTAAGTAGTTCTTAGACTGAATAATAACTGCAGAACTGTTTGTTTTGGAGTTCAGCTTAATTCAACAAATATTTATTGAATACCTATATTTGGAAGGCAGTGTGATTATACCATTTAGAGGTGGTGGTCCATTCTGAAATGTCATTTGAAGCGCTCTGATTTCTAGTTCCAGCATTTATTTCAAAGCTTAGATAGGAGGAACTTAATATATGAACTGTGAATCAGCTTTTATCCCTGACAAGGTTTTAACAGAAAAAAGATCTCTCATCGCATGTGGGGACTGCATGACAACATCTGTGTGCTGGTATATCAAGTATGCAGCCAGTGCTTGTTACACTGTTTTCTAACCTAAGCACCCGCTCAGCAGGGACTGCCACAGATGGAAAGGCTACATTGGCATCCACCTCTCCCTAGTGTTTGGGTTTCTTCTTTGACTACTTATGTATTTTCCATGCAGCTCAGCTGCCAAGTCTCACACCTAAAGGGTCAATCCTTCACTATGTGTAGTTTAAGTAAAATTCCACAACTACTTCCAAACTGATGCCTGTACCAAGGGATTTCCAGCCATTTGGATTAAACAGAAAAAAGAAAAGAAGAGAAAAAAGCTAGGGGGTAGGCATATCATTTGGTACTGTCTCGCTTACAAATTACTCATGCAGACCTGGGGAGACTTCCTCCACTTGCTAATGACCAGGGCAGATCTTCTCAACTGGTTGTCACAAGTTTTTCATTCATTATGTAATCCATGTTAATGACTTCAGTACTTGTGGCAAAGGAACACATTACTCCAACAGTAGATTTTTTTTTCTTCCCCAGCATTGCTAGATTCTCCTGTAGGGATAATTTCCTGCTGTCACTGCAGTGAATTGTTAGAAAAATGATCCCAAGCTAAAATAGCTTCCATAGTCAATGTAAACCCACAGAGTCACCTGGCACCAACTTTGCCTCTGTCCCCTGAAAGAAATAACAGGCGAGATGTAAATCCAGTACCAATGTAATGCTAAGGAAAGCGAGCTGAAAAGGAAGAGGCACACTTTCCACTTTATTATTGTTATGCTTTCAGAGCACCTGTGAAAAGACATAGGTCAGACGTCCAGTCGGGGGTTTCAGAACACATTTTAGCAAGTTCAATGATTTGTGTGTGGCAGTGACCTATTTCAGTTGTAAATGTTTCTGTTTATTAAAAAAAATATATATCTCACCCCATCAAATAAAAGAGAATCTTTTGGGAAACCCATTTTTTTAAAAAATTATGAATAATAATTAGAAATTCCAATCATATTATCTTTAGAGTCTTTTTAGGTGAAGTCACTCAGTCGTGTCCGACTTTTTGTGACCTGTGGACTGTAGCCCACCAGGCTCCTCCATCCATGGGATTCTCCAGGCAAGAATACTGGAGTGGGTTGCCATTTCCTTCTCCAGGGGATCTTCCCGACTCAGGGATCAAACCCAGGTCACCCGTATTGCAGGCAGACGCTTTAACCTCTGAGCCACACCTGGGAAGAGTCTTTTTAGGGGTTTATAAATTTCTAAACCAAATCCCTGATACATATTCAAGCTATTGTGAAGTGAACTGAAATTCGCTCAGTTGTGTCTGACTCTTTGCCATCCCATGGACTATACTGTCCATGGAATTCTCCAGGCCAGAATACTGGAATGGGTAACCATTCCCTTCTCCAGGGGATCTTTCCAACCCAGGGATTGAACCCGGGTCTCCTGCATTGCAGGTTGATTCTTTATCAGCAGAGCTAACAGGGAAGTCTGCAAGCTATTAGACTGAATGCAAAAAGAATAACAACAAGAATTTCAAAAAAATAAAAGATTAATGGAGGCTGAGTATCTCCAATATCCCAGGGGATTGTGATGTGTGTTTGACAGACGTTATCTCATAGAGGCATAGATACTAGAAACTTACAAATTGCTTCTAGCTGATAATATGTATAGCATGTGAGTGGCTGGGAAAACTAACAACTACATTTGTTTTTCTTGGGTGTAGCAGTTAGAGATAGGCCCAGGGAAGTTCAAAAGGATGAAAGATTATGAAGGTTAATGGCTCATTTCCTTATTTATTTTTTCCCATAAGTTTAAAGAGAGGGGGGAAAGAGAAATGTAGGGCAGAGAAAGGAGAAAAAGAAATCACTTTGCCATGCATTAAAAAAAAAAAGACTTTGCTAATCAACCTATATTATCCAGGGGAGGATCTAAGAGTTTACTTCCATGTAGCTCTTGACTTTGCTGAATGGTTATGTTGGATGGGAAAAGTTCACTTCTTACTCCATTTCTCTTTGTTCTTGAATGAGATGGAGAAACCTGGACCTTCTAACTTCTGTCGTTTTGTTTCGGTTCTTTGTTTTACCATATTTTAAAAATGATCATGTCTTAAGAGTTAGAGGGCTGAATTACCTCAACAGTCAATATATTATGTATTAATATTTGAAATTTGCTAGGAAGACCAAATTGCGTCTAACCTGAAACTAAGCCATTCTGTGTGGGGCCACCCAAGATGGACGGGTCACGATGGAGAGGTCTGACAAAATGTGCTCCACTGGAGAAGCGAATGGCAAACCACTTCAGTATTCTTGCCTTGAGAACCCCATGAACAGTATGAAAAGGCAAAAAGATAGGATACTGAAAGATGAACTCCCCAGGTCGGTAGGTGCCCAATATGCTACTGGAGACCAGTGGAGAAATAACTCCAGAAAGAATGAAGGGATGGAGCCAAAGCAAAAACAATACCCAGCTGTGGATGTGACTGGTGATAGAAGCAAGGTCTGATGCTGTAAACAGCAGTATTGCATAGGAACCTGGAATGTCAGGTCCATGAATCGAGGCAAATTGGAAGTGGTCAAACAGGAGATGGCAAGAGTGAATGTCAACATTCAAGGAATCAGCAAATTAAGATGGACTGGAATGGGTGAATCTAACTCAGATGACCATTATATATACTACTGTGGGCAGGAATCCCTTAGAAGAAATGGAGTAGCCATCATAGTCAACAAAAGAGTCTGAAATGCAGTACATGGATGCAATCTCAAAAACTACAGATTGATCTCTGTTTGTTTCAGAGGCAAACCATTCAATATCAGGGTAATCTAAGTCTATGCCCCGGCCAGTAATGCTGAAGAAGATTAAGTTGAGTGGTTCTATGAAGACCTACAAGACCTTTTAGAACTAACACACAAAGAAGACATCCTTTTCATTATAGCAGACTGGAATGCAAAAACAGGAAGTCAAGAAACACCTGGAGTAACAGGCAAATTTGGCCTTGGAGTACAGAATTAAGCAGTGCAAAGGCTAGTAGAGTTTTGCCAAGAGAATGCACTGGTCATAGCAAACACCCTCTTCCAACAACAAAAGAGAAGACTCTACACATCCACATTACCAGATGGCCAACACAGAAATCAGATTGATTATATTCTTTGCAGCCAAAGATGGAGAAGCTCTATACAGTTAGCAAAAACAAGACCGGGAGCTGACTGTGGCTCAGATCATGAACTCCTTATTGACAAATTAAGACTTAAATTGAAGAAAGTGGGGAAAACCAATAAACCTTCAGGTATGACCTAAATCAAATCCCCTATGATTATACAGTGGAACTGAGAAATAGCTTTAAGGGACTAGAGCTGATAGAGTGCCTAATGAACTATGGACTGAGGTTCATGACATTGTACAGGTGACAGGGATCAAGACCATCTCCAAGAAAAAGAGATGCCATAAAAGCAAACTGGCTGTCTGAGGAGGCCTTACAAAAATCTGTGAAAAGAATAGAAGTGAAAAGCAAAGGAGACAAGGAAAGATATACCCATTTGAATGCAGAGTTCTGAAGAATACCAAGTAAAGATAAGAAAGCCTTCCTCAGCGATCAACACAAAGAAATAGAGGAAAAAAATAGAATGGGAAAGACTGGAGATCTCTTCAAGAAAATTAGAGATACCAAGGGAATATTTCATGCAAAGATGGGCTCAATAAAGGATAGAAATGGTATGGACCTAACTGAAGCAGAAGATATTAAGAAAAGGTGACAAGAATACACAGAAGAACTGTACAAAAAAGATCTTCACGACCCAGATAATCACAATGGTGTGATCACTCACCTAGAGACAGACATCCTGGAATGTGAAGTCAAAGCATCACTAAGAACAAAGCTAGTGGAGGTGATGGAATTCCAGTTGAGCTATTTCAAATCCTGAAAGATGATGCTGTGAAAGTGCTGCACTCAATATGTCAGCAAATTTGTAAAGCTCAGCAGTGGCCACAGGACTGGAAAAGGTCAGTTTTCATTCCAATCCCAAAGAAAGGCAATGCCAAAGAATGCTCAAACTACCACACAATTGCACTCATCTCACACCCTAGGAAAGTAGTGCTCAAAATTCTCCAAGCCAGGCTTCAGCAATATGTGAACTGTGAACTTCTAAATGTTCAAGCTGGTTTTAGAGAAGGCAGAGGAAACCAGAGATCAAATTGCCAACATCCGCTGGATCATCGAAAAAGCAAGAGAGTTCCAGAAAAACATCTATTTCTGCTTTATTGGCTATGCCAAAGCCTTTGACTATGTGGATCACAATAAACTGTAGAAAATTCTGAAAGGGATGGGAATACCAGACCACCTGACCTGCTTCTTGGGAAACCTGTATGCAGGTCAGTAAGAAACAGTTAGAACTGGACATGGAACAACAGACTGGTTTCAAATAGTAAAAGGAGTATCTCAAGGCTGTATATTGTCACCCTGCTTAATTAACTTATATGTAGAGTACATAATAAGAAATGCTGGGCTGGATGAAGTACAAGCTGGAATCAAGATTGCCAGGAGAAATAGCAATAAATTCAGATATGCAGATGGAACCACCCTTATGGCAGAAAATGAAGAAGAACTAAAGAGCCTCTTGATGAAAGTGAAAGAGGAGAGTGAAAAAGTTGGCTTAAAGCTCAACATTCAGAAAACGAAGATCATGGCATCCGGTCCCATCACTTCATGGCAAATAGATGGGGAAACAGTGGCTGACTTTATTTTTGGGGGCTCCAAAATCACTGCAGATGGTGACTGCAGCCATGAAATTAAAAGATGCTTACTCCTTGGAAGGAAAGTTATGACCAACCTAGACAGCATATTAAAAAGCAGAGACGTTACTTTGCCAACAAAGGTCCATCTAGTCAAGGCTATGTTTTTTTCAGTAGTCATATATGTATATGAGAGTTAGACTTATAAAGAAAGCTTAGTGCAGAAGAATTAATGCTTTTGATCTGTAGTGTTGGAGAAGACTCTTGAAAGTCCTTTGGACTTCAAGGAGATCCAACCAGTCCATCCTAAAGGAGATCAGTCCTGGGTGTTCATTGGAAGGACTGATTTGAAGCTGAAACTCCAATACTTTGGCCACCTCATGTGAAGAGCTGACTCATTTGAAAAGACCCTGATGCTGGGAAATATTGAGGGCAGGAGGAGAAAGGGACGACAGAGGTTGAGATGGTTGGATGGCATCACCGACTCGATTGGCATGGGTTTGGTTGAACTCCAGGAGTTGGTGATGGACAAGGAGGCCTGATGTGCTGCAGTCCATGGAGTTGCAGTCGAACACAACTGAGAGACTGAACTGAACTGTTATCAGTATTTCAGATAATTTAAGATGACTGTACTGACTTTTAAAGTAAATTTTCTAGAGAATTATTTGCTACTTGAGTATTCTACCTTCTTTCTGTGATATCAGAGAAGAAATGCCTTGAGCTTAAATGGGAGAAAATCTCCAAATATTCTCTGATCATAAAAGTAAAGTGATTCTTCAGACACTGTGGTGATCTCTGCCTGCAGCAGAATTGATCTATTTTCAAAATCAGTGTCTGGAGAAAAAAGAGGAGAGGTTAAAAAAGAGGGGGTGGATCTAAAGAGAACGAAGTATACCACGACGTCTAGGTGAGGCTGGGCGTTATGTAATTCTTCCCTGCGTTTACCATATTATGAAATGAAGGCAAGGAACATATGAGTGCAGTCACTGTGGAAACACATTCTTTCTAGATCAGAACTCTGAGAGCTCATGATTCAATGCCCAAAAGTGACTTCTATCTGCAAAAGAATACATTTTCCAACAATTCCTTATTGAGTGGTCAAAAACAATTCATAGACTTCAACTGATACTTGTCTGGGAGAAAATTAGACCAAATCTTATCACTTTAAATTACAAATGCATCTATATGTTGCATCAAATATATTTTTGATGAAATATACCTTACTCCAAATGCTAATATATGTACAACTGAAAAAAAGTATTATAGAAATACTAACTGACTTAACAGTTTGTATTTGAAAGCACAGTATATCATTCTTTGAACAAATTCCCTCACTACTTCGCCTACTAGTTAATATCAGCTTGGATACTTAATAACCCTTCTCTAGTTTTCTTTATTTTTATTATGTAAATATATATCCCTGAAAAATTTGTGGTTTACTTTCCCTATTTTCTGTTATATATAGAGACAAATAGTTTGTTCTGTGATTTTGCTGTTTCATATTTTATTATTTTTTGAATATGAATAACTTAGGATATCTGTGGTTGGGCTTTGTAGTATTTTGTTGCAACACTACAATAATTTGTTTACTCATTATACTGTTGACAGACATTTAAGGTGGTAACAGTTTTTGCTAATAAAAAGATGATGTTTTATATATTATTATAAACATCTTCTGGAAACATATGTGCAAGAATTTTCTGAGTAGAAAATTTTATTTTGGAGCAGAAATTCTGGAACATAATGTAAACAAACAGCAAACTATTTTGCAATGTGGCTATACTAATTTATACTCCTACCAGTAACTTGGTGATCCTTGTTTCTTCTTATAATATGTCTGATTCTGTCTTAATTCCTTTTTAATTAGGTTAATTCTCTAATATACAGTGGTAAATTAAATTTATGAATATTAATTCTTAATTGGTATATGTAAGGTAGATTCAGTTCAGTTCAGTCTCTCAGTCGTCTGTGACTCTTTGCTATCCCATGGACGGCAGCACGCCAAGCCTCCCTGTCCATCACCAACACCCAGAGTTTACCCAAACTCATGTTCATTGAGTCAGTGATGCCATCCAACCATTTCATCCCCTGTCGTCCCCTTCTCCTCCCGCGTTCAATCTTTCCCAGCATCAGCGTCTTTTCCAAGGAGTCAGTTCTTCATATCAGGTGGCCAAAGTATTGGGGTTTCAGCTTCAACATCAGTCCTTCCAATGAACACCCAGGACTGATCTCCTTTAGGATGGACTGGTTGGATCTCCTTGCAGTCCAAGGGACTCTCAAGAGTCTTCTCCAACACCACAGTTCAAAAGCATCAATTCTTCGGTGCTCAGCTTTCTTCACAGTCCAACTCTCACATCCATACATGACCACTGGAAAAACCATAGCCTTGACTAGGTGTACCTTTGTTGGCAAAGTAATGTCTCTGCTTTTTAATATGCTATCTAGGTTGGTCATAACTTTCCTTCCAAGGAGCAAACATCTTTTAATTTCATGGCTCCAATCACCATCTGCAGTGATTTTGGAACCCAGAAAAATAAAGTCTGACACTGTTTCCACTATTTCCCCTTTGTCATGAAGTGATGGGACTGGATGCCCTGATCTTAGTTTTCTGAATGTTGAGCTTGAAGCCAACTTTTTCACTCTCTTCTTTCACTTTCATCAAGAGGCTCTTTAGTTCTTCTTCACTTTCTGCCATAAAGGTGGTTCCATCTGCATATCTGAGGTTATTGATATTTCTCCTGACAATCTTGATTCCAGCTTGTGCTTCTTCCAGTCCAGTGTTTCTCATGATGTACTCTGCATATAAGTTAAGTAAGCAAGGTGACAATATACCAGCCTTGACATACTCCTTTTCCCATTTGGAACTAGTCTGTTGTTCAATGTCCAATTCTAACTCTTGTTTCCTGACCTACATACAGGTTTCTCAAGAGGCAGGTCAGGTGGTCTGGTATTCCCATCTCTTTCAGAATTTTTCACAGTTTATTGTGATCCCCATAGTCAAAGGCTTTGACATAGTCAAAAAAGCAGAAATAGATATTTTTCTGGAACTTGCATGCTTTTTCGATGATCCAGCGGATGCTGGCAATTTGATCTCTGGTTCCTCTGCCTTTTCTAAAACCAGCTTGAAGATCTGGAAGTTCATGGTTCACATACTGCTGAAGCCTGGCTTGGAGAATTTTGAGCATTACTTTACTAGGGTGTGAGATGAGTACAACTGTGCGGTAGTTTGAGCATTCTTTGGCACTGCCTTTCTTTGGGATTGGAATGAAAACTGACCTTTTCCAGTCCTGTGGCTCACCACTCCCGTAAGGCAGATATCTCCTCCAAAATTTTATGTGGCTTTTTTTCATATTCTGTTTATTGTGTCTAATAATGCATAGACATCCTTCATTTTATTGTAGTCATATTAATCATTGTTCTATGATTTGTATTGTCAAATCTCTACTTAAGAGTTTATTTTCTGTCTCAAGGATCTTGAAGATATTTTCCTATGTTCCCAACTAAATTTTTTAGAAGTTTTACCTTAGACACTCTTTATTTTACCTTCATTTTTATGTATATATCCACAGTGGGAATTAGGCATCCATTTTTTTCCCCATATGTATATGCAATTTTAGCACTCTGTATATTAAATAGTCCATCTACTCTCCACTAAATTATGTTGTTTCTTCTATCATAAACTCTATAAGAAAGAGTATTTCTATGCTTTCACATGTCCCCATAAATACTATGGCTCTGGTGTAAGTCTTCATATCTGACAGGGCAAGTTATTCCATTTTTTTCTTCAGAGTGTTTTGATTATATTTGGGCCTTTTTCTCTTTCATATTCATTTTACTTAAACGTATCAGGTTCATGCGTGCACTCCAAAAGATCTGCCTTTGATTCTGTTTCAATTACATTGATTATATTGATCGATTGGGGTAAAATTGACATCTGTACAATATTTAGCAAAATATGCAAAAGAACACGGGATAGCTTTTTATTTATTTAGGCATATTTTACTGTCTATCATATATCTATCTATCTATTTATTGAGATATAGTTGATGTACAATATAGGTTTCAGGCGTACAACATAGTGATTTACCATTTTTAAAGGTTATATTCCTTCTATAGTCATTATAAAATATTGTGTATATTTCCTGTGTTTTACTATTTATCATTGTATCTTATTTATTTTATGTATAGTAGTTTGTACTTCCTAATCCCCTAAACTTAACTCCAAAATAGATATTTTTAATGATTGAATAAAATTTTATAATTTTCTTTATAAAGAAGATACTATTTGTTAGACATAATTTCACATACTTTATGTGTGACTTAAACATCATTTCAAGTTACAAACATATTTGAACTGACATTCAACTGTGCACAAAATGGTGTTGTTTTGTAAATATTAACGCTTTTTCAGTTAACAATGAACTGTACAGTTTGTGTATAATTTTAAAATAAAGATGTATTATTTGTAAATAATAACAATTTGTTTTTTTCATTCAGCTCTTACATCTTTTGCTACATTGGTTGCTTCATTTTGAATTTGCAGTATGATGCTTTGTAGAAATGATAATAATTCACATCTTTAAATTGTTCCTGATTTTAAAAAGAATAGATTTCAACAATTCACCTTAAGTGCAGTGTTTGTTATGGCTATCTCACCTAATTTCAGGTTAAGAAAATTCCTTTTTTATGGACACTCTTACTTATTTGACAAGAGAAATCAACCTGAACAGTTTAGCACATTCTTTATTTTGTTACTGTTATTAACAGTCTTTGATTCTACAAATGTATATAAAGTAAGTAGGAAACAACTCCCTGGAGGTTTAGAAAATAGCCATAGGGCATGTCAAAGCGAAAGCTGTTCAGTCTGCCACTTTATGACCCCATGGTTTGTAGTCCATCAGGTTCCTCTGTCCATGGGATTCTCCAGGCAAGAATACTGGAGTGAGCAGCTATTCTCTTCTCTAGGGGATCTTCTCCTCCTAGGGATCAAATCCAGGTATCCTGCATTGCAGGCAAATTCTTTACCATATGAGCCACCAGGGAAGCCCTGTAATCCAACTCAAAGTAATCTTTAAGTGAGTCATTGAAACATTGCTCTGAACATTTCTGTATCAGAAGGAACATGAGAAATCTGCTTCTGAGGGTGAGAGAATTGTTTAGTGGGGAAGAAAGACTGCAATCCCCATGTGACCACAAGTACCATTAATTGAAAGGCAAACTTCACTGTAATTCAGCTGGTGTTTCATATTTATGAGTTATAATTCCACCTAGGTGCTATAATATTATCTCCACTTTGCAGAGTAGCAGGAAGCAAATGCTTAGTTATATTATATGAGTTTACCAATGTCACATGACCTGGAGACAAGACCAGAGGAAGAAGTCAATCTTATTATCTTTAATTTCCTAGTCATTTCTACACAGCTACCAAGGTGACTTCTCCATATATTTGAGTCTAACTTCAAAAGATTACTCTTACAGAATTTTATGTGCTAAATTGATTATTTGATTAATGTGATTTAAATGAATTTCTGTAATATTTTATGGAATGCATTGTATATAATTCTATAAGTTCTTACATACTTAGTCATTCATTATCCAAGGCATTTGCTTCCAATCTAAAATTCTCACAATCTCCTCCTGATGTCACTTCTCCCAAAGTCTGTCACTTTATCAAGCTAACTTGTTCTTTTTCACTCTGAAAGTCACATAAGAAGCAACTTGTCATCTTCAGCTGCAGAAGCAGAACTTTCTGTGGGATCCCTGACTAACCAAGTCTGGGAAGCACCCAATCAGGTCAGCTATCCCTTCAATTCTGCTGAGTCTGAGGCTGAGACTTGGCCAGTCAGATCATTCTCTATATGCTGGTGACCCTCAACTCTAGGCCATTTAAATATTCCTAGTTTACCAAGAGATTTGATAAGATGTAAAAAATATTTCCCAATTCTAATTACTATTCTGATGAACTCTTTTCACCTGTCCACTAAATTTTAGAGGCATTGAAACCAAAACGAAGCAGTTCAAAGCTCTTTGCAAACTTGTAAATCTTATATACAAGTAACAGTATGTTCATTGTAATACATACATAATTGTGCTCCTCCTCAGTACCTTCAGTCGTATCCGACTATTTGTGACCCTATGGACCGTAGCTTGCCAGCCTCCTCTGTCTGTGGGATTTTCCAAGCAGCACTACTGGAGTATGCTGGCATGCCCTCCTCCAGGGGACCTTCCTGACCCAGGGTTCGAACCTGGGGCCTCCTGCATCTTCTGCATCACAGGTGGATTCTTTACCACTGAGCCACAGGGAAGCCCATCTACATGATACACAATATATATTAATCTGCATTAATCATCATCATATAGTACAATACTCTTGTATGTAGTTATATTAAAAAACAATATTATCATTATCCTGTTTCTTCAAGTAGGATCACATGATCCATAACCAGGAATTAACCATAGCTGAGTTATCTACAGGGCTTCCCAGGTTGCGCTGGTGATAAAGAACCTGCCTACCAATCAATGTAGGAGACATAAGAACTGTGGGTTCAATCCCTGGATCGGGAAGATCCCCTGGAGGAGGACGTAGCAACCTACTCCAGTATTCTTGCCCAAAGAATCCCATGAACAGAGGAGTCTGGTGGGCTACAGTCTATAGGGTGGCAAGGAGTCAGACATGACTGAAGCGACTTAGCACGCGTGTACACATGGGTTATTAATATTGTTTTCAATTCATAATTGTTTAACTTTGACACTATAATATTTTTAACATAATACAGAACTTCATTTTTAACATTTTTAAATAAAATTTTCCCTTTAAACAGGCACAGATGAATCAGACTAGTAGGGGTGTGTTGGTTGACACTCCCAGTGGCATGATGACAAAGATATACAGGTGACTTGGAACAAGTGTCTGTCACTGTGAAGAAGGGACTTCTGAGCACATCATCTTCCTACAGTGGCTCAGAAACATCACCCTGGTATCTGAGAATCAGTACAGTCCTGTGACCTTTATGTTCATTCAAATACAACATTTGAGGGAACTCTTTCTATTTTCTCTCTGCTCAAATTGTACTTTTATATTTGTGTGGTTTGGGGGGGCCTGAAAATAGTTCAGTAACAGGAATGTTGTCTGGAATTTGGGGCTTAGTTTCTGTACAGTACAAGGCTGTTTAAGAGATGCTTTTAAGTACAAGGTTTTCATTTCAGTTAAAAAATATCTGTACTTTTAAAGATCAATTTTACATTAATTAAAGCCTCAGGAATATTTCTAATCTATTTGTTCATTTATATTTCCTTGTTATTAAGCAGATATAAATGGATATTAATTTGGATATGAATTCTTTAATTACCATGGCAACAAAGAGAGATTGATTGAACCACATATTATAAAAAAAAAAAACCTGATTTGAATAAACTCATAACTTGAACGTATTTACAAAAGAAAAAGTTCTTCGAATAACCTTGTAAATAGTTTACTTGGAGAGCTGAAATATGCATTTTAAAGTTGAATATTTTACCAGGAGCACATACACACAAAAGCATGTTTTCTCCTTGACATGTTTCTCCATGCATCCTTCAGAGCCCAGCAGAAGTCAGGGAAAGGACTCCCATTAACACAGCTCAAAGGAGCTCAAAGGACTGAACTGCCCTAAGGGGCAGACGACCCCATTCAGCTAAGGAGTTTTGGGCTTCATTCCAGAGAGTTCATTAAGAAAGCAAAGAGGGTAAAAGTTCCCCAAAGATCACACACTACCTCGGCCTTAAAACTGCAATTTTAATTCTGGGGTGCTGAAACTGTGTCAAATAGCCTATAGCAAGCTATGTACTATGCACTGCAAAATGATGCAAAGTAAATACTTACTGTGTTTTGAGAACTAGCTCATTAGTAGGAGAAATACTATACTATACACACCCTAAGGATATTTGAGCATTCACATAGGCACATAAATGTTGATGTGAAGTGTCATTCATAGATGAGGCTAGCCTGTATATTTTTGTATTGACATAACTATTGAATTTCTACTCAGTTGACTAAGGGCTTGATGAGATTTGTTGGTTAAGGGAAACACCTGGATAAAACTAATGATCAAAATGGCCATAACTTGATTTTGAATACTACTTTCCCATTCCAAATATTTTCACTTAAAACAAAAGCCTGTAAAACAGGTGATAGTATTATGAGCCTAATTACACAGGTGGGAAAATTAAGGTTATCAGAGGGCAAACAAATGTCCCAAGATTCTGACATGAAGATATGTGTGCAAGGCATTTATATGTAAATGTGCTTGAGATCATTATGTGTGGGACATAGGAGAAAGAAACAAGATAGGCAGAGGAAGGGGGGGGGGTTGCAATGCAGTTCTAACACAGCCTTCAGTAAACATCATGGAAGGTCCTAGGATCTGGCATGACCCTTCAGAGGTCAGATCTGCAAGAGTATCGACCTTAATTTCTGAAGGGGATGATGGAAGAGAACAGTTGTGTGCTAGCATGCCCAGAAACTAGGGAAACCATCTTTTATTCTTGAAGGGTTATCTTGGTGCCACAACATAGTATCCACCAGATGGATCAGGAATTACACAGGTAAAATGTATGCAAACCAAAATACAAACTGGATTCTAAAATTAGAAATTCTACTCCTTCCCTATTGGCTCAGATGGTAAAGAATCTGCCTGCAATGCAGGAGACCCATGTTTAATCCCTGCATTGGAAATATCCCCTCTAGAACGGAATGTCAACTATTTTTACCTGGAGAATCCCCTGGACAAAGGAACCTGGTAGGCTATAATTTACAGGATTGCAAAGAGTCGGACACAACTGAGCAACTAACACATAACTTCATGTCACTCCTGCCATACATGTAACTATATATTATAATTTTGTAAGGTGTTCTATCATTTTGTACCAATTTACATGACTTCATTCATCTTTCATTAAAACTGAATTTTAAAACAGCATTCAACTATAAACAAAGAAGTTTGTTTACTTTATAAAGATAAAGTAATAATAGCAAGACATTTTCATAATGCTTATTTTCTGAACTGGTGAACATGTTGAAATATAAAAATAAGTACTGAATATGCCTTTATTATAGTTACATATAAAAAGAATAAGGATATATGAAAATTGAAGACTGATATTTTGGCTTGAAGCATCTCTAGGGTCAACAGGAGGTCTGAAGTTTATAAAAAAGAGAATGTAGACCTGGTCTAGGGGTCACCTATTATATAGTTATACTCTTTTTCTCTGGCTTTCAGGAAATGATTAAATCATGCACTATACAATTATTCTCAAGCCTGGAGTAATAGAAGAGTAACAGAAAGTGTTTAAGAGAGCAATTTTCTAAGTGTATATATGAAGCCACACCTTGTACTATAAATTCTCCATGTCTATGTGAAGATAAAATTGGCTTTGCTTGCTTATAAAATATGTAGTCCTTATGATTGTTCTAAATCCAGAGAATTAGTAGAATAAAATAAATTATTCCAGTAATATGAAACTATGAAGTCAAATGACTAGACAAAATTATATTACACAAAGTTATTTGTCCAGTAGAAAGTATGTCTTCATACTTCTAAATAAATCTCATTGTGTTAATGGTTCACTGGAATACATTCAGGTAGTACTTGCAAATCATCTGAACATCTTTATCTTCATCTGTAATGATAGCTGTTGAATGTCAGCTTCTAAAATATCACCAATAAAACCTGTTGGTAATAGAAAGATGACATTTTTGCTTTCAATAGTAAGAGAGAATATGACCTCAACAGAACTTTGGCAGTATCTGGAGGGAGAAAGGCAAAGTGGGTATCTTTTAGAATTTAAAGTGTGGTTTCAGGTGTATCTTTGAAAGGTGGGGACTCAGTTAAGACTGGCTATGTATGATATATCAGTAGTTTAAGATTGGTGAACATAGAAATCTGAGAATTTTGAGACAATGGGTTCAAATAGTCTTTGAGTTTAAATCATCAGTGAATGCTATCTAACAAGGGTCAAGTAGGGTATTATATGGGCTTCCCTAGTGGCTTAGACGGTAAAGAATCTGCCTGTAATGCAAGAGACCCACATTCAATCCCTGGGTTGGGAAGATCCCCTAGAGAAGGGAAAGGCAACCCATTCTGCTCAATATTCCTGCCTGGAGAATTCCATGGACAGAGGAGCCTGGCAGGCTACAGTCCATGGGGTCACAAAGAGTCGGACACCACTGACAGACTAACACTTTCATTATTTTCTCAGGGTGTTATATACTAGGGATAACCTGATAAGCCAAACCAGACAACGTCCTTATCTTGCAGAGTTTAGGTCTGTTGGGAGAGGATCTGGAGGAAGCTCCAAAACTGAACAATCAAGTTGTTTGCCTCAGCACTAGTCTTCTGAAAATAAAGTCATGTTAATGTAGACAGAATGTGTTTAGGGGAAGATAATTTCTTTCTCATAGTCAAGAGATGACTTGCTGGTGTTAAAATGTCAACACTGGATTTCAGCTCCTCAATGATTAGCTGTGGGACTTTGGATGAGTTCCTAAATTTCACTGTACAACATTTTCCTTTTCTGTGCTTACATATGTTTGTCACGAGGATTAAACAGACAATATTATGAAGACAATTTGAACTGCAACTGACACATAGTAAGTAAATCAGTAGGTTTTTCCTATTTCCCTCACACTTTACCATCCATTTGCACAACATTCACTATTTTCCAAGTATGTGCCTCTTTTAGGCAAGAACTAAGGGGTGGGGAAAAAAAAAAGATAATTTTATTTGGAGGGCTTCCCTTGTGGCTCAGCTGGTAAAGAATCTGCCTGCAATAAGGGAGACCTGGGTTCGATCCCTGGGTTGGGAAGATCCCCTGGAGAAGGGAAAGGCTACCCACTCCATTATTCTGGCCTAGAGAATTCCATGGACTATACAGTCCTTGGGGTCACAAAGAGTCGGACACGACTGAGCAACTTTCACTTTCACATAGTACATTCAAATAATCATCTCATTGAGTGCCTATGTGTGTGTGCATGCACATACCATTAAGACATTCTTCAAGGCTCATTTAACAAATTAAAAGTAGAATGTCACACAAACATTGCTGAAAATAAAGCATTTGAAAGCACCTAAGTTTTTAACACACATTAAAAATTATAACATTGGATGGTATTATTGTAGACTAAAACTCCTCTTATGGTTGCTTACACTTTTTCTACTTTAATGATAAAAATATATATATATATGGCAATAAAATGCCATTATGGTTATCAGAATAACAGAGGATCAAGTAGAGCCAGAAAGCAGAGTCCATAATATTTAGGTTGTTTGTGGCATTATTCTTCTAAGAGACATTTATGGACTAAATATGGAGTAGATATTTAGAGAGTAAATAAAAAAACCTAATATGGGGCTTTTCTGGTGGCTCAATGGTAAAGAATCTGCCTGCCAATCCAGGAGACTTGGATTCAATCATGAGTCTAGTAGATCTCCTGGAGAAGGAAATGGCAACTCACTCCACTATTCTTGCCTGGGTAAGAAGGGAAAGAGGAGCCATGCAGGCTATAGTCCATGGGGTTGCAAAGAATCATACATGAGTTAGTGACTAAGCAACAGCAGAAATATGGGTCAAGTGGGGTGTTATATACTGGGATAACATAATATCCTGATAACCCAAACTAGACAATGTCCCTGTCTTGACAGAGTTTTGGTCTGTTGGGAGAGGAAAATATAAATCAAATCACCGTGCAAGGAAATAATGATAGAGATGTGAAAAGAAGGACGATCCTGGATGGCTTTCCGTAGAAAATGTCATTTGACAAAGGATAAGCAGGCATCTACTAAGCTAAAAGGCTGAAGGTCCTGGGATGAGGTTTCCACACATAGAATGTTCTACGGTGGGAGGACAAATAATCATTGGCCTGAAGGAAGGCTAGTGCAATGCTGTTGCAGAGAGCTGGGGAGAGTATTGAATGAAATCAAGCCAGGCAGATTGTAGGGGTCTGACTGTGTAGAATCTTAAAGTCTATCTAGAATCCACTTTAAGGATTTTGACCCTATTCTAAACTCACTAGCAGATTTTAAGCAGGGTTGAGAGAAGAGGGTGGGGAAGAAGAACCCATATGATCCCTGACTGAGATTTAGAGTAAACTTTGTAAAGCTACCTTTTAGAGAAGTAATTGGAATAAATAGTGATGTTCTTAAAGGATAGATATTTCTTCTCCTGTGAATTTTCCCATTTTATGTCAGTAGGTAACTTATTGCTGCTTTATAGTTACTGAGTTTATGATTTGAGCTGTAGAATTAAATAACTATATATATATATATATATATATATATATATACTATGGCAATGTCTATTTACAGAACAGTTATTCCCTGTAACAGAACTTTAATTTAATCTACATTGTCAACTATAAATAAAAATATAGAGTGATAAAAACCAAGTAAATAAAGGAAAATCGCTATCCTTTCTTATTAGATACTTAACATACTTTGATTCATTTGTGCTGTTTATTTTCATCTGCTTTTAAACAAGGCTCTATTAGTAAGGATTGGATATTGTACCAACTGACTTCATTTTCTTTAAATTTGGAAAAGCCATCCTAAAGAAAAGACTTGTTATAGAAGAATAAAAGGAGACTACAATTCTCAATTTCTTGGAAGTCTATCATTTTAAAGAGGCAATGGGCTCATTGGGCTCATTTCTGGAATATAAATGCAGTCCCTACAAGCAAAATTTATGGACTGGTAAAGTAAATTCAGAATTAGACATGGATTTTAAGTAATTAGACCTACTGAACAGTGGAGCTTCCAGTATCTAGAAATAGTCTAGCAGAAGTTTCATTCTGATCTCAAACTCTAAAAGAAACCCCAAGTTAAGATTCTGATTTTATTTTTCTGAAAGAAAACCTCTATCAATGTTACTACTTGTTCCCTAGAAACATCTGCCTCTGAATCGTGAGTCTCACTTTCAACCATGATGATAGAACATTCTTTTACCTCTTTGCAACTAATGTCTCAGAGTGACTACCACAACCACCTTGTGTGCATTACTTGCTCAGTTGTGTCTGACTCTTCACGACCCCACAGACTCTAGCCTCTGTCCATGGAATTCTCCAGGCAGGAATACTGGAGTGGGTAGCCATTTCCTTCTCCAAGGAATCTTCTTGATTCAGTGATCAAATCCAGGTCTCCCACATTGTAAGCAGATTCTTTACTGTTTGAGCCTTCAGAGAAGCCCCAACAGCCACCTTAGTTTTGGAAAAAGTAAAGTAAATAGCAGATGTCAAAATGAAAAAAAAATCAAATGAAGTTAAAGTATGTTTCAGAATTGAAAATAAGCTGAGTTAATGACCTAGTGCTGGTTGAATTTCCGAGAAGGCAATGGCACCCCACTCCAGTACTCTTGCCTGGAAAATCCCATGGGCGGAGGAGCCTGGTAGGCTGCACCCCATGAGGTCGCTAAGTTGGACATGACTGAGTGACTTCACTTTCATTTTTCACTTTCATGCATTGGAGAAGGAAATGGCAACTCACTCCAGTGTTCTTGCCTGGAAAATCCCAGGGACGGGGGAGCCTGGTGGGCTGCCATCTGTGGGGTCACAGAGTCAGACATGACTGAAGCGACTTAGCAGCAGCAGCAGCAGCAGCTGGTTGAATTTAGGTGAGTGAGAACATTGTTAGTATTTACTTTTTCAGGCAAACCAGTTGCTTGAATTTTATTAATCTTGTTTTTTTTCTTTCCTCTCACTTAGATATGGTGCTTGAATTAGTCACAACAGGCTAAGTATCAGAGACTGTGCCCCATAAACTCAGAAGCTCTAACAGTAACTTGGCAGTAGCTAAATAAGTCATATTTTTAAATAGGGTCAAGTTGTAAAGTTTGTGAAACAAGCTCAGTCCCTGGCTGTAGACACTGTATTGAGTAAGTGTGAGCAAGTTATTTGACCTTTATAAGTCTCAGTTTTTTCATCAGTAAAATTGGGCATAATAATATTATTCAGTGTTTTGGGATTTTGTGAGAATTAAATGATTCATATATCAGCATAGCACCTGGTATATAAAAAATGCAATAAATTTTCCATATTAATATTATTATGAAGTAAAGTATCTTATTCTACTGCTTTGGTTCCAGTTCAGTTTAGTTGCTTAGTCATGTACGACTCCTTGTTTTCCATGGACTGCACCACACCAGGCTTCCCTGTCCATCACCAACTCCCAGAGCCTACTCAAACTCATGTCCATAGCTTCAGTGATGCCATCCAACTATTTTATCCTCTGTCGTCCCCTTCTCCTCCCACCTTCAATCTTTCCCAGCATCAGCGTCTTTTCCAACAAGTCAGTTCTTCACATCAGGTGGCCAAAGTATTGCAGTTTCAGCTTCAGCATCAGTCCTTCCAATGAATATTCAGGACTGATTTCCTTTAGGATGGACTGGTTGGATCTCCTTGCAGTCCAAGGGATTCTCGAGAGTCTTCTCCAACACCACAGTTCAAAAGCATCAATTCTTCGGAGCTCAGCTTTCTTTATAGTCCAACTCTCTCTCACATCCATACAAGACTACTGGAAAAACCATAGCTTTCACTAGACGGACCTGTGTCGGCAAAGTAATGTCTCTGCTTTTTAATATGCTATCTAGGTTGGTCATAGCTTTCCTTCCAAGGAGCAAGTGTCTTTTAAATTCATGGCTGCAATCACCATCTGCAGTGATTTTGGAGCCCCCCAAATAAGGTCTCTCACTGTTTCCACTGTTTCCCCATCTATTTGCCATGAAGTGATGGGACCAGATGCCATGATCTTAGTTTTTTGAATGTTGAGTTTTAAGCCAACTTTCTCACTCTTCTCTTTCACTTTCATCAAGAGGCTCTTTAATTCTTCTTCACTTTCTACCATATCTGAGGTTTAGCCAGCAGTTAAAATAATTTCCTTGCTTTGAATATTATTTTACTTAAGATTTTAGCATAGCTTAAAGGGAAAAGAGCACTGGGCTGGAACTTTAGCAGTTTCCCACCTTTCTTCTTCATATGGATAAAACATTTTAAGGAAAGAAGGTAGAATAAACTAGTACAGAAATGACATACCCCAGATGAACATAAGAAATGACACAAGAAACACCGAGTCAGATATAAATGGACTTCAGGCGTGATTTGGTGAAAAATAGGTTGTTTGTTCATTAACTACAATTTGAGCTCAGGAACTTTAAAAATCCTGAATAAAAATCTATACATGCAAAAATGATTGTTTGGTAATTCCTAATCAACACATGTAATTTACTAAATGACACACTCGACTGAACGACTTCACTTTCACTTTTCACTTTCATGCATTGGAGAAGGAAATGGCAACCCACTCCAGTGTTCTTGCCTGGAGAATCCCAGGGACTGGGGAGCCTGATGGGCTGCTGTCTATGGGGTCGCACAGAGTCGGACATGACTGAAGTGACTTAGTAGCAGCAGCAGCAGCACCTGTAAACAGTGTGATGGATGAATATATAGTTTTGTTTTTAACTTCAACCATTTGCCACCAGGGAGTCGAGGACATTTTTTACATAGAATCTGTTATATAAGTGCCTAGATACTGGCTTGACCTATTAATTTCTTCTATTAATATTATCATTATTATTCTTAATATTTTAAATCCACTGTGTCTCATTCTGTCAACAGCACACTGGAATCTTCCTGGACCCTCACTTCTACATTTTTGGACTATAACAACATTAACTTTTACAGCTGACATCTACTGAGTAACTAACATTTCATGTGATTTTCTACAACATTATCACCTTGCAAAATTGATATAACACTTCATTTTTATTGCTGAAAAAACTGAAATTTGGACTGTGCTGTGCTGTGCTTAGTTGCTCATTAGTGTCCAACTCTTTGCAACCCTATGGACTGTAGCCCACCAGGCTCCTCTGTCCACAGGGATTCTCCAGGTAAGAATACAGGAGTGGGTTGCCTTCCTCCAGGGGGTCTTCCCAGCCCAGGGATCAAACCCGGGTCTCCCACATTTCAGGTGGATTCTTTACCATTTGAGCCACAAGGGAAGCCCTTACATAAGAGGTTGGATTAAAATTGAGGTTTTCACAGATGAAACAAGTCAGGCTCCCTTGGCTAGACAGCTTAATAATAATATTTTTAGAAGAAGCAACTTTTAAATATCTTGGACAAGCAAACTTCTTAATTATTTTGCCTTTTATAAATTTGAACAGGTTAACTTATTACCTGAGGTTGTCAGGCTAATAAATATCAAAGCTACTTTAAATTCAGTCACTGTGCCAATCTTATCTCTTCTCTTAAGCTGAATAACTTAACAATCACTTCAGATGAGGAAGCACTGTGGATATCTTCTCATCATTCTTAGTAGGATACATTCGTTTAGAAACATTTTGTTGTTGTTGTTCAGTTGTTAAGTCGTGTCCGACTCTTTGTGACCCCATGGACTGTAACATGCCCGGCTCCTCTGTCCTCTGTTATCTCCTAGGGTTTGCTTAAATTAATGTCCATTGATTTGGTGATGCTGTATAACCTTCTCATTCTCTGCTGCTCCCTTCTCCTTTTGCCTTAATCTTTCTCAGCATCAGGGTCTTTTCCAATGTGTTGGCTCTTTGAATTAGGTGGCTAAAGTACGGGGGCTTTAGCTTCAGCATCAGTCTTTCTGAAGTATATTCAGGATTGATTTCCTTTAGTGAACACTTAACATGTAGTGGGCATTATTCTAGGTTCTGAGATAAAGTGATGAGACCTTAAACAAGGCCTATACTCTTCTGAGATTTTAGACTCTTGGATGGAGACCAACAATAAGACAATAGGTTAAAGAGTCAATAGTATAATTTGAGATATTTATAAGTCTTCTGAAAAAAAAATAAGCAAAATAGGAAAGAAGGAAATGACAAGAATGGGGTTAATATTTTAAGTATCATATGAATGCTTGCTGCTGCTAAGTCGCTTCAATCATGTCCAACTCTGTGCGACCCCATAGACGGCAGCCCATCAGGCTCCACTGTCCTTGGGATTCTCTAGGCAAGAACGCTGGAGTGGGTTGCCATTTCCTTCTCCAATGCATGAAAATGAAAAGTGAAAGTGAAGTTGCTCAGTCGTGTCCGACTTTGCAACCCCACGGACTGCAGCCTACCAGGCTCCTCCATCCATGGGCTTTTCCAGGCAAGAGTACTGGAGTGGGTTGCCATTGCCTTCTCCATATGAATGCTTAGCATATAAATTAATCTCTCTCAGGAGAGACTATTTGAACTGACAGATATTAAGAAGAAAGAAAGAAATTACATGAACATAGGAGGAAAAGAAAGTAAAACATCTGAGGTGGGAACAAATTTGCAGTGCTTGAGTCATAATGCAAATGTGAATTTGTATAATATATAATAGAAGAGAGGGAGATGGGTGAGAGGGGGGAAACAGAGAGATAGCAGGTTTAGATCAGGTAGGGTCTTGTTCACCCTAGTATAGAATATGAATCTCTTCCTAAATGTAACTGGAAATCATTAAAATGTTTTAAAAAGAAGAATCATATGATGTTTCTTTCCTTTTCTAACAGATTTGTAGGAACGTGGAAAGTACAGAAGTGAAAAGATGAATTAGGAGACTTGCAAAAATCTGGGGAATAACATACAAACCAGTATTTGTCCTTCTCAAGTTGATGAAAGATCTTGATGCTGCTAAAGTAATTTTTACAATTATAAAACCCTCCCCCACCCCCAAATTGGCCACTTTTGTGTTATTTAATCCAGTTTTATTCATTTTCTTACTATGTAGTGGGGAAAATTAATAATTTCATCAGAACTCTGGCTTTTATGTATATCTCCAGTGACACAGCAGGAGCAGAAACAGCTCAGAATCATTGGTCAACAATTAAAATGTATCTACGTGACCTCCATAATTTAAATTTACAGCAAGGATGAGGCTCTGAAAAATGAAAATCATATGGATGTACTGAGAAATCAGTAGGCGGTGGAGCACAGGTGGCATTATTTATTTAAATTTAGGGGAAAATCTACAAATAGGCAAGGTAATAATTCAGAAAAGAGGCAAAGTCTTATTTTGGGAAATAGGAAAATAATAGCAGAATTTCAGATAATTTGCTATTACAGTATTTATTTACAGAGGGATAAAGAAGGTTTGTTGGCATTTGTCAATAATTCATAGTTATCATAAGATTAATTTTTGAATCTTGACCATTCTGTTTTGAGACAATCTTAGATATGTTTTTCTTCATGAAGAATCATTTAAAAGGCACATTTTGTCAACAATTACAACTCTTTTAGAGAATATATCACCTCTTTAAATCTATAACTCTATATTTATCCAAAACATTTTCATATTTTAATTATTATTATAAGTGAAATTGTTCATTACTTTTTAGAAGTTCAGTTTAGTTCAGTCGCTTACGTTGTGTCTGACTCTTTGCTACCCTATGGACTGCAGCACACCAGGCCTCCCTATCCATCACCAACTCCTGGCCCATTCAAAACTGCTTGTCACAAAAACACATGTAATCCAGGGGGTTATGCATAATATTCCTTCATTTATCTCATCAAGTTACCATTAAGTTCTATTTTGGTGGAGTTTGCTTTGGGTGGAAATTCAGAAATAGCTTCTCTTTCTTCTCTCCTGTTCATTCCTTATCAACTATTCCCATCATAGTGTTTGTTTGGTTTTTCAGTGTCCTCTCTTCCCTGCTCCCGGTCCTATTTCCACTCTGCACAACTAAGTTCCTCAAAGTTCAATATGCTCCAAATACCATCTTGTTTATATCTTTGGAGGAGGTGTGAGGTCTTTCAGATTCTTCAGAGTAGAGAAAACCAAACATCCTGTCTCTTGCCAATATTGACCATATGCTGCATACATATTTGATTATGAAAAGTAGCCTTGATTTCTACTTGATACATCTCTAAGCTTGTAATGGTGTGATGGGGGCACATACATGGAGAGGAAATTATAAAGCTGCTTGAAAATAATGGTAGAGCAAAGTAAGTGAAATGAAGAAATTGAAGGTAAACACTAAAAATGAGCAGCAAGACTGAAATCTGGGATAATGGGGACATTTTGTTGAGACAGACTAGATAATTAAGAAACATTTGTTACATGAAGTGAATTAGAGTTAGCAGAGTATTCAGTTCAGTTCAGTTCAGTCGCTCAGTCGTGTCCGACTCTTTGAGACCCCATGAATTGCAGCACGCCAGGCCTCCCTGTCCATCACCAACTCCCGGAGTTCACCCAAACTCATGTCCATCGAGTCCATGATGCCATCCAGCCATCTCATCCTCTGTCGTCCCCTTCTCCTCCTGCCCCCAATCCCTCCCAGCATCAGAGTCTTTTCCAATGAGTCAACTCTTCACATGAGGTAGCCAAAGTACTGGCGTTTCAGCTTTAGCATCATTCCTTCCAAGGAAATCCCAGGGTTGATCTCCTTCAGAATGGACTGGTTGGATCTCCTTGCAGTCCAAGGGACAGGGTTAAGGAAATGGTAGGCATATGAAGCATTGCTTAGTAAGAGCACAGCAAGGTTGGAGACTAATAGGATATAAAACAAATTGTTTCAATGATCACAGTGAAGCACTGAGTCTTGGGTTATAGTGGTACTAGACTCAAAAAATTGTAGAAGAGGGTAAAAATATAATTTAGATATTTGCCACATAAAAGTGTAGTCTACAGACAATTAGCAACAGCTGAGATGGAAGCTCATTAAAAATGAAACTCGGCCCCTCCTCATGTTCCAAGTCTAATGAAAAAGATTTTATAAATGAAATCTTCATGTGATTCATACATACATTGAAATTTAAGAAGCACTAATTCTTGATTAATATAAGAGAAGGTAAAGTGGATAGTAGCAAATATCAAAAATTTTTGGCAATGGCAAAACATTTATTATAAATCATTCAGTGACAGGATTAACAATCTTAATGTCTAGGAGTAGACATAGTTTTTGTAAAGAAAAATAAAAGATAAATATTTGTGGGATAAACAAATGAAGAAACAAAATACAGGTTGGTAACTGGTAAACAGCAGAGAAAATAAAGTGGAGAGAAAAGACTTTTCCATTTGTCCAACCTGTCTCCATGGTCAGACTCTCTGCTCCATTTCTCTTATAACATAAATTACAAAGTGTGTCTCCTTTCTCTAATCAAGACCTATCTGTGCATCTGAGTCCTGATGCTTTGGCAGCAGAAAGCCCCATTTTAGCTTTCCCTATTAGGACTTAAGAGAGGAAGCTGTGCTGGCCACTGCTTTCTTATTTGTCCCTTGATCATCCTAATTGAAAGTGAAACTTTGCATTTATTGAGAGTGACTTCAGATGGAAATTGGAGAACTATCTAGACAGCAGGGATCTGGAGACCAAACCGCTCTGGGTAATTTCTTCCCCAGGATTATGCAGAACCAATCCACATTACAGCTTTCTGTCACCTTTTGAGTTGTTAGCTATTAAACAGGGATGGGGGCTGGGCAGCCCTTGATAAGCCTTGCTCATTTTGTCACAGATGATTTCAAATTTTTCAGCTTATGTGTAGAAATTATATAATTTTTGACATAAGGGAAAATGGAGCAATACCCTCTGGGGCAGATGTCATAATGAATGTCATAAGTGCCAAGAGCCCTTGAGGGTTGTGGAATTTATAATGAAAAAGAAGTATTTTTCTGTTAAATAATGTACCACTTGGAGATAAGCAGAGTTTTCTGAACGGTATAATTCTGGTACACCTATGCTAAAAACTCATAATAAATGGTAGAGGGATTTGGGGTACTGATACTGGAATAGGGAGATCAATCAAAGTGGTCAAGCACATCAATCTTGCAGGTCCACTGGCTAGTGACTGGGATCACCACCATGAGTTTCATGAAAGTAAAGACTGTAAAGTAAAGACTGTAAAGCCATATTGAAGTAGCATAATTTATCTCAATCACTTTCAAAAATTTTTAACATGTTTGCTTTAAATATATTCAGTCATGTCCGACTCTTTGCAACCCCATGGAGTGTAGCCTGCCAGGCTCCTCTGTCCATGGAATTCTCCAGGCAAGAATACTGGAGTAGGTTGCCACATTCTTCTCTAGGGGATCTTCCTGATCCAAGGATCAAACCTGAGTCTCCTGCATTGCAGGCAGATTCTTTATCAGCTGAGTCACCAGGGAAGCCGGTGATTTTATATACCAATTTTGTTTTTTTAACAACTTACATACTAAATTTTATTATTTTCATAATGGTAGATTCTGGACAAAGTGGAGACAATGAGAATAAGGGCAATCCATTAGAATTTCTATCAAAAATCACTACATTATGAAACTTAGTAGTTTTATATATTAAAATGCAAATTACATTTAAAAAGTAAGAAATATGTTTGGACCTTTTGCAGACCAACACAATATTCTTTTAAAAACTGATGATGTGCTCTTGCACTTAACTCTGACAGTAATTCACAAAACACAAAATCACATTTTTTATACTCTTTTCTAGTCTGAGCTTGGGAATAGCGGTAAGAGAGAAGAATAAAAAATAAAGTTCAGTGCTCAGAAAAAATAATCTTTCATAATTTTTAATATATTAAAGGGTGCAAAAATTTCATTCAGAAAAGCCAATCATTGCTATAAGCCAATAAATATAACAGAGTTTTAAAATACTTTTATAATCAAAATCAGCTAATGTTTACTAAAAACATATACCTATATATACTATATAGTTTAGAAAAATAGTGTATTGGTGAAATGATTCTGAAAGCATTCATTTGATGCAATTATTAAACGTATGTAAAAAAAGACATTTTCAATGACATCCCATATTCAGATTATATCAGGAAACTATACTTGAAAGGTAAATAGGTCAATCTAATTGCTTTTCTCTTAAATCAAGGGTTTTTCTCTATCAGAGGGCTTTCCTTTCTGCCCATTCTACTCTTATTAATGCTATTACAAGCATATTACACAGATAATAATGTTCTGATCTGCTTGGACATTATTATATGCTTCTCTGGTCACTAGTAGGACTGGGAAAAGCTGTAGTTAGTATAAAGACTATTTTTAATGTGTTGTCTCTATATTAAACAATTAAGATATTAAAAGGTGAATAAACCTTTCCATTTGGGATCAATATTAATAGCTGTAAAAACTAACTCTGCATTGGAAGAGCTCATAAAATTTCCCCTAAAGTAATAATGGCTTTTCCTGGTGGCTCAGATGGTAAAGAATCTGCCTGCGATGCAGTAGACCTGGGTTCAATTCCTGGGTCAGGAAGATCCCCTGGAGAAGGGAAATGGCTACCCACCCCAGTATTCTTGCCTGGAGAATTCCAGCCCTGCCAGGCTATAGTCCATGGGGTTGCAAAGAGTTGGACATGACTGAGTAACTAACACTTTCACTTTCAAAGTAATAATACATCCTTCATCTGCATTCAATCAATCTGACTGGAGTGAAAATACGCTCCTGATGGTTCATCTGAGATGTGGGGGAACAAACTACTTTATATAAATATTCTCAAGATGATCAGTATAGGATAATAAAAGATTCATTGACAAGACTCCCAGCATTCATCTTTGGACAGACTGCTGAAGGTCAAAGTAGAAACAAAAATGAAGAATAGCCAAGGCAATTATGTTGAGTCCACCAAACATTGGAGAAGGAAACGCAACCCACTCTAGTATTCTTGCCTGGAAAATCCCATGGACAGAGGAGACTGGTGGGCTGCTGTCCATGGGGTCACACAGAATCAGACATGACTGAAGTGGCTTAGCATGCATGCCTGCATTAGAGAAGGAAATGGCAACCCACTGCAGTGTTCTTGCCTGGAGAATCCCATGGACAGTGGAGCCTGGTGGGCTGCCGTCTATGGGGTCGCACAGAGTTGGACAGGACTAAAGCAACTTAGCAGTAGCAGCAGCCACCAAACATTTAGGCCAGTAACTATTTTAACAAGTTTTAAAGTGATGAATTTCAATGACGTGTTACCTCTAACTCAGCCTTCTATATGCACTCAAGATTTGAAGCTTAAACTTTGAAAAATGAAATGTCCCCAAAAAAGGGAAACAACTGAAGCAAGAGTTTCTTTCTATGAATTCATAGTTTATACATGTGCACAAATGTATATAAAAGATGTTCTGCCTAAAAGATGTCCCTCAGTATAGTTTGAGAGGCTTTTATCAAAGAACAAATTGATTTTGCTATAATCACTACAGGTCATTTCATTTGTATGAGAAAAAAATATGCATACATTTATGTAGTGTCAACCTTATCAACAAAGCCACAGCTCTTAACACTTGACTAAATACAATACCTTGCTGGTCAGAGATGTAATCAGTACATGGTTTACCGAAAAAGAAATATATATAACCAAGTTTTATATTTGTATGGAAAGAGTTATTAGCATGGCAAGTATTGAAGAGAGTTCAAATTTCAGAGTAAGAGGAAATACCAAAATGTCATAAATCTCTTGAGGTTCAATTTAATTACTGGCTCAACTTTAGAAAAACAGGCTCAGGGAATGGTTTGAAGTATGGAGATATTTTCTTTGATGCTTTAGTGTTACAAGCAATATGTAAATAGACTTAAAGTTCCCCCCTCAGTCACTGTCAATTATAAATATCACCATTGTTTATTGACTGTCTTTTTATTTCTGCCTCTACTATTTGATGTGATTTATTTTGTTGAGTGGCTCTAACACTTGCTAGTGTAGTTTTATACACCAGCACAAGTATTATTGTATTGTATTATATACACAAGTATTATTCTCTATGGTCAGGCTCCTTGTTCATATAATTAAATAAATGTTTAAGTCCTTAGAGAAAAGTTAACATTATTTATCTATAAAACAACAATGAACTAAGCTTGTTCAATAAAAAAACTAAAATTCTACCTAATGGGCTGATAAACCATGAAATAATTCTAATATTTTCCCAATCAAGGACTTGGCAGACAATACTCTAACGATGTTTGTGTGATGAAGGGGTCCAATATGATGGCACAGGAAGGATTTGAACTCATCTCTACCCATAGACACTGAATCTACACCTGTATGTAGAGTAATTCCTACTGAGGAATAACTGAGAGCCGACTGAACAGCTTCAGCATGACAAACCACAGAAGGATCACAGGTCAAGAGTAGGGATACGGAGATACCACAGTGATGGAAACCCCACTCCCCACTCATGTACAGACACAACAACAAATAAGCAACAAATGACAAACATAACAAAAGAGAAACAGGTTCAAAGATACAAAGAAGAATCTGGTAGTTGCCAGGCAGGAAAGGGTATAGGGATGGTTGAAATTGGAAAAGGAAACTAAGAAGATATAAAGTAACTAAGTCACAGGGGTACAATGTACACCATAGGGAATATAGACAATAATATTGTAATGACCTGCCTCTTGAGAAATCTGTATGCAGGTCAGGAAGCAGCAGTTAGAACTGGACATGGAACAACAGACTGGTTCCAAATAGGAAAAGGAGTACATCAAGGCTGTATATTGTCACCCTGCTTATTTAACTTATATGCAGAGTACATCATGAGAAACACTGGGCTGGAAGAAGCACAAGCTGAATCAAGATTGCCGAGAGAAATATCAATAACCTCAGATATACAGATGCAACCACCGTTATGGCAGAAAGTGAAGAGGAACTAAAAAGCCTCTTGATGAAAGTGAAAGAGGAGAGTGAAAAAGTTGGTTTAAATCTCAACATTCAGAAAACGAAGATCATGGCATCCGGTCCCATCACTTCATGGAAATAGATGGAGAAACAGTGGAAAGAATGTCAGACTTTATTTTTTGGGGCTCCAAAATCACTGCAGATGGTGACTGCAGCCTTGAAATTAAAAGACGCTTACTCCTTGAAAGAAAAGTTATGACCAACCTAGATAGTATATTCAAAAGCAGAGACATTACTTTGCTGACTAAGATCCGTCTAGTCAAGGCCATGGTTTTTCCTGTGGTCATGTATGGATGTGAGAGTTGGACTGTGAAGAAGGCTGAGCATCAAAGAATTGATGCTTTTGAACTGTGGTGTTGGAGAAGACTCTTGAGAGCCCCTTGGACTGTAAGGAGATCCAACCAGTCCATTCTGAAGGAGATAAGCCCTGGGATTTCTTTGGAAGGAATGATGCTAAAGCTGAAACGCCAGTACTTTGGCCACCTCATGTGAAGAGTTGACTCATTGGAAAAGACTCTGATGCTGGGAGGGATTGAGGGCAGGAGGAGAAGGGGATGACAGAGGATGAGATGGCTGGATGGCATCACTGACTAGATGGACATGAGTCTGAGTGAACTCCAGGAGTTTGTGATGGACAGGGAGGCCTGGCGAGCTGTGATTCATGGGGTCGCAAAAAGTCGGACATGACTAAACGACTGAACTGAACTGAACTGAAACTTGCATGGTGACAGGTTATAACTAGATATGTGGCGACCATTTTGTACTACATAAAAATATCAAATCACTATGTGGTATTCCTATAATTAATATAATATTGTAAGTCTATTATACTTCAATAAGTATTAAAAAATAAATTTAAAATTATTTTTATATCTATACCAATAGCCTTACATATAGTTTTTGGAAAAAGCATTTCTCTTAATGAGTTTTGGTGCTTGAAGGTTTGGATTTGGATGTCAAGTACGAGTTGCAAGCTCTTGGGAATTTTTTTTTTTTTTCCTCTTTCTGAACTGCATTCTGTAATAACTAATATTCACCAGATATGAGTTAGAAATTTTAAATAAGATAATCTTTGTAAAGCATTCAGCAAAGAGCTGAAATTCAGCAAAGTGTCAAGCTCTTTGACACTTAAGATGAATTCAATAAATGAATAATTCCTCAGGTTCTACCTTTTATGTAACTGTCTGTGTGTGTTAGTGGCTCAGTTGTATCTGACCCTTTGTGACCCCATGGACTGTAGCCTGTCAAGCTCCTCTCTCCATGGGATTTCCCAGGCAAGAATGCTGGAGTGGGTAGCTATTCCCTTCTCCAGGGGACCTTCCTGACTCAGGGATTTTCAAACCTGGGTCTCTTAAGTCTCCTGCATTAGCAGGCAGATTCCATACCACTGCACCACCTGGACAACCCTTTATATAACTGAATCCCTCATAAATCACATCGTTTGTTTTTTGTCAGGCAACATAAGACTATGATACAGTGCTTGTAGAGGCCTTTCCTAATGGCTCAGTGGGTAAAGAATCCACCTGCAAGGTAGTCACAGGATCAACACAGGTTTGATCCCTGGGTTGGGAAGATCCCTTGGAAGAGGAAACAGCAACCCACTACAAACAGGCACAATGAGCTGGGGAACTTTTTTTTTTTAATAAAACATTCACATTTTTGCAGTGAGAACTGCTTTATTCTTGGTTGTTTTCCTTTTACCAATACAAAGGATTTCTATGAATCGTTGTTTCATTTTTCTTAACTGTGCAATAATCTCCTATAAGTGGATAATTTATTCAATATAAAGAGTTTACTTTAAAGCACTATTATATAATTTACAATATAGTCTTTCTATTTGGACATGTTATATTAAATTTTACTGAAGGCTGATTAGCTAATGAAAGTATTTTTAGTAGCAAAACAACATCAATAGAAATAAGAATGACTCTAATTAGTTTTAAGAATAGTTTGATTCAATCCAAGACCATATACTATGTATTGCCTGCCTTGTTCCAGGTGCTAAAGACATCATTTTAAAAAAAGAGTTATCATATACTGTGAAACTTACATTATATTGTTAGTGGAGGGAATAAAAAATCAACAACTAAGTAATGTCTCTATTGGTGACAAGAACTTTGAAGGAAAATAAAGCTGGATGATAAAAATATTATCCGATACCAGTGAGGACAGGGTACCAAATGGAAGCCAACTTCTCTTTGATTAAAAAAAAAAAAAAAAAAGTAAGGGGAAAAGACAAAGCAATATCTTATAAAACTATATTTCAGGTAGAAACAGCAGCAAACATAAAGGCCCTAAGGTGAGAATCTGTTTTATGTGTTTGAGAAGCAAGAAAAAAAAGTTTTATGGCAGGGGGAAGCAAGGATTGAATAGTAAGAGATAATATTGTGGAAGCATCAGGGTTCCAAATCCTGTAGGGGCTGGTAGGCCATTACCTGGGCTTTGGATTTTATTCCATGTAATACAGGGAGCTTCTAGAGAAAGCTGAGCAGAGGCATAGTTAGATCTGATTTTTGTGTTTAAAAGATCACTGCTGCCTGTGTGGTTAACTGACTGTGAAGGAACAAGGGTGGGAAAAGGGAGACTATTTAGAAGCCTGTTGTATTAATTCAGGTGCTTGCTGATGCTGCTCTGCATTAGGGAGACAGAGTAGAGATGTGAGAAATAAATACTAGGATCTAAATGTATTTTGAAGGGAGAACAAAAATAAGTCCCTAGTGTGAGGTTATATGTGGGATGTGAGAGAAAGAGAGGGGAAAAAAAAAAAAATTTCAGAGGACCAGGAAAAAGGCACGTAATGGAAATTTACTGGCTCAATTAACATAACAATCGAGAAGCAGGCCAGGCTCCAAGGACCCTTTGATCAGCGTTCTGGCTCTGTTCTGTGATCCTCTCGGAGTCATCATCCTCTATTGGCAGGTCTTATCCTTCATGGAGCTGAAATGACGGCAGAAATTCAAATGACCCATCTGTATGTCATACTATTCAGGAGAGAGAACTTTTTTCCAAATACTATCAAATTAAAATCATAAATTTTCCTCTGTTAGACCCAATTAAACTGTATTTCTACATCTGAGCCGAACACAAGGGACTGGAGAATGCCATATGCTGAGAAGACTTCAGAGTGCCCTGACTGTGGCATAACAGAAGCCTCAATACTCACAAGGTCTTAAACAATCCTTTTTGTAGCATCAACTATCTATTTAAAAAACCATAGCCCTTAGATAACCACATCTAATGTACTAATCTACTTACCATCTTGATTTTAAAAGCCATTTGGCCAGAGATTTGTTATATCTCCCCAATGAGTAAGATGTATTCATTCTCAGACCAGTGCCCTTGCTTATGTTTTCCTTCATTTGGAGTATCCTTTTCTATTTAACTTGGACAATCTAAATTATAATTACCCTGTATGGCAAGCACAAGTTCTTCCTCCTTCATAAAATCTTCCATGAATTCTCAGCACTCGTCACTCTACATTCATCAGTCACTGTAGATAGCATCAACGTGGACTTCTTACATTTGTATATCCTATGTAGTATATTTTCTTATATTCACCAATTGCATTGTGAATGTCTTCCTTGCTTAGATTTTCAAGGAGGGAACATGACAAATGACATGACAACATGACAAAACTTTGTGTTCAATCATAGGAAATCCTTTCTGAGAACATACCTGTCTTTGAATAAGTATTTATAATTGATAACAGTATATATTTATTGTGCTGATAATTAATGTATATTACAAAATTGATTTTAATTAATTGATGCATTACCAAAGTATCCTCTGATTACTACTACAATTTACTATGAACAAGCTAACATACAAATGATCAGAGGATCACAAATGTATTTCCAACATTTTGGTAAAGAATTCATAGAAGAAAATACATCAAAGTCATCATCATCAGTTATCTTATCGGATCATCAGTTAGCTTATCTTAATTATACTCTTTGTATTATACTCTTTGTATTCTAGCTTACATATTGCCACAAGGAAAAGAAGGAACAAAAGAAAGAGAAAGCAAAACAAAGAATGAGAAAAGAGAACAGAGAAAGAGAGAAAAAAGATAAAGAGATCCAGAAGCCACTATTTCAAAGTATTCAATATTCAAAACCAGATATACTGCTATTAAAAATATTTTCCTGGTGATGAGTTTTTTGATAAAGCAGTCCCAAAAAGCAAGATCCAAAAGTACAACTCAAGAAAAAATATAGATTGAACTTTATGAAAATTAGAATTTTTGTTTTGCAAAAGACACTGTTAAGAGAATGAAAAGACAAGCCACAGACTGGGAGAAAATAGCAACAAAACCCTTATCTGTTAAAGAATTGGTATCCAAAATATACAAGGAATTGTTAAAATTCAACAAGAAGAAAATAAGTAACAACTTTCTTTGAGTGTACAAAAGATCTGAACAGATGTCTCACCAATGAAGATATATAGGTGGCAAGTAAGCATATGAAAAGATGTTTATTTTTGTTATCAGAGAATCGCAGATTAAAATAATAAGATATCACTACAAAAGTTCTCTTCAAGAAAATTGAGATACCAAGCGAATATTTCATGCAAAGGTGGGCTTGATAAAGGACAGAAATGGTATGGACCTAACAGAAGCAGAAGATATTAAGAAGAGGTGGCAAGAATACACAGAAGAACTGTACAAAAAAGATCTTCACGACCCAGATAATCATGATGATGTGATCACTAGTCTAGAGCCAGACATCTTGGAATGTGAAGTCAAGTGGGCCTTAGAAAGCATCACTCCGAACAAAGCTAGGGGAGGTGATGGAACTCCAGTTGAGCTGTTTCAAATCCTGAAAGATGATGCTGTGAAAGTGCTGCACTCAATAAGCCAGCAAATTTGGAAACTCAGCAGTGGCCACAGGACTGGAAAAGGTCAGTTTTCATTCCAATTCCAAAGAAAGGCAATGCCAAAGAATGCTCAAACTACCACACAATTGCACTCATTTCACACTCTAGTAAAGTAATGCTCAAAATTCTGCAAGCCAGGCTTCAGCAATACGTGAACCATGAACTCCCTGATGTTCAAGCTGGTTTTAGAAAAGGTAGAGGAACCAGAGATCAAATTGCCAACATCCGCTGGATCTTGGAAAAAGCAAGAGAGTTCCAGAAAAACATCTATTTCTGCTTTATTGACTATGCCAAAGCCTTTGACTGTGTGGATGTGGAAAATTCTGAAAAAGATGGGAATACCAGACCACCTAACCTGCCTCTTGAGAAATCTGTATACAGGTCAGGAAGCAACAGTTAGAACTGGACATGGAACAACAGACTGGTTCCAAATAGGAACAGGAGTACGTCAAGGCTGTATATTGTCACCCTGCTTATTTAACTTATATGCAGAGTACATCATGAGAAACACTGGACTGGAAGAAACACAAGCTAGAATCAAGATTGCCGGGAGAAATATCAATAACCTCAGATATACAGATGACACCACTCTTATGGCAGAAAGTGAAGAGGATCTAAGAAGCCTCTTGATGAAAGTGAAAGTGGAGAGTGAAAAAGTTGGCTTAAAGCTCAACATTCAGAAAATGAAGATCATGGCATCTGGTCCCATCACTTCATGGGAAATAGATGGGGAAACAGTAGAAACAGTGTCAGACTTTATTTTTTGGGGCTCCAAAATCACTGCAGATGGTGATTGCAGTCATGAAATTAAAAGATGTTTACTCCTTGAAAGAAAAGTTATGACCAACCTAGATAGCATATTCAAAAGCAGAGACATTACTTTGCCGACTAAGATCCGTCTAGTCAAGGCTATGGTTTTTCCTGTGGTCATGTATGGATGTGAGAGTTGGACTGTGAAGAAGGCTGAGTGCCGAAGAACTGATGCTTTTGAACTGTGGTGTTGGAGAAGACTCTTTAGAGCCCCTTGGACTGTAAGGAGATCCAACCAGTCCATTCTGAAGGAGATAAGCCCTGGGATTTCTTTGGAAGGAATGATGCTAAAGCTGAAACGCCAGTACTTTGGCCACCTCATGCGAAGAGTTGACTCATTGGAAAAGACTCTGATGCTGGGAGGGATTGGGGGCAGGAGGAGAAGGGGACGACCGAGGATGAGATGGCTGGATGGCATCACAGACTCGATGGATGGGAGTCTGAGTGAACTCCGGGAGATGGTGATGGACAGGAAGGCCTGGCAGGCTGTGATTCATAGGGTTGCAAAGAGTTGGACATGACTGAGTGACTGAACTGAACTGAACTGACAAAAGTTCTAGAATGACTAAAATCCAAAATACTGATAATATCAATCACTAGCAAGAATGCAGAGCAATAAAACTTTCATTCATTTCTGGTAGGAATTCAAAATGTTACAGCCACTTTGGGAGTAAATTTGGCAGTTTCTTGCAAATCTAAACATAATATTACCATACAATACAGTAACCCCTCTTCTAAATTATTTACCTTACTGATTTGAAAACATTTGTCTATCCAAAACTCGTATGCTTTATTCACAATTGTCAAAAGCTGGAAGCAACCAAGGTGTCCTTCACTAGGCATATAAATAAACTGTGCTACATCCTTACAATAAAATATTAGTCAGCAATTTAAGAAAAATGAGCCATTAAGCCACAGAAAGCAATTAATGAATCTTAAATCCATATTAAGTAAAAAAAAATTCATCTGAAAAGGTTACATAGTTTATAATTTCAATGATATGACCTATGAAAAGGGCAAAATTATAACAATGGTAAAATCAATGTTTTGTAGGAGTTTAGTGGGAGGAAAAGAGTTGCATAGATGAAGCACAGAGGATTTCTTAGGACAGGAAAAGTATTGTGAATGATACTGTAATGGTAGATACATGAAATTGTGTATTTGTTAAAATCCATATAACTTTAAGCCACAAAAGGTGAACTTTAATATATAAAGTGAAGTGAAGTTGCTCAGTCATGTCTGACTCTTTGCAACCCCATGGACTGTATGTAGCCTACCAGGCTTCTCTGTCCATGGACTTCTCCAGGCAAGAATACTGGAGTGGGTTGGCATTTCCTTCTTCAGGGGATCTTCCCAACCCAGGGATAAAACCCAGGTCTCCCGCATTGCAGGCAGACACTTTACCATCTGAGCCACCAGGGAAGCCAAAACCTTAATATAAATGAATTTCTACCCCAAAAAAATCTTTAAGAGATTGGAGGAATCCCAAGATGGAATGTAGAATACGATAAAAGAATATTACAAATACATGAAACAACTTAAAAATACTGCTGACCTAGGAAATTTTGAAAACAAGTGGAGTTTGTGAGACTAAAATATTGCTGTCCTCTGGTTAATAAATTTATCTCCTACAAGTGTATTGATTAACAATTTTGTAACTGCTGTATATGTATATTGACAGTGATTAAGTCAGTGGAGTGTACTTGGTTGAATCCAGGTTTCTTGCTGTTGGAGTGGTAGTTTGCAGATAAACAAAGGAATGAGGATAGAATGATCCATCTGGTAATTAGAGTTGGATTTGTAAAAAAATAAATAAATAAATAAATAACAGAAACTTCAATTAAATAGAGTTGGGAAACCAGAAGGGGGAGTTGTGATGCCCTGTGATGATGGCAGAGTCCAACAGGAGGAGAAGTCATTTTTCCCTTGGAGAGGACTCAGCCAATAAAAAGTCATAATCTCTTTGTCTCCTAGAGCCCTCCCAACTTCCTTTTCCTCTCTATAACATGGTACACAAATACATTTATTTACACTGTTGAAGACCTAGAATCAATGACATACCAATAGCTAAGTGCTAGCACTTACTTCTTGGTTTCTAACATTGTCCAATAAAGGAAACCAGACTTCTTGGAGAATAAGTGATTCTAGGACTGGGGTAGAAAATATACGTGATGAACCTGGAGCATCTTGTAATGCCAGAAACAGAAAATGTTTGAAACAGACACACACACATACACACACACACATGCACACAGATGAGATCTATCAAAAGGAACCAGGAGCCAACTGTTAAGCTCCTAATGGCTAAAACTAGAACAATTTAGACAACAAAATAAAGTAGCATTAGATTATAACTCAGTGTAAAAAATGAATATTCATGAGTTCATATTGATATAAATAAGTGAACAAATGATTAAATAAATAAATTGGGAGAATAGACAAATCTCCCATGAGGAAGAATTCCAAATAATATGTGTAGATATTGTGCCCTCAAGGAGGTGAGGCGTAACTCTCCACTCCTTCCATGAGGGCTACACATAGTGGCTTCCTTCCAAAGAAGACTGTGGGTTGGTGAAGAGAGGGACAGCAACCTTTCCATGGAGAAACATCGCCTTTGCCACGTGCTTAAGACCAATATTAAAGAGATAACCCATGTATCTTTGATAAGGTCTGATGAAAATGGTACTTTACTTCTGTGATCTTCCTCTTCAAACTCCATAACCCTAGTATAACCATGAGGAAAAAACATCAGACCAATTCTTACGCAGAGACATTCTTCAAAATAACTAACCAGTGCTCCTCTCCTCAAGCTGTCAAGGTCATCAAAGACAAGGAATGAACATCTGAGAAACTACCACAGTCGTGAGGAGCCTCAGGGTACACAAGGAGTAAACGGAGGGTGGTGTCCTAGATGGAATCCTGGAACACAAAAAGAATATTAGGCAAAAACTAATCTGAGTAAATTATGGATTTTAGTTCATAATAACGTGAATATTGGCTTAATTGTAACAGAAGTACTATATTAATGTAAGATATTACTAATAAGCGGAAATGGGTACAGAAATATGGGAACTGTCTTTGATCCTTACAGTTTTCTATAAGTCAAAAGCTGTGCTAAGGTAAAACACGTATTTAAAAATAATTTAATTTTCAACTCTTCAGTGAAACAATACCAAACAAAATAATATTGTCCCTTTCAATATGGGTCAGGAATTCTGTAAGTCAATTCACTGTAATAACAAGCTATGCAATGCATATTAATACAAAAAGAGAACACTGTATGTGTAGTTCATATCTTTAATTCAAACTAATTCTTAAATTCCAAAGGGATTAAAACCAGAAGATACTGTCTGGATGGTAACGCAGAGGAGAGTGGAAACATCTGGATGGTCATTTTCTCTTTTTAGATTCAATCTCTAAAAATGAATGCCTGAAGATTTCAAAGCAAAATAGTGTTAAAACATTCTAAATACAAAAACAGAATTAATACATTAAAATGGAAGGGTTCTAGTTCTGATAGAAAAGCATACCAATGACAATACTTGTTATTGAAACCTAATCTTTAATGATAAAAAAACACCTTTGTAATTCAGGCCTGTAAGCTATTTCTTTCATTAGTGAAATCCTTTGAATGCCCTAAATAATTGAGTGTTCAGAAGCCAGCAACTCAAATTGAAGTTAGAAGTGTTTATACAGGTGGTTTGCCTACTGGGAGTCAAAATTCTTACTTCTGTTGTCCTTATCAATTATTCTGAGACTTTGTCTGTTTGGTGTCTGCCAGTTTTTACAGCAACAGAAGTCTCTTTTTAAAAATTGCTGACATAACATATATTAAATTATCCTGAATAACATTCTGTTTCCAAATTTAAAAAATCAAGAGTGGAGGAAAATGCTTGGATGATTAAATATTAAGTCAGTTTTATGATTTTCTCAGATTTAAATATTTAAAATGTGTCAACTAAATTAATAAGAAATGAAGACCTTAGAAGTATGAGGTTCACCTGAAACACAGTAAAATTATTGTAAATATTTCAGTTATGAGCTCAAGAGCTTAGAATCAATCAATCCAGACATAAAAAAAGAGAAAAAAAATTAAGTGCTGGATATGAGAAGTAACTGGGCTTCCCAGGTGGCTCAGTGGTAAAGAATCTACCTGCCGAGCAGGAGACTCTGGTTGGATCCCTGAGCTGGGAAGATCCTCTGGAGAGAAGGAAATGGCAACCCGCTCCAGTATTCTTGCCTGGGAAATCCCATGGACAGAGGAGCCTGGTGGGTTACAGTCCATGGCATTGCCAAGAGTCAGACGTGACTAAGCGGCTCAACAGCAGCAGCAGCAGCAGAAGTGGTCATAACTTCCACTAGTACTGATGGCCAGCATTGACATTCAGGAGTGTAAACTTCCATCTCAGTTACCCACATGTCTCTGGTGGGGGAACTTCTACCTTCCTCTGCTATTTATACAAAAGAAAGAAGGTGAACTTCAGAAGCAAACATTCAGAATTACCACATAGAAGACAAGAAGGCAGGGGAAATCCAACCATTTCTGGATACTCCAGCCAGGCACGCATACCTCTGCCAGAAGAGAGGGAGGGGAACTAGGTCCAAGAGCTTCCAAGGCAGGTGAGCCTGTATAGGACTTATGACTATTTTTTTTTTTTAATTGAGAGCCCTAAATCCTGTGTCTCATTCTCATCAACTTCTGTGATAATAACTCTAAGTACACAGGATTTTCCCAAGAGGAAAACATTTATAGGTTTTATTTCAGAAGCTGGAGGCTTCAGACTGCTTTCTTATTGGGTTGGCAGCTGAGTTGGTCTGAAGAGAATAGTAAAAGTTCAGAGGTGCATCAGTACAAAAGAGGAGTGAACCAAGTTCACAGATCAGAGGAGGAGCTTCCTGTCACCTCATTCTTATTCTGAAACCATACTCATTGAGCAAGTTTGTGGATACAGCATAGCTGCCCCAAAGGAACAGCAGCAGGGAGAGAATGTTCTGGTCTGAGGATTCGAGTGCCTGGTCCCCTCATTGTAAATGAATAAATCAGGGCTTTGACTTTTAAAATCAGTCTCTCGAGCTTATTTAATATCACTAGGCCCTTTAGAAATAGACAACTAGGTTTCAAAATCTGGAAAGGTTGAGGGCCAGACTTGGAGCCAGGCAAATCTACCAAGGTAATGAGACTCTAAGAGGTCTGTTGGAAGGCAGCCCACGGGCATGCCCCAGCAACACTGCCTCGGTTTGGGCCAAGTCTGATCATTTTTCCAAGGTGAACTCTGCAATGGGCACTTTGTAATAACAGAAAATTAACATAATACCATTCATTTGTGCAGCTTGCTGTGGTTTAAAACTTGTTTTCATAGAGATACTCACATTCAATGAAGCAAGTTTTTCAGCATATTTATTGTTACACTCATTTTACAGATGAAGAAAATAAAACTCAGATGGGTATCAGGTACCTTTACAATTCCTCCCAGAATTTTTTCCTTCGAAAATACTACCCTCTGGAAGGAAGTGTGAGCAGAAGGTGTTCCTGATGTTAGGACTGTTCTGTTTATTGACAAGGATGCTGATTACACAGGTGTGTTCAATAGGTGAAAATTCGTCAATTTATATGCCTGTGAAATGCACATTCTTATTAGACAATTATACTTTAAAAAAGCAAATGTTTAAATAAAATGGCTACAAGAGAAAAATACTAACGCTTCTATAGTTGTTTTATGTAACTTTTAAAAAAAGTTCTTAAGCTTAAGATTGTCAATAAGCTTGCCAGCAAACTTTTAGCAAAATTTGATCTGATATAGTAATTAATCCTTTCTTCTAAGTAACTTGAAATCATTATATACAATGGTGCCACAAAATTACAAACTCTTGGCTATTTAAAACCACTAGACTTTTCAGATATGACCTAAATCAAATTGCTTACAATTATACAGTGGAAGTGACAAATAGATTCAGGGATTAGATCTGATAGACAAAGTGCCTGAAGAACTATAGACAGAGGTTCGTGACATTGTACAGAGGCAGTGATCAAGACCATCCCCAAGAAAAAGAAATGCAAAAAGGCAAAATGGTTGTCTGAGGAAGTCTTACAAATAGCTAAGAAAGAAGAGAAACAAAAGGCAGAGGAGAAAAGCATATTTAGAACTCTGAATGCAGAGCTCTAAAGAATAGCAAGGAGAGATAAGAAAGTCTTCCTCAGTGATCAATGCAAATAAATAGAGAAAAACAATAATATGGGAATGACTAGAGATAACAGACCACCGGACCTGCCTCTTGAGAAACCTGTATGCAGGTCAGGAAACAAGAGTTAGAACTGGACATGGAAAAACAGACTGGTTCCAAATAGGAAAAGGAGTACGACAAGGCTATATATTGTCACCCTGCTTATTTAAATTATGCAGAGTACATCATGAGAAATGCTGGGCTGGAAGAAGCACAAGCTGGAATCAACAATGCCGGGAGAAATATCAATAACATCAGATATGCAGATGACACCACTCTTATGGCAGAAAGTGAAGAGGAACTAAAAAGCCTCTTGATGAAAGTGAAAGAGGAGAGTGAAAAAGTTGGCTTCAAGCTCAACATTCAGAAAACGAAGATCGTGGCATCTGGTCCCAACACTTCATCGGAAATAGATGGGGAAACAGTAGAAACAGTGTCAGACTTTATTTTTTGGGGCTCCAAAATCACTGCAGATGGTGGTTGCAGCCTTGAAATTAAAAGACACTTACTCCTTGGAAGGAAAGTTATGACCAACCTAGATAGCATATTCAAAAGCAGAGACATTACTTTGTCAACAAAGGTCCGTCTAGTCAAGGCTATGGTTTTTCCAGTGGTCATGTATAGATGTTAGAGTCAGACTATGAAGAAGGCTGAGCCCCAAAGAATTGATGCTTTTGAACTGTGGTGTTGGAGAAGACTCTTGAGAGTCCCTTGGACTGCAAGGAGATCCAACCAGTTCATTCTAAAGGAGATCAGTCCTGGGTGTTCATTGGAAGGACTGATGCTGAAGCTGAAACTCTAATACTTTGGCCACCTCATGCGAAGAGTTGACTCATTGGAAAAGACTCTGATGCTGGGAGGGATTGGGGTCAAGAGGAGAAGGGGACGACAGAGGATGAGATGGCTGGATGGCATCACCGACTCAATGGACGTGAGTTTGAGTGAACTCCAGGAGTCGGTGATGGACAGGGAGGCTTGGCGTGCTGCAATTAATGGGGTCACAAAGAGCTGGACACGACTGAGCTACTGAAATGAACTGAGAGATCTCTTCAAAATAATTAGAGATACCAAGGGAAAATTTTAGGCAAAGATGGGCACAATAAAGGACAGAAACAGTATGGACCTAACAGAAGCAGAAGATATTAAGAAAAGGTGGCAATGAAACACAGAAGAACTATACAAAAAAATATCTGCATGACTCAGATAACGACGATGGTGTGATCACTCACCTAGAGCAAGATCCTGGAGTCTGAAGTCAAGTGGGCCTTAGAAAGCATCACTGCAAACAAAGCTACTGGAGATGATGGAATTCCAGTTGAGCCATTTCAAATCCTAAGAGATGATCCTTTGAAAGTGCTGCACTCAATATGCCAGCAAATCTGGAAAACTCAGCAGTAGCCACAGGACTAGAGAAGGTCAGTTTTCATTCCAATCCCAAAGAAAGCCAATGCCAAAGAATTCCCAAACTACCACACAATTGCACTCATCTCATATGCTAGTAAAGTAATGCTCAAAATTGTCCAAGCCAGGCTTTAGCAATACGTGAACCTTGTACTTCCAGATGTTCAAGCTGGTTTCAGAAAAGGCAGAGGAACCAGAGATCAAATGCCAACATCCATTGGATCATAGAAAAAGCAAGAGAGTTCCAGAAAAAATCTACTTCTGCTTTACTGACCATGCTAAAACGTTTGACTGTGTGAATCACAACAATCCGTGGAAATTTTTTAAAGAAATGGAAATACCAGAACACCTTACCTGCCTCCTGAGAAATCTGTAGGCAGGTCAAGAAGAAACAGAAACCAACATGGAACAAGGAACTGGATCCAAATTGGGAAAGAAGTACATCAAGGCTGTATATTGTCACCACATATTGTCACCCTGCTTATTTAACTTGTATGTGGAGTACATCATACGAAATGCTGGGCTGGATGAAGCACAGATTGGAATCAATATTGTTGGGAGAAATATCAATAACCTCAGATATGCAGATGGCACCACCCTTATGGCAGAAAGCAAAGAAGAGCTAAAGTGCCTCTTGATGAAAGTGAAAGAGAAGAGTGAAAAAGTTGGCTTAAACCTGAACATTCAAAAATTGAAGATCATGGCATCTGGGCCCATCACTTCATGGCAAATAGATGGGGAAACAATGGACACAGTGAGAGACTTTATTTTCTTGGGCTCCAAAATCACTGAAGATGGTGATTGCAGCCATGAAATTAAAAGACATTTGCTTCTTGGAAGAAAAGCAATGACAAGAAAACCTAGACAGCATATTCAAAAGCAGAGACATTACTTTGTCAACAAAGGTCCTTCTAGTCCAAAAAATTTTTTTTCCAGTAGTCATGTATTGATGTGAGAAGTGGACCATAAAGAAAGCTCAGCACTGAAGAACTGATGCTTTTGAACTGCGGTGTTGGAGAAGACTCTTGAGAGTCCCTTGAACTGAAAGGATATCAAGCCAGTCAATCCTAAAGGAAATCAGCTCTGAATATTCATTGGAAGAACTGACACTGAAGCTGAAGCTCCAATACTGTGGCCACCTGATGTGAAGAGCTGACTCGTTGGAAAAGATCCTGATGCTGGGAAAGAACGAAGACAGGAGAAGGGGATAAGAGGGGATGAGACGGTTGGATGGCATCACTGACTTGATGGGCATGAGTTTGAGCAAGCTCTGGGAGTTGGTGAAGGACAGGGAAGCCTGGCGTGCTGCAGTCCACAGGGTCACAAGGGGTTGGACACGACTGAGCGACTGAACTGAACTGAACTGAAGGAAGAGTAGGAGGGATGAATGCGGCTCTAGACCTACTCGTATGTTCTTGACGAAGCTGATACAACTGATGGATAAATAGGCTCATAAATCACATTAAAGTTCTTAAGAATACATTGAGCTTAGCAAATTGCACTTACAATTGATAAATTAATTATTCACAGTTGTTTTTCCAAGAGTCTGATGACCTTGCAGATTAAGGTTTGTGTAGGGATGGGTAGGGAGATGAAGGAATTGAGATGAAGCAGCTAACTGAATGCATATGTTACTGAATTAGACTAGAGGGAAAGTACAGTGGGATTTTCAAGGCAAGAGTACTGGAGTGGGTTGCCATTTCCTTCTCCAATGGAATCGGATAGGAAGGTCAATTCACATGCCCCACTTCCTATGTCTGGGGTAACTCACAGAGGAGAATTATAAATCCTCTCACTATTTCCACTTCATTTGTAAAGACTAGTCTGGAAACACCCAACACAGAGAGGTGATCTGGCCTCAGATATTGGAAACTGTAAATATATCTGCTGGGTCTTTTAAAAGTAACCAATGACTACCAGACTCTGGAGAAAGTATGGCTCCATCCAGAAGTTTGAGGCTGTTCCACACTGACACCCAAAGTCTCACTAAATCTGCTTGAAAAAGTAGTCTTAAATTTAAGTAAATACATAATTAAAAAAAAAAATCAGAGAGCAGGACTGTCTGAGGAAGTGGCATTTTGGGTATCACTGTAAATGAATACAACTCAGCATTTGAATAAAAAGGAAACCATGTTTCACTCTTATAAGTAGGAGGTGAAGATGACCCCAGAGCACACTCCTCTTCTAGAGAGGGTAAATCTCTGATTACAAAAAAATAAGTTTTAAATAAGGCAACCTATAAAAACAACCTCTTTTATAAAGTCTAACTCTTTGGATTCTTTCCCTTGTGTTGGCAGTGCTACAAACCAAATTGTAAAAACGTTTGCCTCTCTCTCATCTTATGTTTGGAGGAAAGAGTCTTTCTTAGTCTCAGGTGGCTTTGCAGCCACCATACGAACCCCAGACAAAGCTCCCCATAAGAGTCTCTAGGAAAGGAAAATAATTCTTCCAGCTTGGTGACAATTCTATGCTTCAAGGAAACAACACCATCAGAAGCTAACAAAATAAACACTGTGATCTTTCAAGAAAACCACCTGTAAACGCCCATTGGATTCACTTAGTATTTGATCCTAGGTCTCCACTCTATTTTTCTAGACAAGGAGTATCCTAACATTCACCGTAGGAAACTTGTCCTGAGTTTTACAAGGCAGACATAAAATGCATGTGTTTGTGTGTGTGTGTGTGTGTGTCTTTATCTGATAACCCCAAATGATTCAAGTCAAGACACATCCCTCTTCCTCTTCTATTTTAATAGTATGAAAACAGTGAAAATGCATAAGGAGGAGTCTTACAGAGCCCTAGTTTCTGAGCCAGGAAGCCCTCAGTCAATGTTCAAACCTTCAGACCCTACCCTGAGCAATGAGTTACACCAATTAGTAAAGATAAATTTCCTTGTATTAGTACTTGGACACAAAATTGTGGAAAATAAAGATAGTTGGAAAATCACTGCAGATGGTGATTGCAGCCATGAAATTAAAAGACTCTTACTCCTTGGAAGAAAAGTTATGACCAACCTAGATAGCATATTCAAAAGCAGAGACATTACTTTGCTGACTAAGGTCCGTCTAGTCAAGGCTATGGTTTTTCCTGTGGTCATGTATGGATGTTAGTGCTGGACTGTGAAGAAGGCTGAGCACCGAAGAATTGATGCTTTTGAACTGTGATGTTGGAGAAGACTCTTGAGAGTCCCTTGGACTGCAAGGACATCCAACCAGTCCATTCTGAAGGAGATCAACCCTGGGATTTCCTTGGAAGGAATGATGCTAAAGCTGAAACTCCAGTACTTTGGCCACCTCATGCAAAGAGTGGACTCATTGGAAAAGACTCTGATGCTGAGAGGGGTTGGGGGCAGGAGGAGAAGGGGATGACCGAGGATGAGATGGCTGGATGGCATCACCGACTTGATGGACGTGAGTCTGAGTGAACTCCAGGAGTTGGTGATGGACAGGGAGGCCTGGTGTGCTGCGATTCATGGGGTCGTAAAGAGTCGGAGACGACTGAGCAACTAAACTGAACTGAACTGAAAGCTATTTTACCTATTATTTTTTATGCCAGTGATACCTACCAAATGAAACCAATCCTGAGGAAAAGGAATATAAGAAATGCATTCAAGGCCTAACTAGCAACAGAGTAAGGAGCATCTTCCCAGGTGGTGCTGGTGGTAAATAATCCACCTGCCAATGCAGGAGACGTAAGAAACATGGGTTCGATCCCCGGGTTGGGAAGATCCCCTGGAGGAGGGCAAGGCAACCCACTCCAGTATTCTTGCCTGGAAAATCCCATGGACAGAGGAGCTTGGTGGGCTACCACCCATGGGGTCACAAAGAGTTGGACATGACTGAAGTGACTTAGCACACTTGCATAGCGGAACTAAGAGTAGAGTGGGGAATCCTAAAATATGGAGGAACAGCTTCTAGACTGATCACTTAGGAAGGATGAAAAAGTGCTCTGGGTTACCTGGATTTACATTTCTTTGGTTATTTTACATGCCTTTCCCCCAATTCTTTAGCTGAATATGATCTTCATCATTGCAAATAACCTGTGGAGAGTATTTCATTATTCATTTGTTATCATTACAGTGTTAGGACTGGAAAAGATAGAACGATTAATTCTTCTTTTATGCATAATATATTTAGAATTGACTACTGTCTATGGGGTTGCACAGAGTTTGACATGACTGAAGTGACAGCAGCAGCAGCAGCAGCAAACACAAATTTGCTTGCATGTTCTGTACGCCTGTATACTCTGTGTATCAAAAGTTTCTTAAAAGAGCATTGTAGGTAGTATGATTATTTCATCAAGATGCATGATTTATTTCCCCATTTATTAAATTTGAGCTGGGTTTCTTTTGTTAACTTTTGAGGAAGAAGCTATGGGATGTTAATTCCTAGTCCATACCTCAAGAAACCTTGCATGCTTCCACTCTTTCTTTTATGTTCCTACTATGATTATGTGGACAGGCCTAGGGTCATTTGATTAAGGACAAGAGGCCAATGGCCCAATCTTTCCTGCTGGACTAGCCAACAGCCAGCCATAAGAGATCTGTAATAAAGATCATTTTAGACCAACCAGCCTACAAGTTGATTTCAGATACACAAACAAGCCCAGGCAAGATCAGTGCAACTGCCCAATTGACTCATAGACTCAGGATCAATAAGAAGTCCTTTTTGTTTTAAGCCACAGAATTTTGTATTTATTTCTTAAACTGTAAGAAGTGATTGATACAGAAATTGGTATGTAGAAGTGGATGCTATTGACTTAAAATATAAGACTCTGGTTTAAGAGCAAAGCAGGGAGCAGACAATGGAAACACAGTGAGCAATTTCATGTAGGTTGGAAGACTGGTGGGAGATCGTTATTGGAGGCTAGAAAAGCAGAACCTCATGTTATAAACTAACAAAATATTTGACAAGACTATACCGAAACACATACTGATAGATATGTTCCTAATAAACTGATAGACGTTAACAAAAATAATTTTCAGCAAAGTGTTGAAAAAGTGTTAGCTGACTCCTTTTAGCAGCATACCATCAGGTAGTACAAGAATGATAAGACTTAGAGCAGAGGTCAGCAAACTTCTGTAAAGATAGTAACTTTGTGACTATTCAGTCTGTCTCAACTATTCTATTCTGCTGTTGCAGTGCAAAAACAGAGCTAATATGTAAACAAATGAGTGTAGCTGTGCTGCAAAAAACCCTATTTGTGGACACTGAACTATGAATATAACAAAACATGCATGTATCACAAACTGTTATCCTTCCTTTGATTTTTTTTTAACCATAAAAAAAGAGAGAAAATTTAACAGTCTTAGCTCAGAGTTCATACAAAAATAGGAGATGGATTAAATATGGCCTGAAGCTCTTAGTTTGTTAATCTTTAAACTAGAGAAAGGTCTGATCAGTTTTCAAGAAAAATTTAGAGGGATCTAAAAAATAAATAAATAAAAATAAAATTGCTTCTTATATTCTGTCTTCCCAACTAGCATGGACTCCAACATAAAACAAGTTCTAAGAACAAGATCAAGATTATTATAAAACCCTTTATTAAGACTTAAATCAGTGCCAAGGCATCCCTCTCTCAGCTAGATAAAAGGGTTTCTAAGAAACTTAAGATTCTTGTCCCGTAGCCTTCTGACATGGCCAAAGCTGCCATGAATAAATCCAGAGGGCAAGACCTGTCTCCTAAATAATTGTGGATTTGGCTATTAGAATGAATTTGAGTCTGATTCACAGGGAGCCTACAATGTTCTCAAGCTGTATTTTCAAAAGAGCTTCATTTCCTTGAATCCGCAGATGAATAAACCTAGTGGAAGAGAGAAATGGGGCACCCCAACCAATATCCAGCAAACTTTTAGAAGCAGAGTTGCCAAGGTGACTGACAGCAAACCACAGAGGAGAAAGGAGCTGGTCTTAGACTGGAATGATTACCTTGCTGATTCGTATTCTCGTGAGCAAGAATACATAATTCCTTTTTTAGGCCTCTAAAATTGCAAGATGATTTTTGTATAGTCATAGGTAGCTGATACAGAACATTTCATTATTCATTTGTTTTTCTTAGCGTTTTGGTGGAGAGGGGCAGGGCTTACACTGAAATAAGCAAAGAATTGAAGTAGTTTTATGGATAATATGTTTAGAATTAAAAAAAAATAATAGTGAGCAATAATGAAATTTGCATATTCTGTGTATAATAAAAAATATATTAGTTTCTTAAAATGAAAAAATAACTTCGCTTTTACTATGTGTATGTGTATATTTGACTGGATTTTTTGAAGTCTAGTATAGTTGCGTGAAGAAATCCCATCAACAAAACCACACCAAGTGTTTAGTGTTCAGTTTCTAGGTCATGAAACTTGCATTCATATGAAAAAAAAAATAATCTATATACTGATTTTCATTACTGAATTATAGGTCTTCAAAAGACTTTGAATTTTAATATTCATTTGTTTTGCTGAATTTTAACTTTAACATATGAAGGCAAAATAATGAAACAAACAAACAAACAAAGAGAAAGAAAGCTACCAAACCCAACTATTGTGATATTTAAGGGTAAGTAAATCATGCACTGAAAGAAAGGTTATTTCTCTGAGGAGGGTAAACCTACTGCGCAATGTGTGGGATTTCAGCAGCTCTGGAGGGCTAGAGCTCACCCAGTTTTCACACACATTGTAAAAAGCAACATTTTCAGATACTCTAAACGTTGTAGCTAAAATCTGTGACAAGAAAATCAGGGGTGACTCAACAACAGGTCAATTAAACCATCCCTAATTGAAGCTGAGTCAATTTTCAGGCTTATTATCATCCCTGATAGGGGAGGAAGAGTAAAGCTTGCATTCCACTTGCCCATAAAATACCCAAGACAAGAATGTTCTTGTCTCTACCTGTGGGTCCCTGAAAATCACTGTCAGTACCTGAAGAGTGATTGGAACATTTTTAGATATTTGGTTAGCTTGTGGGATTCCTTAAAAATTTAAACTGTTTCTCTAAGTTACGTAGAACCAATTTAAAGGAAAAAGAATTTGTTTTAAATGATCAAACTGGAAAGAATGACTAGAAAACCCCTCTGGTCATTTTTTTCCCCTGTGTTCTCCTAACCATCATTTATGGGCCACTTGAGAGATGAAAGAAAGGATGTTAAAGGCCCTGGAGATATTGTAGCTGCATTAGCAAAGAACCAGAACACATGTAAAAAGCTTGTAAAGCATTTGGCACTACAAATCTGACATATAAACTGGACTACAATTATCTTCATTTCCTCTTGTCTCTGATTCAATTCTTGGTCTCTTATTCTGATGATAGAAGTGATGACCTGAAGGAAAATTAGAAAGCATTCTAACATGGAAGTTTCCTGCATTTCAGAATAATTGTACTAGGTGACATTTTTAAATGGAAAGAAAAGCTTACTGTGTCTTCATTCGCATTACTGAATGTAATGTTTTATTATGGCTTCTAAGTTACCTCATCCATGACTGTGATCTTACACATTTCTATGTAATCCGTCCTGCAACACGGAGAATAACCAGCAATAAAAGATTAAGATATATTATGTAAAGGCATATTCCACTTTGTAATTTCAAGAAATGTGGAAGAATTGGCTGAAATTATGAAGGACAGGGGAGCCTGGCGTGTTGCAGTCCATGGGGTCACAAAGAGTCAGAAACGACAGAGCGATTGAACAACAACAACACGCAATGTTAAGGACTTGTAGAAAATCTGTTTCTTGATTCATGCCCTATGCAAATGCAATTTAATTGGTTCGTATTAACATCAGATATGTCCTGGTTTACCCAGTGTCTATCATCACTAAATAGCCTTATTGAAAAAATAATTTTTATGTGAAATCATGAGGAAAAATTAAAAACAAAACGAGAAACTATGATTAATTTTGTTATATTCAAAAGTCCACTGGGACTTCCCTGGCAATCTGGGGTTAGAATTCGGAGCTTCCACTGAGGAGGATACGTGTTACATCCCTGGTTGGGGAACTAAAATCCTGAAGCTCTGCTAAAAATATTTTAAAAGTACACTACAGTTCACTTTCCTCCAATTTTATTTGTACAGGTGCTTGAGTATCAACCAAGTTAATTCTGGGGTACTGAGTACATCAGTTTCTATAAATGTATAGATTTCTACTATTATTCAGTTGTGTGTGTGAAAACTAAAAAACATCATTCATTGGAGACTCTTCTATAACCAGTATAGTATTATACTATAAATGAAGTGATTTCCAGATTTAATATATTTCATATTAATACATCACAAAATACCCGAGTTGCATTTTTCTACAATTATGCTTGGGAAATTACTTCTTTCACTCCTTACAAATCTCTTAAGTTGCTGTTCTTATAATTACTTTATTTAAAAAAACAAAGTACTTTTCAGGAAAGACACACAAGCCTAAGATGGCTCTTACTGTTGTTAATTTCTAAATATTTATACCTATTCGTATTTACATAAATATATTAAAATATCTTGTCATTGTTTTAGTCACTAAGTCTTGTATCTGAATATATCTATGTAAGTCTATATTAAATATATACATATTTGATATATATTTAGATATTTGTAGTGATCAGCTTAAGAAATCATAATAAAGGAATAAAATAAATTCACTACAGAAGTAGTAATTATTTTCAATAGTTAACGGAATTTTGAAATTGAATATTGCAAACAAGCTTTTAATAAACATTTTAAAAGGCACTGAAGTACAAAATTGGTGGAGTTTACAAATATAAATGGTTGTTTATGGTTTGAGAAAAAATTTACAATTACAACACATAGATTTTAAAGCTGTCATATCACAAACATATTAGAAGAAAATTAAAACCAGGCACAATAAAAATGTGCATTATAATTCAAAAGTGGGCTCTAGAGATGACAATGGGTTAAGCCAAAGATAGAGGTCAAAACATAAATAGATTAATTAATACAACCTAAGAATAGGAATGGTTTGCCTTGGAAATGAGCAGAGATCATTCTGTCATTTTTGAGATTGCATCCAAGTACTGCATTTCAGACTCTTGTTGATCATGATGGCTACTCCATTTCTTTAAGGGATCCTGCCAACAGTAGTAGATATAATGGTCATCTGAGTTAAATTCACCCATTCCAGTCCATTTTAGTTTGTTAATTTCTAGAATGTTGACGTTCACTCTTGCCATCTCCTGTTTGACCACTTCCAATTTGCCTTGATTCATGGACCTAACATTCCAGGTTCCTATGCAATATTACCGTTTACAGCATCGGACCTTGCTTCTATCACCAGTCACATCCACAACTGGATATTGTTTTTGCTTTGGCTCCATCCTTTCATTCTTTCTGGAGTTAGTTCTCCACTGATCTGCAGTAGCATATTGGGCAGCTACTGACCTGGGGAGTTCCTCTTTCAGTATCCTATCATTTTGCCTTTTCATATTGTTCATGGGGTTCTCAAGGCAAGAATACTGAAGTGGTTTGCCATTTCCTTCTCCAGTGGACCACATTCTGTCAGACCTCTCCACCATGACCCACCCATAGAAACACTGAAGAAGCTGAAGTTGAACGGTTCTATGAAGACCTAAAGACCTTTTAGAACTAACACCCAAAAAAGATGTCCTTTTCATTATAGGTGACTGGAATGCAAAAGTAGGAAGCCAAGAAACACCTGAGTAACAGGGAAATTTGGCCTTGGAATATGGAATGAAGCAGGGCAAAGGCTAATAGAGTTTTGCCAAGAAAACCCACTGGTCATAGCAAACCCTCTTCCAACAACACAAGAGAAGACTCTACACATGGACATCACCAATGGTCAACACAGAAATCAGATTGATTATATTCTTTGCAGCCAAAGATGGAGAAGCTCTATACAGTCAGCAAAAACAAGACCAGGAGCTGACTGTGGCTCAGATCATGAACTCCTTATTGCCAAATTCAGACTTAAATTGAAGAAAGTAGAGAAAACTACTAGACCATTCAGGTATGACCTAAATCAAATCCCTTATGATTATACAGTGGAAGAGAGAAATAGATTTAAGGGTCTGGATCTGATAGATAGAGTGCCTGATGAACTATGGATGGAGGTTTATGACACTGTACAGGAGACAGGGATCAAGACCATCCCCATGGAAAAGAAATGCAAAAAAGCAAATTGGCTGTCTGGGGAGGGCTTGAAAATAGCTGTGAAAAGAAGAGAAGTGAAAAGCAAAGGAGAAAAAGAAAGATATAGGCATCTGAATGCAGAGATCCAAAGAATAGCAAGGAGAGATAAGAAAGCCTTCCTCAGGGATCAGTGCAAAGAAATAGAGGAAAACAACAGAATGGGAAAGCCGAGAGATCACTTCTAGAAAATTAGAGACACCAGGGGAACAAGAATGCAAAGATGGGCTCGATAAAGGGCAGAAATGGTATGGACCTAACAGAAGCAGAAGATATTAAGAAAAGGTGGCAAGAATACAAGGAATAACTGTACAAAAAAGATCTTCCTGACCGAGATAAGCATAATGGTATGATCACTCACCTAGAGCCAGACATCCTGGAATGTGAACTCAAGTGGGCCTTAGAAAGCATCACTACGAATGAAGCTACTGGAGGTGCTGGAATTCCAGTTGACCTATTTCAAATCCTAAAAGATGATGCTGTGAAAGTGCTGTACTCAATATGCCATCAAATTTGGAAAACAGCAGTGGCCACAGGACTGGAAAAGGTCAGTTTTCATTCCAATCCCAAAGAAAGGCAATGCCAAAGAGTGAGACACAACTGAGCGACTGAACTGAACTGACTGAACACACTAGTAAAGTAATGCTCAAAATTCTCCAAGCCAGGCTTCAGCAATACATGAACTGTGAACCTCCAGATGTTCAAGCTGGTTTTAGAAAAGGCAGAGGAACCGGAAATCAAATTGCCAACACCCGCTGGATCATGACTATGCCAAAGCCTTTGACTGTGTGGATCATAATAAACTGTGGAAAATTATTCAAGAGATGGGAATACCAGACCACCTGAACTGCCTCTTGAGAAACCTATTTGCAGGTCAGGAAGTAACAGTTAGAACTAGACATGTAACAAAAGACTGGTTCCAAATAGGAAAAGGAGTACGTCAAGGCTGTATATTGTCACCCTGTTTATTTAACTTATATGCAGAGAACATCATGAGAAACACTGGGCTGGAGGAAGCACAAGCTGGAATCAAGATTGCCAGGAGAAATATCAATAAACTCAGATATGCAGATGACACCACCCTTATGGCAGAAAGTGAGGAGGAACTAAAAAGCCTCTTGATGAAAGTGAAAGAGGAGAGTGATAAAGTTGGCTTAAAGCTCAACATTCAGAAAACAAAGATCATGGCATCTTGTCTCATCACTTCATGGGAAATAGCTGGGGAAACAGTGGAAACAGTGTCAGACTTTATTTTTGGGGGCTCCAAAATCACTGCAGATGGTGACTGCAGCCATGAAATTAAAAGATGTTTACTCCTTGGAAGGAAAGTTATGACCAACCTAGATAGCAGATTAAAAAGCAGAGATATTGCTTTGGCAACAAAGGTCCATCTAGTCAAGGCTATGGTTTTCCAGTATGCATGCAAGGATGTGAGAGCTGGACTGTGAAGAAAGGTGAGTGCTGAAGAATTGATGCTTTTGAACTGTGGTGTTGGAGAAGACTCTTGAGAGTCCCTTAGACTGCAAGGAGATCCAACCAGTCCATTCTAAAGGAGATCAGCCCTGGTTGTTCTTTGGAGGGAATGATGTTAAAGCTGAAACTCCAGTACTCTGGCCACCTCATCCGTAGAGTTGACTCATTGGAAAAGACTCTGATGCTTTCAGAGGGATTGGGAGCAGGAGGAGAAGGGGACGACAGAGGATGACATGGCTGGATGGCGTCACCAACTCGATGGATGTGAGTTTGAGTGAACTCCAGGGGTTGGTGATGGACAGGGAGGCCTGTCGCACTGCGAATTCATGGGGTCGCAAAGAGTTGGACACGGCTGAGAGACTGAACTGAACTGAAGAATAGGAAGAAGCACAAGCTGGAGTCAAGATTGCTGGGAGAAATATCAATAACCTCAGATATGCAGATGACACCACTCTTATGGCAGAAAGTGAAGAGGAACTAAAAAGCCTCTTGATGAAAGTGAAAGGGATAGTGAAAAAGTTGGCTTAAAGCTCAACATTCAGAAAACGAAGATCGTGGCATCTGGTCCCAGTACTTCATGGGAAATAGATGGGGAAACAGTGTCAGACTTTATTTTTGAGGCTCCAAAATCCCTGCAGATGGTGATTGCAGCCTTGAAATTAAAAGACACTTACTCCTTGGAAGGAAAGTTATGACCAACCTAGATAGCATATTCAAAAGCAGAGACATTATTTTGCCGACTAAGGTCCGTCTAGTCAAGGCTATGGTTTTTCCTGTGGTCATGTATGGATGTGAGAGTTGGACTGTGAAGAAAGCTGAGCGCCGAAGAATTGATGCGTTTGAACTGTGATGTTGGTGAAGACTCTTGAGAGTCCTTTGGACTGCAAGGAGATCCAACCAGTCCATCCTAAAGGAGACCAGTCCTGGGTGTTCATTGGAAGGACTGATGCTGATGCTGAAACTCCAATACTTTGGCCACCTCATGCGAAGAGCTGACTTATTGGAAAAGACCCTAATGCTGGAAAGGAATGGGGGCAAGAGGAGAAAGGGACCGCAGAGGATGAGATGGCTGGATGGCATCACCAACTCTATGCACATGAGTTTGGGTGAACTCTAGGAGTTGGTGATGGACAGGGAGGCCTCACGTGCTGCGATTCATGGGGTCGCAAGGAGTCAGATATGAATGACCGACTCAACTGAACTGAACTGAAGAATAGGAAAAATGCCATTATAACTTAATGTATTACCCTACAGGATGTAATTATTAAATTTGTATAATAAATAAAAACATCTAAAATTTTACTTCTTAGCTCTTCTTTTGAAGTAATGAGTAGCAGTTGTAATTTGACCTTGAAATACATAGTATTGTTAAAAGATTTAGTGAGTATGGCCAGAGTATTATAAAGTAGAATGTTGTGGAAATTAAATTTAGAGAAGAGTGTTGAAATGAAAAATGACTTTGATATTCTGGGAAGTAGGCAGACATAATGGAAAATGCAACCTTTTAGTTAAGAAAAGGGAATTCCAGAAATAAAGAAGAGGGAAACTTGGACTTATTTGAAGATAGTGTAAAACTGACCTTAGGGACAAAAGGTTAGCAAAACTAATATGAGTCACTGTGATGTTTTTATCACTAAAATAGAACTTAAAAGCTTATTTTAAATTATCCTCTAAAGTGAATGTTACTTATTAATTAGGGGTCATTATTTTGAAAATCTAGTAAGAGTTACAATCTCTTCCCTGAAATACTTACATCAACACATCATTCAGCTAATAACTTCTGGAAAGTTCTAGTGAAGACACTCAGTCATGTTCGACTCTTTGTGACCCCATGGACAGTAGACTGCACCAAGCTCCTCTTTCCATGGGATTTTCTAGGCAAGAATACTGGAGTGGGTTGCCATTTCCTTCTCCAGGGAATCTTCCTGACCCAGGGATCAAACCCAGGTCTCCCATATTGTAGACAGACACTTTACCATCTGAGCCAACAGGGCCCAGAAGAGGAAAGTTCTAGGCCCAAGTTAAAAAGTCTTGCTTTTTGCTTTCAAGTAATTAACATTCACTGGAGAGTAAGGTGACTTGTCTTCCCACCAAGCAAATTAGTTCTCTGTCCTGACACTGAAAATTGAGAAACAAAGAACGCCATTATAGACTATTTAAAATATACTAAAAAAAAATTCTTTTTAATTAAACAATTGGTATGAATACTAATTCTATTTCTGAATACAGTTTTGGAACATATAATATTTAAGGTGAAATTTTAAAAACAAATATTGGCAGACATTCAACTCTAAAATTACCAATTCTCTGTTTTAAAAAGTTGTTTTATTTTTAATACTAACTTCTGGTGCCCTTGCATTGCTTTTAGAATATTACTGTTTTCTTTCTGACCAAACTAAAGGGTTGGAAACCAGAAACCCTGTATTAGTTGCTGTAACCCCAGCAACTAAAGTGTGCAGTGTTTGCTTCCCCAAACATAGGCATGGTTGCCTGCACCTCTTACAACTGCTATTCCTCTGACCCCATCAGGGAGTTGTATTACCTTGATTCTCACAACCTTCACCCCATAGGCACTAAGAGCTCAGGCTTCAGAGGACAGCCATCCTTCTTCATACTGCTGCTTATTTTCGACAGTGGCTTCCATTAACTAGTAACAGAAAGATAACAGCCTTCATGATATTAGAGTCCATCAGTACCCACCTTCCCAGAGTCCACCTTCTAATCTCCAAGTCGTTTCCAGAGCATCTCATCATTACAGAGCAAGTTAGATCAATATTGAGTGCACATTTGATTGCAGTCTTTGATAGCTGAATGACCGCTCTGATAACAAAACTATTAGAGGAAAAAGTCCTGTTACTTTATATATTATTAAAATATAATTTAAAATAATGTATGTAGAATAAACTCTCTCCAGTAAGAAGACAGTAATGTGTTCTAAAATGCCAAAATGAGAGCACAACAAAGTATGAAAGCATTTCAAAACATGATTGAGAAAGTAGGCTTATGAAAGGCTATTAAGAATTTTGAGAGCAAAATTATAGTGTTGGGTTTGTTTAATATCTTTATTTCAAATAAAGATTATTTGATTTGATTATTACTCTTCTCTTTGTGTATTCATCAAGTATCCTTAAATTTTTTTTTAAATGATTAGGCCTAATCTTGAGTGGTATAACTGACTAAAATTAACATGATTCTCTTAGGCAGCAATTGGAGAAGAGACTTTTAAAACTCTCAAACACACAAAAGGGGGTTCAGTAAAGTATCTGGCACTCTTATGTCAGCATGACTAAAGAGCTGGTCTGAAATAATGCACTTGTGTAGATATTTTGTCCAGTGTCCCATTTGCAATTTTTCTCAATTCTATTCCTTCATCCTATCTTCCTCCTTCTCATTCAACCACCAATACTCCCCAGCAATCTCTCAGACATCTCAAAACCCACTGCAACAACCACCTCCACCTCCACACATGCACTTAGGCACTTGGTGTTAATGCCTTACTCTTCTTTCTTACACAATGCATCATTAAAAAAAAAAAAAATCAGATAACAGAAATTAGCCTAAATTCTTCTACCCAGGAGTTTTTTTCCAATTTAATATAGATCAAAGCAATAATTTTTAAAAATTAAATTCTATAATTGTACTGCCCTAAAACTGCTCCCAATGGGTAGTAGAGGCATTTGGGAGACAAAAGAGTATCCTACCACATACTACTATTCTTTTGTTCCTTTTTCTGTCCTTAAGAATGACCCTCATTCTTAGGAAGAAAGTTCAACTTTAAAGAACAAGTGCTTTATTTGCATCATATATTGAAAAGGATAATTATTGATATAAAGCAGCTCAAGTAATCACTGTGACTGGTTATACATTACATGAAGAGTGAGTATCTCTCAAAATATGAGGCAAGAGGAAATTACTTAATATTACATGTCATTTTATTTTTTTATTTTTTATTTAATTAATTTATTTTAATTGGAGGCTAATTACTTTACAATATTGTATTGGTTTTGCCATACATCAACATGTCATTTTAAAAGTTCTCTCTATAGGCAAACAAGGTCTATTCAGGTGGTAGGTTTTGGAAAATTCAAAAGATAAGATATTATGAAAAATTAATTTTTGTCTTGAGTGGGTCCTTTATAGTTTTTTGTTGTTTAATTTCTTTTTTATTGGGGCATAGTGACTACCCAGGTTGCTCAGTGGTAAAGAACCCACCTTCCAATGAAAGAGATATGGGTTCAAATCCCTACTTTGGGAAGATCCCCTGGAGAAAGAAATGACAACCACTCCAGCATTCTTGACTGCAAAATCCCATGGACAGAGGAGCTAGGTGGGCTACGGTCCATGGGGTCACAAACAGTCAGACATGACTGAGCAACTAGAGAGCAAATAGTTGCTTTACAATGTTGTGTTAGTTTCTGCTCATCTTGTACAGGTTCTCACCACCACCACCTAGTAGGTGCCTGTGCTGTGAGGAGACTTGAACTCTGAGTCTTTACCCCTCTGTCTTTACAGTTTTGGAAGGTTTTCAGGAAAAAATTTCAATCTAGTTAAACTAATTAGCTACAGATTTTATATCTGATTAAATTTAACATTTTATAAAGTTTTATTTCACCTTTCATCCTAGATAAGTGTATTTAGTTTTGCACCGTAGCTGCTAAAAAACAGTCATTTTTGAATATTTTAAGTTACACCTTTGTTATAGGATGACTTGTGTCCCCTCAAAACTACTTTATTGAAGCCCTGACCCACGAGTAACTCAGAATGTAACTGTATTTGAGATGGGGTCTTTAAGGAGGCAACTAGGTCAAAAAAGTCTTTGTAGTGGGCCTTTATTCAATCAATATGACTAGTGTCCTTCTGAGAAGCGTTTAGGACACAGTTCAAAAGGACAGAGGGATGACTCTGTGAGGACTCAGTGAGAAGGCAGTCATCTGCAAGTCAAGGAGAGAGGCCTCTGCTGCTGCTGCTGCTAAGTCGCTTCAGTCGTGTCCGACTCTGTGTGACCCCATAGACGGCAGCCCACCAGGCTCCCCCGTCCCTGGGATTCTCCAGGCAAGAACACTGGAGTGGGTTGCCATTTCCTTCTCCAATGCGTGAAAGTGAAGAGTGAAAGTGAAGTCGGCTCAGTCGTGTCCCACTCTTAGCAACCCCATGGACTGCAGCCTACCAGGCTCCTCCGTCCATGGGACTTTCCAGGCAAGAGTACCGGAGTGGGACTTAAAGCTCACAGTAGTCCATATATCTTCTCCATAAAGTGAGAGCATGTGTCTCTGCCCTTGTTTCCCAGACTGATGAACTCCAAAGAGAAAAGAGCTTTGAAAGGAGAGATAGCCAGGGAAGGACTTCCCTTGTGACTCAGTGGTAAAGAATCCGCCTGCCAACGTAGGAGACAAGGGTTTTGATCTCTGGTTCGGAAAGATTCCCTGGAGTAGGAAATGGCAACCCACTGCAGTATTCTTGCCTGGAAAATTCCATGGACAGAGGAGCCTGGTGGGCTACAGTCCATGGTGTCACAAAGAGTTGGACACGACTGAGCAACTGAGCCTGCATTCACACGTAGCCAGGGAAAGCTCACCTGCATCGTCTAAACCAACCCAAGAAACAGAATCATCTGTACACATCTAGGAGGATTGCTTTATATGCCCCCATAAAAACCTCTTGAATGAATACCAATTCTCTCAGTTGTCTTACTTATTTTCCCTAATGTTTTGCATGTATCAGGACTTGGTAAGTGGTTTAGTATGAAGGAATGGATAAACCATGGCTGTCATTTCTCTATTCATATGGAAGAGTAGATTTTTAAAGAGTAAGAAGAGGGCAAGTATGTAAGGAATATAGTATTTGGCAAAACCAAATTAACAGTGTAGCTATTATACTCCTTACTGTGTCTCTAAAAAAAATCAGAAAATAGTGAGCATGTTTTTCCATAGATTTACATGATTTCATATATTTTTATTTTTAGATATTTTCTTGCAACATTAATTTCTGAAGAGTTTAGTCTGCCTGATTTAATTTCAAATGGCTTATCATTATTATAAAATCTGAATTGACACTGAGAAAAAAATGAGAGTAATATTCTACTTTTCATTTAAAAAGAAAACATTGCTTTGTTACCAGATTGAATTAGAGCTTTTCTCTAATGGCACAGATCAACTTACAATATTGATTTTAGAATAAGTTGATAATGTGCACACAAACACATACACACTATACTATGTGTAATTTGTCGTTTCCATCTTTCTAAAATTTAAATTTTTGGTGTAATAACCTTTGACCTTGAAGGCTGAATTCAAAGAAATATAGCTCATAACAGGGATAAAAAATAAAAAATAGTCATCTTTATTTTTTTCATTCTAGCTGTTTTCATACCATGCAGTTTGCTTAATGAAATAACCAACTGAGAACTGCAATGTGTTTTTCTGAGGACAGACCAATGACATACAAATACACCTCAAAGCATACACGGGTCAGATATAATAGAAGTATATAGTAGTGACTCTGCTCCATGACATAAAAATAGTTTATTTCTCCATATTCTTCCACATGGATAAAATACTTCTCTTTTGTCATGGCCCAGAAGAGAACATGAACTCATTCTCAGGTCTGGAATGTATGAAGTCATATCATCAGATAGTCAAATTTAAATCACAACATTTAATTTACAGTATTACAATTCTGCACAAGTCATAAGCTTTGCCAGGACTTTTCACTGCCTTTTCTCTGGGAATGAGCATCAGAAAATACACTCCTGATACATGGATGAGAAAATAAATCTTTAAAAATAATTTAACGAGAATAAATCAAGTAATAAAATGAATTTCCAGATCTCAAAATGACATTAACCTGCAGAAATATGTGCTGAATTCCTATTAGTTTAATTCTTTGGGTGGTTTCTCAGAGTGATAGACTGATAATTGCCATCTATGACATATGATGTGGGAACCAGTTCAAAATACTTGCATCATCTCTACTTCTATAATGCCCTTGTTCACCTCTACATCTCTAGTGACCTTGTGTGAACAACTTCAAATTTTAATATGTCACTTTCACTTCCAGATAATACATTCTTATTTTAAAATATTTAAGGTTTGCAATGAGTTTGTGTGTGTGTGTGCAGTCACTAAATTGTGTCTGAGTCTTTTGTGATCCCATGGACTGTAGCCCACCAGGCCCCTCTGTCCATGGGATTTCCCAGGCATACTGGGATTCCTGGAGTGGGTTGCTATTTCCTTCTCCAGAGGATCTTCCCAACCCAGGGATCAAACTCACATCTCCTGCATCTACTGCATTGGCAGGTGGATTCTTCACCACTGAGCCACCTGGGAAACCATATTTAATAAATCCATTTGAATCATATACTACTTTGATGTCTAATGTAAAAAAGATAATAGAGATTTCTGACAGAATTAATAAATTTCAACCTAAGACTAAGAAATTATCTTTATCATCATCTTCACAGTCCTGGAGTGAAATCCACAATCAAAATGCTGGCAGGGCCCTGCTCCTTCTGAAGGGAAAAATATCCTTCCTTGTCTCTTGCTGCTTTCTGGTTTGCAGTCCCTGACAGTTCTTGGCTTGTGGCAACACAACTCTAATCCCTGCCTTTGTTATCACCTGGTTTGTTCCCTGTGTCTCTCTGTGTCTTCAAATCTCTCCCTCCTTATTAGGATAGTCCTGGTGTCACCTTAATCCAGTGTGACCTTATATCAGTTTATATCTGCAAAGACCCCATTTCCAAATACAATCACATTCACTGGGGATTAGAAGTTCAATATATTTTTGGGTAAAACAATTCAACTCACAAAAGCCATAATCATAAGAATCAGTAACATCTATAGAGTACATTTAGAGTGCTTCATAATCTATACACTTTACACACATTAGTTCATTTAATCATCATGGTGATTCTATAAGGTAGGTACTATCACTGTTGTCATTAAAAAAAAAAAGTAAAATAGGAATGTAAACCAGAGAGAGAGAGAGTATGTAACTCTCAGGGCCTCTAATCCAAAATTCAAAATCCTACTTGAAGAGTTGGTGCTTTGAACCACTACAGCCTACAGCCTCTCAAACATGATGAGACTGATATAATGAGGCAAATGTATTTTGAATTCCTATTCTGTAATACAGGGAGTGCTTCCTGCTAATGCTAGTGGGATGCTGACAAAAATCTGAGACCTCAAATTACATATATGCTTATTTTAACATGAGTTTGGGGAGATGGCTTGGATCTGGAGGCAAGATTATTTATCCATTTTGTGTGATCCTGGGTAAATTATTTAACCTTACTTAACCTCAGACTGGATGTGAGTTTGGGCAAACTCCAGAAGATAGTGAAGGACAGGGAAGTCTGGCGTGCTGCAGTCTATGGGGTCACTAAGAGTCGGATATGACTTAGTGACTGAACAACAACAGGCCAGACTGGTGAAGTATTGAAGATTAAACAAGTTAGTTATGTATACATTGCTTAGAATAGTTCCTGATATATACACTATAATTATGCTACTAATTTTATTGTTAGCACTACTGATGGCAACAAATTCTGAATTATCTTTTTTACATAAGTGAGTTATTTTAAAATAAAATAAAAACAAATGCTATTTCAATACATATATTTTCTTCTGTGTTGATAGGAATTGCTGATATGCTTCAATATAGCTACAAGCACCTAGAGTTGGAAAGAAATTCTTCCCTCTCCTGCAGGTCCTCCTACACCAAAAGCAGGGTGGAAGAAAACACAGGTCGGGTGTGTGAGTAGTGACTAATGGGTGTCTCCAGGTTAGTTCTGTGACAGTCATCACTGCCCTCTTCCTCAGATCCGCCACTAGGTGTAGGAAGTGACAAAGCTGCTGCAACCCTTGACTGAGTGTAAACACAAGTTTCTAAACTGTAAGTGTGAGTTTGCTTGTCATAATGACTCATCCAAATTAGAAAAAACAGTCTCATCAAGTTCTACACTTATTTATTTCCAGAGTTTCAGATTCTTTACTGATTACACCTATGTAACACAGTATGCCATGTGCCCGCCACCTATCCAGAGTGTTTTTGCTGTTGTTATTCTGTATAGGTAGCAAATACCCTCCAGATATTTATATTTGAAACTAACAAGCAATAATTGAATTTCATCTAGAATAATTTTTTCTGACATCTCACTTGCCTTTCGGTGTATGAAAAAAAATAACAGCTTTTATCTTTGATTTTCATATTTTAAAAAAAAATGAGTTGCTTGTCCTCAAAATTAACAGGATAATAATGTTTAGCTAACAAAGTGGAAAATTTGGAAATAAAATAGATTGAGCGACTTAAAGTTCAGTTTAATTAAACAGAAACTTTATTTAACACCTACTATGTGTCTGGGACATGGCCATCTGATTATAAAAATGAATGATTAACATAAAATAACTGAAAAGGAAAACACCTCTATGCTATCAGATGCTTACAAAAGCAAAGTTATAAAATAATATTTAAGTGTAAAGGTACGTTTGCATTTATTTTTTCCACTAATAACAGAAACAATGCATGTTAAAAGAGAAAATTTTTAAATCAACTACTTTTTTAAAGTTCGTATATAGACTTGTGTGCCTTGTAATAGAGAAAAAAAGCTTGTAAAAGAAACAAGTTATTATCCACTTCCATTTGCCTAATATGGTGAATAAGTGTAACTGGTGAAATTACCTCAGCTTGGAAAATATCTGATTTGTTTGTTCTGCTAGTTCAAGCCTTAGCTTAGGTCTAATGCATAGTAATTCTGGGGGGAAATTAGAGAAAAATTCTGTCTCTATCTTTAAGTAAGAAAACAGTTATCATGAAGTAATTTCTGTTAGTGTTATATCTTTTTCCTCAAATATATTATCCCTTGCCCCCCTCCTTGTTTTCAGTTCAAAAACAGTAGCTTAGGGACAAGAACAAAATCTTAGAGTAAGAAAGGAAACATTACCCTGTCTTAATAAATATAGCAGGGTACAGGAAGGAATGAGTCTAGTAGAGGCAAAATGCCATGGATATATGGTAAAGGGATTCCCAAAGATACCACAAAGAATTCCACAAGTATATGCTTCCTAAGGAAGATGACTCTGCTACATATTGAAGCATTTAATGCAATTTAATGAAAATAAGCAGATACTATATACTGAAATGCACATATGTGTTACAGATTGGAGCTTTTCATCAGTAACATAATAACTCCCCTTAGATTTCATAGCCCCTTCCCAAACAGGCAAACAGACACATGTGATACGGGTGGAAAAAGATGGCTTTGCCTTTTTGAGATATGTCATTGGATTAGGCTGATCAAAACAGAGGTTGTCCATTTTGTTTCTACTAGGGAGTTTTTGGTCCCTCGACAAATTTAATTCACTTTTTAAAAACAGAAGAATATCTTAAGTATAGGAACTATACTTTGTGAGTCCATTAGGAAAATTGAATATTTTCTCAGTGTACATGGGAATTGTTTTATGGAACAAATCTATTATAGATTGTCTGGATATTCACCAGACAAAAACAGATATGTAAATTATGTTTGCACACATTCTCTAAAATAAATAACTCTCCCTGATGAGTAGGTATGTTTGACCCCAGAGGCCTGCGTTGTAATTAATACTGATGGAGAAACCAGAACCAGGAATTTCTTTAGCAGATACACCATAACATGTTTCCAGCTTGGGCCTCTGGGCTCACCATCAGTGGCTCTACACAGGTGCAACACTCCCTGTGTGAAAAGAACTGAGCAAGTTTAACACAATCATCTAGAGCAGGGGTCAGTAAATTGTGTCCTTTAATGGGCCAGAAGGAAAATTTTAGGACTTATAAGCCATATACTCTCTACTCCAACTCCTTCTTCTCTGCTATTATAGGCTGAAAGCATCCACAGACTATATGTAAGTGAATGGATGCAGCTGAGTTTGAATAACTTTATTTAGATTCAGTCTGTCAACCCCTGATCTAGGCATCACAAAGTTTTCTAAAATAAATTAAGGAGTTTCATATGAAATTGTTCACAAATCTGAGTGTGATTTGGGGTTTACATTTTTCTAGTTATCTTTTAAAAAGATCTAAACTGTTGATGTAACCACATTTAAATATTATTTGTTATTACTTGAGATAGAACCTTCAGCTTCTTCAGCATTACTGATCGGGGCATAGACGTGGATCACTGTGATATTGAATGGTTTGCCTTGGAAATGAACAGAGATCATTCTGCCATTTTGGAGATAGCATCCAAGTACTGCATTTTGGACTTTCTGTTGACTATGATGGCTACTCCATTTATTCTAAGGAATTCCTGCCCTCAGTAGTAGATATATAATGGTCATCTGAATTAAATTCACCCATTCCAGTCCATTTTGGTTCGCTGATTCCTAGAATGTCGACCTTCACTCTTGCCATCTCCTGTTTGACCACTTCCAATTTGCCTTGATTCATGGACCTAACATTCCAGGTTCCTATGCAATATTGCTCTTTACAGCATCGGATCTTGCTTCTATCACCAGTCCCATCCACAACTGGGTGTTGTTTTTGCTTTGGCTCCATCCCTTCATTCTTTCTGGAGTTATTTCTCCACTGATCTCCTGTAGCATATTGGACAGCTACTGACCTGGGGAGTTCCTCTTTCAGTATCCTATCATTTTGCCTTTTCATACTGTTCATGGGGTTCCCAAGGCAAGAATACAGAAGTGGTTTGCTACTCTCTTCTCCAGTGGATCACATTCTGTCAGAAGTTGAACGGTTCTGTGAAGACCTACAAGACCTTTTAGAACTAACACCCCCCAAAAGATGTTTTTTTCATTATAGGGGACTGGAATGCAAAAGTAGGAAGTCAAGAAACACCTGGTATAACTGGCAAATTTGGCCCTGGAGTACAGAATGAAGCAGGGAAAAGGCTAATAGAGTTTTGCCAAGAGAACACACTGGTCATAGCAAACACTCTCTTCCAACTACTCAAGAGAAGACTCTAAACATTGACATCTCCAGATGGTCAACATTGAAATCAGATTGATTATATTCTTTGCAGCCAAAGATGGAGAAGCTCTATATAGTCAGCAAAAACAAGACCGGGAGCTGACTGTGGCTCATATCATGAACTCCTTATTGCCAAATTCAGACTTAAATTGAAGAAAGTGGGGAAAACCAATAGAGCATTCAGGTATGCCCTAAATCAAATCCCTTATGATTATACTGTGGAAGTAAGAAATAGATTTAAGGGACTAGAGCTGATTGACAGAGTGCCTGATGAACTATGGACTGAGGTTCTGACATTGTACAGGTAACAGGTATCAAGACCATCCCCATGGAAAATAAATGCAAAAAAGCAAAAAAATGGCTATTTGAGGAGGCCTTACAAATAGCTGCAAAAAAGAAGAGAAACAAAAAGCAAAGGGAAAAAGGAAAGATATACCCATTTGAATGCACAGTTCCAAAGAATAGCAAGGAGACATAAAAAAGCCGTCCTTAGCAATCAATGAAAAGAAATAGAGGAAAAGAACAGAATGGGAAAGACTAGAGATCTCTTCAAGAAAATTAGAGATATCAAGGGAATATTTCATGCAAAGATGGGCTCAATAAAGGACAGAAATGGTATGGACCTAACAGAGGCAGAAGATACTAACAAGAGGTGGCAAGAATACACAGAACTGTACTAAAAAGATCTTCATGACCCGGATAATCACAATGGTGTGATCACTCACCTAGAGCCAAACATCCGTGAATATGAAGTAGAGTCGGCCTTAGGAAGCATCACTACAAACAAAGCTAGTGGAGGTGATCGAATGCCAGTTGAGCTATTTCAAATCCTAAAAGATGATCCTTTGAAAGTGCTGCACTCAATATGCCAGCAAATTTGGAATCTCAGCAGTGGCCACAGGACTGGAAAAGGTCAGTTTTCATTCCAATCCCAAAGAAAGCCAATGCCAAAGAATGTTCAAACTACCACACAATTGCACTCATCTCACACACTAGTAAAGTAATGCTCAAAATTCTCCAAGCCAGGCTTCAGCAATACATGAACCGTGAACTTCCAGATGTTCAAGCTGGTTTTAGAAAAGGCAGAGGAACCAGAGATCAAATTGCCAACATGCACTGGATCATGACTATGCCAAAGCCTTTGACTGTGTGGTTCACAATAAACTGCGGAAAATTCTGAAGGAGATGGGAATACCAGACCACTTGACCTGCCTCTTGAGAAACCTGTATGCAGTTCAGGAAGCAACAGTTAGAACTGGACATAGAACAACAGACTGGTTCCAAATAGGAAAAGGAGTACATCAAGGTTGTATATTGTCACCCTGCTTATTTAACTTCTATGCAGAGTACATCATGAGAAATGCTGGGCTGGAGGAAGCACAAGCTGGAATCAAGATTGCCAGGAGAAATATCAATAAACTCAGATATGCAGATGACACCACCCTTATGGCAGAAAGTGAAGAAGAACTATGGAGCTTTTTGATGAAAGTGAAAGAGGAGAGTGAAAAAGTTGGCTTAAAGCTCAACATTCAGAAAACTAAGATCATGGCATCTGGTCCCATCATTCCGTGGGAAATAGATGGGGAAACAGTGGAAACAGTGGCTGACTTTATTTGGGGGGGCTCCAAAATCACTGCAGATGGTGATTGCAGCTATGAAATTAAAAGAGGCTTACTCCTTGGAAGAAAAGTTATGACCAACCTAGATAGCATATTCAAAAGCAGAGACATTACTTTGTCAACAAAGGTCAGTCTAGTCAAGGCTATGGTTTTTCCAGTATGCATGTAAGGATGTGAGAGTTGGACTATAAAGAAAGCTGAGCACAGAAGAATTGATGCTTTTGAACTGTGGTGTTGGAGAAGACTCTTGAGAGTCCTTTGGACTACAAGGAGATCCAACCAGTCCATCCTAAAGGAGGTCTGTTCCGGGTGTTCATTGGAAGTACTGGTGCTGAAGCTGAAACTCTAATATTTTGGCCACCTGACTCAAACAGCTGACTCGTTTGAAAAGACCCTGATGTTGGGAAAGACTGAGGGCAGGGGTAGAAGGGGACGACAGAGGATGAGATAGTTGGATGGTGTCACCGACTCGACAGACGTGAGTTTGGATAAATTCTGGGAGTTGGTGATGGACAGGGAGGCCTGGCGTGCTGTGGTTCATGGGGTTGCAACGAGTCGGAGGTGTCAGAGCGACTGAACTGAACTGAACTGAACTAGAAGCTTTCCTCAGAAGATCCTTTGTTGAATTTCTTTAGTTACATATAATTTATATACATTATTGTATTCTATAAAGTTTTTTGGAACCTGACAAAATTATCTCCAGGACAAATAAAGGTAAAATAGGTGAGAAAAATTAATACGGGTTTATGATGGGACAGAAAAATAACATGAAGTGGGATGAGATGCATAAAGGACAGGTCATGAAATTTCGTTCATGTTCTGGAAGTAGAACACATTTATCTAAAAGCCATCTAAAGAGCTAACGTGAAGAAAGAAACACAACTGGTATATGGGTCAGAGTGTTCAAGAGATGATATCTCACTAGTGCCACTGGTAAAGCTCAAAGAAGAAGTCCTAATTTGATACATGAGAGAAACTGTTCTGTGGTCTTGAGTAGCATGGCTCAGAAAACATTAGACCCCGAAAAATCTTCAGAAAAGAAGTTTGGTAAAAGCCACAATTTAAAAAAAAAAAAAGAAGAAGAAGATGTCATTTCCTGTGGTATATATCTTCTCTTACCCAAACAATCAGGCAAAAGAAGTTCCTTCTCCCAGCCTACTTAGGGAATGCGAGAGAGGACTGAGAACTAAGAATCAGTCTGGGACAGCTCTAAGGTTAAAACTGTCCTGAGGGCTGGTAACCAATGTAAACTCTGTAGAAAGGAATAGGAAGATCACTCAGTCATGTCCGACTCATGGAGACCCCATGGACTGGGGCCTCCCAGGCTCCTCTGTCCATGGGATTTTCCAGGCAATAGTACTGGAGTGGATTGCCATTTCCTTCTCCAGGGGCTCTTCCCAACCCAGGGACTGAACCCAGGTCTCCCACATTGTAGACAGACGCTTTACCGTCTGAGCCACCAGGGAAGTCCTGTAGAAAGGAATGGAGGCAGCCAAAAACCAGAACTTAGTGCTACACTGGGCACCCGGCAGAATAAAGAGAGAATTATGGTGTTTCTGTATAAGCAGAGAGAAAAGTCTACAACTTTGTTTTGTGTGTGTTAGTTGCTCAGTCATGTCCAACTTTTTCCCACCCCACAGACTATAGCCTGACAGGCTCCTCAGTCCATGGGATTTTCCAGGCAAGGATACTGGAGTGGGCTGCCATTTCCTTCTCCAGGGGATCTTCCTGACCTTGGGATCAAACCAGGTCTCCTGCACTACAGGCAGATGCTTTACCATCTGAGCTACTGGTTGGCACCCATAATCTTGTTTTACAATATAGTAAATGAATATGTAAAGTGATAGAGACCAAAAAAAAAAAAAAAAAAGCAGTAGAATAAAAACAGTAGCAGCAAAGCTCCTTGAAGATTAGAGAAAGAATACATATTTAAAAATCTATTTTAAAAAACACAAAAACTCAGGAATTACCTTTCTAGAGCTATTTCTCTCAGAAAAGATGGTCAGTTTAGCCATAACAAGCATGGACTCGACAAAGAGGATCAAATACAAAACAAACACATATGTAAGAAACAACAAAAAAATGAGTAACTCAAGCTTACTATTGTAAACTATGAAAATATAATTTAAAATGAACACTTTTCTATTTGTAGATATCTTGGCTGAAACTGTACCAGTGATGTAGTGTGGGGAGTAACTAGGATCTACTGAAACCATATATAATCCCCTGTGTCTGTGTCCTCTAAAGTGAAAGGCATTTGCCTTAGTCTCCCAGGCCTCCCTTGAGTCTCAAAGGGCTGACTCGAGAGTTAATGATTGGGAAATGTGAAGATATAGAAACAAAGAACAGCTGTCAGGCTGGGAAACTGGTGTCACTTAAGACCATAAATCCACCACACAGCAGAATCACTGAACTCCCAGTTCCCTGAAAGATATAGATAAAGGCCTGCCACACATTCTTGTTTCTACAGGAAGCAGACCCCCTCCAGATGGAAACTGTTGACCACAAGAACATAGGCCAGAGACTGGTTGAACACAGAAGGTTGATGATGCTTGAAACTGCACCTTGATGCCAACCAGTCTGAGAATTCTCTACCGGCTGATCACGCATCTGGGAGCCCCCTCCATCACACTGTAAAACCACTTCTCTGAAAGCCATCAGGGAGTTCGGGTCTTCTGAGCATGAGCTGTCTGTTTTCCTAACTTGGTTTCCTGCACAACTTTCCTTCACCACAACCCAGTGTCAGTAGGTGGCCTTTACTGCACATGGGCTAGTAGGCCAAATTAGTTTGGGTAGCATTCTTAGGGAAGGAATTTTATTTTGCATTTACAATTTAAACAAAACCGTGGTAGAAGAGTGACGCTGCATCTGAATCACAGAAATGTTGAGCAGCTTTCCTAAGGCCTCATCGACAGTCAGCCTCACCTCTCATCTTCAAGGCTGGTTGTGTTTTTGTGTGCACGCTCCCCCCACCCCACCCCCACCATAGTTCCCTTCCAGTCCTGACACAGCACTGTTGAAAGGAGCTCCAGGACTAGAGGCTAACTACTTAAATTTGGGTCTTGATCAGCAGGTTCATCTGGGTGGGACCTCGGGGCTGCTTCTTTACTCTGTACTTGGACTCCACACCTCTAAAATGTAGATAATAAAACCTGTCGCACAGTAAGAGAGTGAGGATAAAATGAGATAATACATGTTAAGCCCTTGATTAGAGCCTGCAGGCCATATATCCAAGTTACCCGGATGTGTAAAGTTGCAGGATTGAGTGACAAGCACATCATAAGTACTCAAAAAGAAATTAATACAAATCCATACAAAACAAATATGGACATGTTTTAAATAAGATTTGCTGGCTACATGTAGCATTGTCAGAGTACCTCTACAAAAAAAAAAAAAAAGTAAGAAATATCTCCATTCCGTTCCACCAAAAAATAGCTAAACAGATTTTTAAAAAACATTTTTACATATGTATTTTACATATTTTTCTTATCATTAGAATTCTTTATTTTTACTTTAGTCATCATATTCTTGGAGAAGGAAGTGCAACCCCCTCCAGTATTCTTGCCTTGAAAATTCCATGGATGGAGGAGCCTGGTAGGCTACAGACCATGGGATTGCAAAGAGTAGGACATGACTGAGCAACTTCAATTTCATCATATTCTAGACAATGAAGAATTGAGTTGTGTACTCAGTCCTGTCTGATTCTTTGTGACCTCATGGACTGTAGTCTTCCAGGCTCCTTCGACCAGGTGATTTTTCCAGGCAAGAATACTGGAGTGGGTTGCATTTTCTTCTCCAGAGGATCTGCCCGACCCAGAGATAGAACCAGAGTCTTTTGTGTCTCCTGCATTAGCAGCAGATTCTTTACCAACTGTGCCACCTGGGAAGCCCAATTTCTCATACTATGCCTAGCAAAAGCTTCACATTCAAATGCTCTTATTTAATTGGCAGCTAACATTTCTTTCAATAAATTATGTAATACTTTATAATTTACAAAATACAGTTAGAATCCACAATTGCTTTCCCTTTCATGAGTACTCTCAGCTTCTGTTCTACCATGTGGCCACACAAATTTTGTTAGAAAACCAACAATCCAACCACAGTGCTTATCTCAGGTAATGTGGATTTTATTAAAGATTTCAGGGAGAGATGTTCACCTTAAAGTAATTAAAAATTAAAGAATGCCTTAAAAGGATTCTCCAAATCCCTCCCACTTTCCAGAGTCTCACCTTAGCATAAATAATCTACTCAGGAAAACATAATCTTGAAACCCTAATTTCTTAAGGGTGATTCCTTAGAAAACAACTCAGCCAAAAAAAAAAAAGTTGAATCCCTTGTTTCCCTGCCTGTCTGCATCCTGAAAGAGGAAACCTACTCCAGTGAAATTGCCTTTGTCAGAAATAATGTTGTGCTTATGGGCTTCCATGGTGCCTCCGATGGTAAAGAACCTGCTGAAATGCAGGAGGCCTAGGTTAGATACCTGGGTTGAGAAGATCCCTTGGAAAAAGGACTGGCTACCCACTCCAGTATTCTTGCTTGGAGAATTCTATGGACAGAGGAGTCTGGTGTTCCACAGTCTATGGAGTTACAGAGTCAGACATGACTGAGCAACTGTCACTTATATTATTGTATTATGGGGTATACTTGCAGCTACACCCGCAGCATCCTATTTGCATTCTTTGACCACACTGCTATTTCCCTCTACCTGAGTGCTCTTCCATAAAGCAGCATCAGAGTGGGGCATGGGGGCCCTGCATAGCACCTGGGCAATCTGTGCCCTCACCTCTCAGCCACCAGCACAGCAGTGGCAATAGGTCAAATAAGATAAGAGGTGTTCAGAGACGATTCCAGTTTAAGTGTCTTTCTTAATTAAGTTGCTTTGCTATTTACATAATAGAAGAATAAATAGTTCTGGGGTATTCTCCTGAAAAATACATAGCTGATTTAATGCATATTCATGTTTCATTATCTATTCTATGACATGTCATCTATTTTGGCATGTCAGAAATATACATATACATATTTTCCCCTCTCTCTCTCCTTTTTGACATATTTGACTGTTATTCTGTGATCTCAGTACAAGAAGGGAGATATTATGATCTTAGTTTCTTAATGCTTTTTGTTGTCTTATCATTTTTTTTTTTCTACCTAGAAATTACCTCCTCTCTCTAAACATTTGCTCAAATGCACAATCCTTTCTGAACCCTTTCTTTCCCTGTCTGAGTTGATCACTGTGGCCACACAGACTTTTTGATCTCTGTCTCTTCATTGATCACTGTCTCTTCAGAACTGCTTGCTCTACATGTGAAACCTTTATTATTCTAATATGAAGATCCTTCTCAACCCTTACAGAAGTTTTATATTCCTATTCCTTAGAAAAGGTATTTGCCTTATAGAACATGACTTACGTTAATTGAATATACTGAAGCTGATGAGACCCATTACTAGTATGATTTTTTTAAATGTAAATTTTGTTAAAGAGCTGTTTTTCAATTGACTTCTCATCAGCAAAACAAAAAATGTATTTCATATAGATGGGCAGAAGTGTACAAAAGTCACTATTTGACTGGCCAAAAATTTCATGAGCAAGTACTTTTAATAAAAGCAAAGCAAAATAATGTTTTCAAAATTGCTATGATGATGCTAAGAAATGACTTACCAGTTGTTTCCTACCACTATCAATCTTAGTTATTTATATTGTGCTGTGCAGATAAGTTATAAAAAATTTTGTCTTACTTTTCTCCTCAAAACTTGCTTTGTGAACCCCACGTGTGTGTGTGTTTGGATGTTGGTGTGTGGGTGTTAATCTGTTTTAGAGAGACAAAGAAGGAAAGAGAAAGAGGTATTTAGGACAAACTTAAATCTTGTTTCAGTGATCACATTGTAGAGGACACTAAATGATGACCAGTGGCAATTATAAATGTGAGTATAAACCCATGAACACAGGAATCATAGACATCTTGTAGTACAACAGGACAGCTTCATGACTTTACTGTGATCCATGGAATTCAACAGGCTCTCCTTGTGGCTCAGCTGGTAAAGAATTCCCCTGCAATGTGGGAGACCTGGGTTCGATCCCTGGGTTGGGAAGATCCTCTGGGGAAGGGAAAAGCTATCCACTATAGTATTTTGGCCTGGAGAATTCCATGGACTATATAGCCCATGGGGTGACAAAAAGTTGGACATGACTGAGAGACTTTCACTTTCATTTTCATGGAATTTCACTTTCATGAAATTCACTGTCATGAAATGTATAAATCCATCATCGATAACTATTTCTGTCTCACATATATACTGACAGAGTATACCATTTGTCACGGAAATTTAGATTAAATGCTCTCAGTTCAGTTCAGTTGCTCAGTCATGTCCAACTCTTTGCGACCCCATGAACTGCAGCATGCCAGGCCTCCCTGTCCATCACCAATTCCCGGAGTCCACCCAAACCCATGTCCATTGAATCAGTGATGCCATCCAACCATCTCATCCTCTGTCATGCCCTTCCCCTCCTGCCCTCAATCTTTCCTAGCATCAGGCTCTTTTCAAATGAGTCAGCTCTTCTCATTACGTGGCCAAAGTACTGGACTTTCAGCTTCAACATCAGTCCTGAACACCCAGGACTGATCTCCTTTAGGATGGACTGGTCCAAGGGACTCTCAGGAGTCTTCTCCAACACCACAGTTCAAAAGCATCAGTTCTTCAGTGCTCAGCTTTCTTTATAGTCAAACTCTCACATCCACACATGACCACTGGAAAAACCATAGCCTTGACTAGACGGACCTTTGTTGACAAAGTAATGTCTCTGCTTTTTAATATGCTGTCTAGGTTGGTCATAACTTTTCTTCTAAGGAGTAAGCGTCTTTTAATTTCATGGCTACAATTACCATCTGCATTTGGAGATGGTGATTTTGGAGCCTCCAAAAATAAAGTCTCTCACTGTTTCCATTGTTTCTCCATCTATTTGCCAGGAAGTGCTGGGACCGGATGCCATGATCTTAATTTTCTGAATGTTGAGCTTTAAGCCAACGTTTTCACTCTCCTCTTTCACTTTCATCAAGAGGCTCTTTAGTTCTTCTTCACTTTCTGCCATAAGGGTGGTGTCATCTGCATATCTGAGGTTATTGATATTTCTCCCAGCAATCTTGATTCCAGCTTGTGCTTCCTCCAGCCCAATGTTTCTCATGATATACTCTGCATATAAGTTAAATAAACAAGGTGACAATATACAGCCTTGACGTACTCCTTTTCCTATTTGGAACCATTAAATGCTCTAAACTGTGGCAAAATAACTCAGGAATATATCAATTAATTTTTTCCCAATATAAGTAATTTTATTTACAAGAGCAGACTTCTGTTTTATAAAACAAGTCTTTCAAAAGAGCTTCAAATCTTTCAAAATCATATTGGGTTTTATAACTATTAATATTTCTATAACTTTCAAGAAATTGTTGGGTGTGTTTGTTTCATTTCACAAAGTGTTAGATGGACATGAAAATTATGTCTCAGTAATAGTATTGACACTAATTCAGTTATTTTTCTAATCTTAAATAATTACTTGGAATTGAAATCCAGAGCCCTTAACTTTCCTGTAGTTTTGTTTTGTTTTTTCTTTTTTTTTTTTTTTTAATATATTGAGGTCTTCTGTTATGTTCATGGATGAGAGCATCAGTCTCTCACTATCTCTCTATGAGATTTCTTCCAAAATACTGGCATTGTGGTATAGTCTTGTGACCGTTTCACAACAGACAGATTTTTGGGGTCCAGTGGTGCCTGCCTTTGCTCTTTGGGATGGAGAATTGCTGATCCATTCAGGGCTTGAGGTGCCTGGAGGCCTCTAGTATGTTCATCATTGGAGTCCCTAATCATACTCTAGGCCAGCCTCCTGCTCCAAGTGTCCGAAACTCTTTAACAGTGCCTCAAGCAACCGCTAGCTCCCACAGTTCAGTGACAGGTCCTCTGTGCAATATTTATCATCTTCCTTACCCTTACCTCATGAAAGTTAGGCATGCAATCACCCGCTCTTCTCCCCAAAACTACTGTCAATTACCTAGGCTACCATGAATGTTCTCTGACTTGCTTCCTTCAATCTCTCTGTCTCTCTTTGCCCAGCCCTTTCTCACACTGTATTAAGTCCCAGGGTCTTACTTTCAGCTTTGTTTGAATTTATTCATCACTGTGCTACCTCCCCTCCTGTAGCCCAGATGTAACTTGTTTGTTAGGCTTCCCAGGTGGCTCAGTGATAAAGAATTGGCATTGGTGGGTGGAATGGGTTTAATCCCTGGGTCAAGAAGATGAGGGTTTGATTCCTGGGATGGGACGATCCCCTGGAGGAGGAAATGGCAACCCACTCCAGTATTCTTGCCTGGAGAATCCCATGGACAGAGAAGCCTGATGGGCTACAATCCATGGTGTTGCAAAGAGTCAGATACAACTAAGCACATTTGTAACAATTAATATAGAGGAGCATGGCATAAAAAAATTCCCAAATATCTAATTACAACTGAACAGATTGCAGTAAATTATTCCAGAAATATGATGAAATGTTTGTATTGATTTGATAGAGAACCTAAAGGTATTTTCTGAAGGGAAGTTGCACATTGCTGATTTTGTTAGCTTGATTTTGTTTTGTTTTTTTTTTTTTTTTTTTACAAGTATTTCTTCAACTCAGGCATCTGCACAGAATATTCTTCACTCTTGAGATCCATCATCACTGTCCTAACCATGACTGTAAACAACAGGACAAAGAAAAGGGAGAAAGTCTTTCCTTTTGTTTACACTGCTTGCATTATATGAGGCATATCTTTTAATATCATATTTTTTTTACTGAAAGTTAGTGATTATAGAATAGCATGAAGAGGCTTATTATTATCCTGAGATAAAATTATATGAAAATGTTGAGTTTCTTCTAAATTCAGACTTTATAATCAAGCTGAGGAGGGAAAAAAGCTCCTTCTGGAGATCAAGTTTTTGGCAACACTTTTGGATGGAACTGGTGGTTGCAATACTGGAAAGTTACTGAATGAGAAATAACATCACAGAGTTTTCAGCCCAGTGCCAGCTTGTGCCAAACTCATTTTCTTCATAAATATTTATGAGTGGTCTCTGCCATCTCATTAGAATTGAATTCAGAGATAACAGGTGCAGGCAATGGTTGCTCAAGCTAGGCCAACTAACTTTATAAAAGTGTTCCAAGTTTTACATTTAGAAGGATTTGTCACAGAGGATAGTCTCTGTGACTTCTTTGATTTATTCATTCTATGCTTTAAAATGTCAGTTGGGCACTTCTAAAAGTGAGTGACTTGCTTCCAGAGAGCCACAGTTGAGCTTGAGCAGCAGATGCTATATGAGAGATTTTGCAAATAATCACTTAATTACATTTCTGAAGACTATAATGAGAGATGTGTATGTGACCATCAGATCTGCCACATGGCCTCACACAGTGTTAAGTAAGGCACTCTGAGACTTGAAGGATGAGTAGGAGTTCACCAGGCCAAGTGGAGTGGGAGGGTGAAGCAAGGGGACCACTCCAGAGAGCTTGAGATGCCTGGATGAACGATTTGAAAGAGGATAGCACTTGGTTCCTCCAGAAGAAAGAGAGAAGATACAAACGATGGGGATACGGTAAACCAGGAGGGTAGCAGGGCAAGATGAGACTAGCAAAACCATCAGAGGTGAGATCTGAAAAGAATTTTATAGGCTCTGTTCAAAGATGATTCATTCATCTAGTGCATTCAGCAAATATCCACTGAAGTCTCAATGTGTGCCAGGCACTGTGCTAAGAGCTGAGAAGATGGCAGTGATTAAAAGAGAAAGAAATGCCCTAATCTCACACAGCAAATACCAGTTGAGAGACAGAACATTTTAAAATGAGCAAATAGAAAGTAAATAAAAATGAAAAAGATATCTACGATGGCAGAGTAGAAAAACGTGCGCTCATCTTCTCCCACAAGAACACCAAAACTGCAACTAGCTGCTGACAGGAGAATATTTGATTCCACCAAAAAAAAAAAAGATGCCTCACATACAAGGGCAAAGGAGAAGCCCCAACAAGAAGGCAGAAGGGACACAATCACATTTAGAATCAAATCCCACACCCGCCAGAGATCCCCTGAGGGCACAAACAAAATCTTATGCACAGCAGGACCTGGGGAAAGGAGCAGTTACTCCACAAGATATTGAGCCAGACCTGCCTCTGAGTGTTTAAGTGTCTCCTGTGGAGGTACAGGTCAGCAGTGACCTGCTGCGGGAACAGGGGCTCTGGCTGCAGCAGACCTGGGAGGCATGGTGTGTGGCATAAGTCTTCTAGGAGGAGGTCACCATTAGTCCTACCATAGAGACTGTGAGCAGATGACCCACAAACAGGAAAACAATTATACCAAAGAAATTCCTGTGCTGTTGCAAAAGTTCTAGTGCCCATAACAGATTCCCCAACCAGGGGATCCAGCAAAGGGACTGAGGACCTCCAGGGAATCTGACTTTGAACCCCAGTGGATTTGATTACAGAACTTCCACGGGACTAGGGACACAGACTCTTGGAGGGCACAAACAAAACCTTGTGTACACCAGGCACCAGGAGAAAGGATCAGTAACCCCGCAAGAGACTGAGTCAGACTTGCCTGTGAGTGTTCCAGAGTCCCTGGTGGAAGTGTGGGTCTCCAGTGGCCTGCTGCAAGGTCAGGGGTACTGACTACAAAAGCCTTGGGAGTGCTGTATAAGTTCTTTTGAAGGAAGTTTCCATTACCACCATTACCCCTACCATAGTGTGGGTTCAGGCCAAAGTACAAGGATGGAACACAACCCCACACATCAGTAGAAAACTGGATTAAAGATTTACTGAGCATGGCCTCACCCACCAAAACAAGACCCAGTTTTCCCTATAATCAGTCCCTCCCATCAGGAAGCTTCCATAAGCTTCTTATCTTTATCCATCAGAGGGCAGACAGAATGAAAACCACAATCACAGAAAACTAACCACACTGCTCACAAGGATCACAGCCTTGTTTAACTCAATGAAACTCTGAGCCATGCCATGGAGGGATACCTAAGACAGACAGGTCATCATAAAGAGTTCTGACAAAATGAGGCTCACTGGAGAAGGAAATGGCAAACCACTTCAGCATTCTTTCCTTGAAAACCCCATGAACAGTATGAAAAGGTAAAAAGATATGACACTGAAAGATGAACTCCCCAGGTCAGTAGGTGTCCAATATGCTACTGGAGAAGAGCCGAGAAATAGCTCCAGAAGGAATGAAGAGGCTGAGTCAAAGCAAAACAACACCCAGTTTTGGATGTGACTGGTGATGGAAGTAAAATCCAAAGCTGTAAAGAACAATATTGCATAGGAACCTGGAATGTTAGGTCCATGAATGAGGTAAATTGAAAGTGGTCAAATAGGAGATGGCAAGAGTGAACATTGGTGTTTTAGGTTTAAGTATCACTGAACTAAAATGGACAGGAATGGGTGAATTTTATTCAGATGACCATTATATCTACTACTGTGGGCAAGAATCCCTTACAAGAAATGGAGTAGCCCTCATAGTTAACAAAAGAATCTGAAATGCAGTTCTTGGGTGCAATCTCAAAAATGACAGAATGATCTCTATTCGTTTCCAATGCAAACCATTCAGTGTCAAGGTAATCCAAGTCTATGCCACAACCATTAAAGCTAAAGAAGTTGAAGCTGAATGGTTCTTTGAAGACCTGCAAACCATCTAGAACTAACACCAAAAAAAGATGTCCCTTTCATCATGGGGACTGGAATGCAAAAGTAGGAAGTCAAGAGATACATGGAATTACAGGCAAGATTAGCCTTGGAGTACAAAATGAAGCTGGGCAAAGGCTAATAGAGTTTTGCCAAGAGAATGCACTGGTCATAGCAAAAACATTCTCTCTACAACACAAGAGAAGACTCTACACAGGAACATCACTAGACGGTCAATACCGAAATCAGATTGATTATATTCTTTGCAGCTGAAGATGGAGAACTCTAAACAGTCAGCCAAAATAAGACTGTGAGCTGACTAGGGATCAGCTCATGAACTCCTTATTGCTGAATTCAGACTTAATTTGAAGAAAGTAGGAAAAACCACTAGGTCATTCAGGTATGACCTAATACAAATACCTTATGATTATATGGTAGAAGCGACAAATAGATACAAAGGATTAGATCTGATAGACAGAGTGCTTGAAGAACTATGGGTGGAGGTTCTTCACACTGAATAAGAGGCAGTAATCAAAACCATCCCAAGGAAAAGAAAGGCAAAATGGTTGTCTGAGGAGACTTTACAAATAGCTGAGAAAAGAAGAGAAGCTAAAGGCAAAGGAGAAAAGGAAAGATATACCCATTTGAATGCAGAGTTGCAAAGAACAGCAAAGAAAAATAAGAAAGCCTTCCTCAGTGATCAATGCTAAGAAATAGAGGAAAACAATAGAATGGCAAAGACTAGAGATCTCCTCAGGGAAATTAGAGATACCAAGGGAACACTTCATGCAAAGATGGGCTCAATAAAGGACAGAAATTGTCTGGACCTAACAGAAGCAGAAGATATTAAGAAGAGGTGGCAAGAATACACAAAGGAACTATACAAAAAAGATCTTCATGACCCAGATAACCATGATGGTGTGACTACTCACCTAGTTTCAGACATCCTGGAATGTGAAGTCAAGTGGGCCTTAGGAAGCATCACTACGAACAAAGCTAGTGGAAGTGATGGAATTCCAGTTGAACTATTTCAGAACCTAAGAGATGACGCTGTTAAGGTGCTGTACTCAATAGACCAGCAAATTAGGAAAACTCAGTAGTAGCCACAGGACAGGAAAAAGTCAGTTTTCATTCCAATCCCAAAGAAGGGCAATGCCAAAGAATGTTCAAACTACCGCACAATTGCACTCATCTCACAAGCTAGCAAAGTAATACTCAAAATTCTCAAGCTAGGCTTCAACAGTATGTGAACTGAGAACTCCCAGGAACCGGAGATCAAATTGCCAACATCTGTTGGATCATAAAAAGAAGCAAGGGAGTTTCAGATAAACCTCTTCTTAAAACCTTTGACTTCTGTAAAACCTTTGACTGTGTGGATCAGAAAAAACTTTGGAACATTCTTAAAGAAATTGGAACACCATACCACCTCACCTGCCTCCTGAGAAACCTGTATGCAGGTCAGGAAGCAACAGTTAGAACTGGACATGGAAAAACAGACTGGTTCCAAATTGGAAAAGGAGTATGTCAAGTCTGTATATTGTCACCCTGCTTACTTAACTTCTATGCAGAGTAGTCATGTGAAATGCTGGGCTGGATGAAACACAAGCTGGAGTCAAGATTTCTGGGAGAAATATCAATAACCTCAGATATGCAGATGATACCACACTTATGGCAGAAAGAGAAGAAGAACTAAAGCGCTCCTTGATGAAAGAGAAAGAGGAGAGTGAAACAGTTGGCTTAAAATTCAATATTCAAAAAACTAAGATCATAACATTCAGTCCTACCGCTTCATGGCAAATAGATGGGTAAACAATGGAAACAGTGAGAGACTTTATTTTTTTCTGGGGGGGGGCGGTGTTCCAAAATGACTGCAGATGGTGACTGTAGCCATGAAATTAAAAGATACTTGATCCTTGGAAGAAAAACAATGACCAACCTAGACAGCATATTAAAAAGCAGAGACATTACTTTGCTGACACAGGTCCATATAGTCAAAGCAATGGTTTTTCCAGTAGTCATGTATGGATGTGAGAGTTGGACTATAAAGAAAGCTGATTGACAAAGAATTGATGCTTTTGAACTGTCATGTTGGAGAAGACTCTTGAGAGTCCCTTGAACTGCAAGGAGAGCAAACCAGTCAATCCTAAAGGAAATCAGTCCTGAATATTCATTAGAAGGACTGATGCTGAAGCTGAAGCTCCAATACTTTGGCAACCTGATGCAAAGAGCTGACTCATTTGAAAAGACCTCAGTGCTGAGAAGGATTAAAGGTGGGAGGAAAAGGGGAGAACAGAGAATGAGATGGTTGGATGGCATCACTGACTCAATGGACATGAGTTTGTACAAGCTCCTGGTGATGGTGAAGGACTGGTTATCCTGTCCTGATGCAGTCCATGGGGTCACAAAGCATCAGACACAACTGAGGGGCTGCAAAACAACAAATAGAAAGCAGGTGAATATATGCTATGAGTAAAAATAAAATGGGCTTCCCTGATGGCTCAGATGGTAAAGAATATAACTGCAAAGTGGAAGCCCTGGGTTCAATCCCAGGGTCAGGAGGATCCCCTGGAGAAGGGAATGGCTACCCACTGCAATATTTCTTGTTGGACAATTCCATGGACAGAAGAGCCTGGTTGGCTACAGTCCATGGGTCACAGAAGCAGACACAACTGAGCGACTAACACAAAAATAAAATAAGGTAAGGAGGATAGGCAAAAATTAGCAGGGCAGGGGGGCATTGCTATTTCACTGAGTTTCTCAAGGAAAACTTCATTATGACGGACACAAGCAGATAATTGAAGAACCTGTGTGTCTGTGTGTTAGTCACTCAGTCATATCCGATTCAATGGGACACCATGGACTGTAGCTTGCCAGGCTCCATGGGATTCTCCAGGCAAGAATACTGGAATGGGTTGCCATGCCCTCTTCTAGGGGTCTTCCCAACCCAGAGATCAAACTCTGGTCTCCCTCATTGCAGGCAGATTCTTTACCGTCTGAGCCACCAGGGAGATATGAGTAAAGCAGATACCTGGGAAAAGGATATACCATTATGTAGGAGTCTTAATGTAGATTTCTCCCTAGAACTCCGGTAGTCCATGAACTTGGTTTATAAAAAAAAATTTTTTTAATGCTATTCTCATTAACCTCTAACTGAAAATTAGTACTTCTTTCAATTATAATTTTTATCAGGATTCCAGAAGAGTCGTAATATCAACTGCAATTTTGTTCCTCTTAACAGTTTACAAATACTTGTACTTACATCAGTGTTCAGTCATTATGAAAAACATTTATACTCACCAGTAGTTTTTAATTATGTTTATTGTTAGAGGTGGGGCTAGCTCTTGTTATTTGATAAATTTATAATAAATCATATCTATTAGTATAAAAATATTTAGTTGAAAAATGTTTTTAAAGTGTGTTTCAATATAATTGGTTGCACTTGCAGTGCTGTGAATTAGAATGTGGAATGGCTTTACTTGACTGCCAGACTAAAAGAGAGAGCCCATGGCGAGGGAGAAGTTAAGGGTTCAGGTGTTAGAGAGAATGGGGTTGGGGGGGTGTGGGTTAAGAGCCCTCTTCTGGGAGTGTTGAGTTCTTGATTTGTTCAAGGGCTGCTCAGAAGTCAGTGAGGAAGAAGCAGAAGGATCAAGTGCCAGGAGTGATGGGAAAAGAGATCAGGGAGGCAGAGGCCAAAATCAGAAGATCATTGTAGGGCTTCACAAGTGCACAATGAGAAACCATTTAAGGGTTTAAGTTAAGGAGTAAAATTAAGAAAATTCAGAAAGCTTAATGATAAAAATTAATTAATTAAAAACTAATTAATACCCAGAAAGTTCTGCCTAACTGGGATAATAGCCTTGCTCCTGATGAGAGTCATGATAATACATCATTTTCCTCCAAAGCATTTTGCTTGTTAAATCAAATGTTTCAGGGTCAGGGCTGTGCTGTACTTTAACAGTAGAAAATTAAACCATGTGAATTAGAATACTATCTAGAAACAATTTCCTTCCCTGCTTTCAATTATCTACATGCTGAGCTTTCTAAATCTGCATGTTTTTTTTTTTTCTTTTGTTCCCCAATAAATTCGCCTCCTTTCCTTTTGTCTTAGTTTACTTTACATCTGCAATATCCAAGTTTCCAGGGGTAAGACTTGAAGTTAACTAGAGGCATTTATTGTCTTGTGTACAAGGAAAGAAAGCAGATGTGTTTTATCAGCTCTGCCATTGTGTGATTTTTAATGGCATATTTGATTAGCCAGGCCTGCCCATACTTCATAGTGTTGCTCTGTTAAGCCTCATCCCCCAGCTCCACATTCCTACTGAGCTACTTATTGCCCATTGTGTGGATTCTAATGGATGTTTCTTTCTCATGACATGTGAAAAATATATACCAGACCATCATCATTCTAGTTCCTAATCACACAACTCTCTAGTTTCATTCTTTAGTATACTTACCAAGTGTTTATTTACCTGCCTATTTCCTTCCTCCAGACAGGAAGATACTAGTTAACTGTATAATTTTAAATAACTAAATCTAATATTCTTTCTGCTACTCTCCCAATAAAATATTTGTTCTCTTAGATCTTCCTTAGATTCAAGATTCAAAGAATCTCTTTAGGACATTTTAGATTTTCTTTCTCTCTATAAAGTCTTTGGTTTTCTATCTTTTTCACTTTGCTTTTTTGATACTTTTTTTTACTAGATGACTATTAGAACTGTTTACTGAATGCTTTTTTTTTTTTAAGACAGGAATGCACTTTTAAATGGAGATAAATAAAGGAATTATAATGATTTGCCAGGAGACATTACTCAAGTTTTCTCTTGGCAGCTAAGAATTTTGAATGGACTTCATAAAACTGAAACACCAGCTTGGGGAACACAGACTTGGCCAAAATAATTGCTCAATTATTGTTTTTGTTCATTCAGTTATCAAATATTTGTCTTCACTAATATCAGGTATCGTGACAGATATTTTGAGACATAGACGTGACCATGGTTGGCATGATTTCATGCCTTCATGGAGCTTGCAATAAAAATGGGAAAGGCAGGAGTTAAGCAAAATTATAAATGATATACTCAATTGTTATAAATTTTCAAAACTATCATGATCAATAATGTGGTAGCTGCTGCTGCTGCTAAGTCACATCAGTCGTGTCCAACTCTGTGCGACCCCAGGGACTATAGCCCACCAGGATCCTCTGAACATGGGATTCTCCAGGAAGGAATACTGGGGTGGGTTGCCATTTCCTTCTCCAGGGGATCTTCCTGACTCAGGAAGATAGAGCCCAGGTCTCCTACATTGCAGGCAGATTCTTTATCATCTGAGGTATAGGGAAGTTCCTAGAGAACACTGATGGACATTTTAACAGGCAGAGTTGATGAATCTGTGATGCGTGAAAAGATGTTTATTTTTTGCCAGGTCTCAGTTGAATCTGGCTTCTTGTACAGAGATCTGATGTAGGTGTGGGCCTGTGACTTTGCTCTGGGTTAAGGCTAAATGCAGTCTTAAGGGTGCTGCAGGAACTTGACCTGTACAATAATAACATGTCTATAATGCCAACCTGAAAAGCCTGGAGAGCCATGTGATCTATGACAGTCCTGGGCCCTAGAGATTCAGTTCTATCAATGTTAAACTCAGATATGGAGGTTCCTTAAAAAAAGTGAAAAAGTTTAATTCACTATTGCAAGTTTTCTCCCTACTATAAATTGTGATAAGTCATTTAAGAATGGAAATGAAAGGATGGACAGAAAGTAGAGAGTAAACCAACGTCAATGACTGCTTTGGGGGAGCCTCTGAGTCATCTAAGTGTCTAATGAAAAGCAGATTTTCTGATGGGAAAGATAGAATAAAAATAAGCTCAATGCTCTCTCTGCTGATTCACACTAAATATTAATTTCTGCCTTACATGAAGAAAGAGAGAATGGAAACAACCAATGTACTACCTGTCTTGTGGGTAGGCAAGATAAATAAGCAAAAGGTTGACTGAGGGTTTAAAACTTAGGCAGGAATACAATTCTAATAAAATAGTGTCTCTTCAACACTTCTTTATGTGTCTTATTTGTTATAATATCTACATCTCTTTCTTTCACTTTTTTTTTAAGATTAAAGCATTAGAAAGTGTTAAGAGCTGACTGGACAGAGACATATGAGAAGTGTTCTAGATGCCAGTAAAATCCCAAGCTACTGGTACCTATAATTGACTGCTTAAAGAATGAATGAAAAACTGCCATGGATAAGTCTGAAAATCTGGGACAAATACTGGAAGCTTTAAGTAGCAAGGCAGGGACTATGAATACTCTATGAGTAAAGTTGGTGAGACCAAAAGGTACCTTGGTATGCATATAGTTGCATAATCTACCCACAGTGATTTAATGTTAAATTATCTGGGAAAATAAAGGATGGATGAAGGCAAGAATAATAATGATAGATTAATTATATCCCAGCTCTTTTTGTAGCATTCTATACCCAGATGGGTGCATGTTCACACATATTTCCATGTGACTTTTTGGGTATATAATATCCAGGTGATATTTTGATATAAATTAGACTATCAGTTCAGTTCAGTCACCCAATCACATCTGACTTTTTGTGACCACATGGACTGCAGCACGCCAGGCCTCACTGTCCATCACCAGCTCCCAGAGTTGTCTCAAACTCATGTCTGTAGAGTCGGTGATGCCATCCAACCATCTCATCCTCTGTCCTCCCCTTCTCCCGCCTTCAATCCTTCCCAGCCTCAGGGTCTTTTCAAATGAGTCAGTTATTCGTATCAGGTGGCCAAAATATTGGAGTTTCAGCTTCAGCATCAGTCCTTCCAATGAATATTCAGACCTGATTTCATTTAGGATGGATTGGTAAGATCTCCTTGCAGTCCAAGAGACTCTCAAGAGTCTTCTCCAACACCACAGTTCAAAAGCATCAGTTCTTTGGTGCTCAGCTTTCTTTATAGTCCAACTCTCACATCCATACATAACTACTGGAAATACCATAGCTTTAACTACACGGACCTTTGTTGGCAAAGTAATGCCTCTGCTTTTTAATATACTGTCTAGGTTGGTCATAACTTTTCTTCCAAGAAGTAAGCATCTTTTAATTTCATGGCTCAATCACCATCTGCAGTGATTTTTGAGCCCCCCAAAATAAAGTCTGACACTGTTTCCACTGTTTCCCCATCTATTTCCCATGAAGTGATGGAACCAGAGGCCATGATCTTCATTTTCTGAATGTTGAATTTTAAGCCAACTTTTTCATCCTCCTCTTTCCCTTTCCTCAAGAGAATCTTTAGTTCTTCTTCACCTTCTGCCATAAGGGTGGTATCATCTGCATATCTGAGGTTATTGATATTTGTCCCAGCAATCTTGATTCCAGCTTGTGCTTCATCCAGCCCAGCATTTCTCATGATGTACTCTGTATACAAGTTAAATAAGCAGGGTGACAATATACAGCTTTGATGTACTCCTTTCCCTATTTGGAACTAGTCAATTAGTCCATGTCCAGTTCTAACTGTTGCTTCCTGACTTGCATACATATTTCTTGGGAGGCAGGTCAGGTGGTCTGGTGTTTTCATCTCTTGAAGAATTTTCCACAGTTTGTTTTGGTCCAAACCTTGGAGTACAAAATGAAGCAGGGCAAAGGCCAATAGAGTTTTGCCAAGAAAACACACTGGTCATAGCAAACACTTTCTTCCAAAAACAGAAGAGAAGACTCTACAGATGGACATCACCAGATGGCCAACACCAAAATCAGATGGATTATATTCTTTGCAGCCAAAGACGGAGAAGCTCTATACAGTCAGCAAAAAATAAAAAGACTGGAAGCTGACTGTGGCTCAATCATGAACTCCTTATTGCCAAATTCAGACTTAAATTGAAGAAAGTAGGGAAAACCACTAGGCCATTCAGGTATAACCTAAATCAAATCCCTATGATCATACAGTGGAAGTGACAAAACAGATTCAAGGGATTAGATCTGATAGACAGAATGCCTGAAGGACTATAGATGGAGGTTCGTGACATTGTACAGGAGGCAGGGATCAAGACCATCCCCAAGAAAAAGGAATGCAAAAAGGCAAAATGGTTGTCTGAGGAGGCCTTACAAATAGCTGTGAAAAGAAGAGAAGTGAAAAGGAAAGATATACTCATTTGAATGCAAAGTTCCAAAGAATAGCAAGGAGAGATAAGAAAGCCTTCCTCAGTGATCAATGCAAAGAAATAGAGGAAAACAACAGAATGGGAAAGACTAGAGATCTCTTCAAGAAAATTAGAGATACCAAGGGAATATTTCATGCAAGGATGGGCTTGATAAAGGACAGAAATGGTATGGACCTAACAGAAGCAGAAGATATTAAGAAGAGGTGCCAAGAATACATAAAAGAACTGTACAAAAAATGATTTCCATGACCCAGATAATCATGATGGTGTGATCACTCACCTAGAGCCAGACATCCTGGAATGTGAAGTCAAGTGGACCTTAGGAAGCATCACTACGAACAAAGCTAGTGGAGGTGATGGAATTCCGGTGGAGCTATTTCAAATCCTGAAAGATGATACTGTGAAAGTACTGCACTCAATATGCCAGCAAATTTGGAAACTCAGCAATGGCCACAGGACTGGAAAAGGTCAGTTTTCATTCCAATCCCAAAGAAGGGCAATGCCAAAGAATGTTCAAACTACCACACAGTTGCACTCATCTCACACTCTAGTAAAGTAATGCTCAAAATTTTCCAAGCCATGCTTCAACAGTACATGAATTTTGAACTTACAGATGTTCAAGCTGGATTTAGAAAAGGCAGAGGAACCAGAGATCAAATTGCCAACATTGATTAGATCATTGAAAAAGCAAAGAAGTTCCAGAAAAAAATCTACTTCTGCTTTATTGACTACGCCAAAGCCTTTGACTGTGTGGATCACAACAAATTAAACTATAGTATTCTGTAATATAGTCTCTAATTATTTGGACTCTTTGATATGCAGGAGGAATGATAGCTGGAACCAACTGTATACTGTGAGAATTTAATAAAGAAGTATCTAGAAATGAACTTACTGACATTTCCACATTTGCTTACTATGAGTCTACCATCTGCCTTGGCCCCACTCTCTCCTAGGTGCTTAGGACGTTACAGTGAACAAAATAAAGTCTCTACTTGCACATGGCTTGCATTTTTAAAAGGAGAAATTATTAACAAAAAGCATCAAAATTGACAGGTAAATATTTAGAGTATAGCTATGATGTTGGGCTGAGTTTTCCAAATTTGCTGGCATATTGAGTGCAGCACTTTCACAGCATCATCTTTCAGGATTTGAAACAGCTCAATTGGAATTCCATCACCTCCACTAGCTTTGTTCGTAGTGATGCTTTCTAAGGCCCACTTGACTTCACATTCCAAGATGTCTGGCTCTAGATTAGTGATCACATCATCATGATTATCTGGGTCATGAAGATCTTTTTTGTACAGTTCTTCCCTGTATTCTTGCCACCTCTTCTTAACATCTTCTGCTTCTGTTAGGTCCAGACCATTTCTGTCCTTTATCAAGCCCATCCTTGCATGAAATGTTCCCTTGGTATCTCTAATTTTCTTGAAGAGATCTCTAGTCTTTCCCATTCTGTTGTTTTCCTCTATTTCTTTGCACTGATCGTTGAAGAAGGCTTTTTTATCTCTTCTTGCTATTCTTTGGAACTCTGCATTCAGATGCTTATATCTTTCCTTTTCTCATTTGCTTTTTGCCTCTCTTCTTTTCACAGCTATTTGTAAGTCCTCCCCAGACAGCCATTTTGCTTTTTTGCATTTCTTTTCCATGGGGATGGTCTTGATCCCTGTCTCCTGTACAATGTCACGAACTTCCATCCATAGTTCATCAGGCACTCTATCTATCAGATCTAGGCCCTTAAATCTATTTCTCACTTCTACTGTATAACCATAAGGGATTTGATATAGGTCATACCTTGTGAGTCTGAGTGAACTCCGGGAGTTGGTGATGGACAGGGAGGCCTGGCGTGCTGTGATTCATGGGGTCGCAAAGAGTCGGACACGACTGAGTGACTGAACTGAACTGAACTGATGACGTTGGGCTTCCCTGGTGACTCAGACAGTAAAGAATCTGCCTGTGATGCAGGAGACCTGGGTTCAATCCCTGGGTTGGGAAGATCTCTTCGAGAATGGAATAGCAGTGATGTTAAGGGCTGTAAATATATACATACATACATATATTCAGTTCAGTTCAGTCGCTCAGTCGTGTCCGACTCTTTGCGACCCCATGAATCGCAGCACGCCAGGCCTCCCTGTCCATCATCATCTCCCGGAGTTCACTCAGACTCACATCCATCGAGTCCATGATGCCATCCAGCCATCTCATCCTCGGTCATCCCCTTCTCCTCCTGCCCCCAATCCCTCCCAGCATCAGAGTCTTTTCCAATGAGTCAACTCTTCGCATGAGGTGGCCAAAGTACTGGAGCTTCAGCTTTAGCATCATTCCTTCCAAAGAACACCCAGGGTTGATCTCCTTCAGAATGGACTGGTTGGATCTCCTTGCACTCTCAACAGTCTTCTCCAACACCACAGTTCAAAAGCATCAATTCTTTGGCTCTCAGCCTTCTTCATAGTCCAACTCTCACATCCATACATGACCACAGGGGGGGAAAAATATATATATATATATATGGCAAGCAAAGAGATGGAAACTTTGTGATATTGGGGTTTCCCATTTTATATAGCCATTAGAGGGTCACATTTGAGCAGAGGTTTGGTTAAGGAAGGTTAGGGGGAGGGCTTGGCTAAGTTTAGAAGAGAATATTTTAGGTAGAAGGAATAGCAGAAAGAGAATCTAAAGCAAAGAATTGCTTTGTTCAAGCAGAGCAATAAAAAAAGGCTTTTTATGCTTAACATATCCTTGGTTATTTTTCCTTGTCTTAAAAAAAAACTGATTTGCTTTTTTAAAGGAAACACTATTAGGGGATACAAGTTAATTATTTAGTAAGTCAATAGATTAATTTTTATGCAAGTAGATATGATAGATTGAAGTTATAATTCTATTTCTTACAGAAGTAAATATGAGAGAATGTGTTTCTTTTTCAAATTATATAATTCTCTTAATGGTAGTCAGTAAAATGTTCCATTGGTTCAATATTCAATAATGGTGAAATAAAATGTGTCTCTATTTCTCTATTTTTGTGTGTTCTCTTTAAAGCGATTTATTTTCAGGGCAGATCTCTGCAAATTGAGCATTCTTTTATCAGTGTAAGTATGAACAATGAACTTCTATGAACCTTTGATAGCAGTTTGTGTATTTATTTTTCAGTCCTTAGAAGCCTATGGAATGTACTGAGTTATGAAAATGGGACACTTACTATCTTCCAAAACCATGTTTGGTACTGGAGATTTCTTACAGCAGTGGCTTGGTACCTGGTAAGTGCTTTTGAGATTTGGTCAGACCCAATCCTTAAAACCCACTTCAGTGTTGCCTGCAAAGTTCCATGGGCAGAGGAGCCTGGTGGCTGCCATCCATAAGTCTCAAAGAGTTGGGCACGATTCAGCACACAGTCCTTAAAACCTTCCCCCTGCTTGCTTCATCACATGAAAAGAAGCAACAACTTTCTCTTCCTGTTAGTCTAGCTGCTTAAAAATAACACATTCCAGCAAGAAGGGAGGGAGATTGCAAGCAACAGGACATATGAGACTTGCCAAGGGGCCAGCATTTCCTGGCTCACAATTGCAGGAAAGGCTTTGCTCCATTATCAATGGGACCTGGATGCTTTGATAGGCAATTGTTTCAAAAGCTAAACAACATTAGCAGTAGAAATATTGTGTGTTTTATACAAGGCTCTTGTGGAGGAAATATACCACCAGATGGATCAGACAATAGTCTTGTCTCATGTTTTGTTCCTTTACTGGTAATATAATAAAAAAATAAAAAATACAGAATGTACAACTTTGCTTTTAGTAAAGTCTCTGCTATTTTAGAAAAGAATAGTGGAATTGTCATGAACAATACAGATTTCCTTTGCAATAATTGCTGATTTTTAAATGTACAGACACAATGCTCAAGACATCACAATCACTTTTAAGGACATTCCTTATATAGCACACTGAACCCATCATCTCCAATGAAATTAGAAAAAAAAAAAAAATGACCAACTGTTTAGGAATATACTCCCCCTATAGACAGGACAAAAGAACTACTTCTAAACAATTATTGTTATTTAGGAAATAGCTTGACTAATACTGCCTTGCTCTCTATTTGAATTCCTATGAGAAATTAGATATAGATAGATGATAGACAGATATTTAATTTTGTATATTATATTCTCCACCTCTCAGAAAGTTCAGTAACTTTGGTGATCTCTCTAAGCTGTGATCAGGAAACGTTTTCCTTTTCCTTTTTTTCTTTCTGAGGAAACAGAGAGAAATGGACAACAATGGAGATTTGTTAAATAAACACCTATAAAGATCTGTTCATGATAAAACCTTGCAGGTTGATGTCTTATCCTGAAGTGATAGGGAAGATATACCATGTTGCTCTCAAATGCTGCGGTCATCTTCAGGCAAGTGCTAGTCTCCCTTGATCTGGGTCACTCTGATTAGAGGGTCTGCATTGATGGGATACAGTTCTCCATCTCTATTCCCACATGAGTACATACACTGATTAAAATATGTAGTCAGGCAAATTCTGAGGCAGGGCTGCGATAAATGTGATTCCAACATGCTCTGATGTCACGTTTAATGGGTCTCCCTCAGTGTCTCCCTATAACTAAAGAGGTAGAGGAAAATGCTCCCAACTAGAGACAGTAAAATATAGACTGGATAAATATTTCACCAATACAAGCTAAGCTTGTAGTATGTGCTTAAAGGTGGGAATTCCCATCATACAATCAGCACCCAGTTATTTTCTTTCATGTTGAGAATATTGCATGCCTTTCTTGGTTGAATGTAGGAGGTAATCTTGTAATCTGAAATCTTGACAATTTTGACTCTTTCCTAGAAGTCATTTTTTTTTAAGAAATAAAGTGATATAATCATAATTTGATTAGAAAATTTACCCTGGTTGTAGTATACAAGGAAAATAAAAAAGAAGCTATTGGCAGAGAAGTCAATTGATAGATATTATGAAAATACCTTAAGAAATATTTAGAAGAAAAATCCAAGTATATAGTGAATATACTTGATAAAGGAATGGAAAAGTAATAAAGATTTGATAATATCTCCACTTGGGATCATATTTGGATGGGAATTAAGATGAATCTATTTCATTTATAGTAGCCAGTATGACCTAGTTTAAATAAAAATCTTCCAAATCTTAGACTGTGATGTTGGAAATGTGCTTTTCACTGAAATTATGTAATTTCACTTTATAAGCACATGGAAATAATTCTACTTAGAAAGAAATTAATGAGTATGTAGTAGTGCCTTTAGATGACTTCAGGTAACAAATTAATTTTGTTCTTTGCTTGAATGTAATTGTTATGCAGCATTTTAGCAATCCATGGATTTTTGAAATAATTAAAATTGAAGTATTATAAATTAAAATCATGAGAATTATAATACTTTCTGATTTCCTCTTATTTTGGCTTGAAGAAAGCTCTTTAATGTAGACGATGACAAAACAAAAATGATCAAAATAAATTGGTCAGTCCATTATTCTATTTTTTTCATGTGTCCACCCACTACAACTTTCCATTTATTTATAAAGAATATGCTTATGTAATTACATATTAAATATATACTTGTCAGGTTGTGATTCAGTATATGGTTTCAGTTATAAACAGCAAAGCAGATTTTTAACAGTGAGGATTTGTTCAGGAAAAAAAAATTACTCTAGATAATTCAAGCAGGAGGGTATTTGATACAGGGAATTAGTGGCTTAAATTTTTCTTTTTTGAAAGGATTGGCAGAACAGAGTTCATAGCAAACAGTAACAAGTTTTCAGGAAATTAGAACAATTTTGAGCTTCCAAGAAACTACTGTTGATGATTTCAAGTGCCTTGAAAGTATTTTTTTTAATTGATAATTTCTTGATTTGCCTGATTTTAATCAAGATAGTGTACATAATACAGAATGAACTAATTTTACATTTTTGGATTGCTATATGTTTATATGAGTCACAATTGTTGCTGCACCTTCTATGAGTTTGCTTATATGTATGTAAAAAGATTAAATTCTCTTCAGGCACAAGCTGCAAACAAATTAATTCCAATTTCAAACTTACCAAATATCAAATAATTTTTCAGAATAAAATAATTTTCCAAGGTATTTATCAAATAAATTTAACTGTAAGCCTTCTAAAAATAATGAAGATATTTTAAAAATTGTCTTTTCCTGTGTCATTTTTATAATAACAAAGAGTTTGAAGGCAGTTAAAAAAATAGGGATGAAGTAACTACTCCCAATTAAGGGGCTAAACTGGATGACTCATTTTATGAGTGAGTGATATGCAAGGGGAATTTGTAGTCTTCAGAGACCAGAGCTAGGAAAAGAAGAATTCAGAAGATGCTTTGAGAAAAATGTAATCATTTGCCTTTGAGAGCTATATTTGCCACCTAGAAGGGACTCCGCTACTGCTTGTGGACAGGTAGTATCAAAGCTAATGGGCTAAGATAACCTTTGGAGACTATAAAGACCACTGAGGAATGAACATAGTAGAGAAACCAAAACAAGCCATTAGTAAGGAGACAGAAAATTGTTTGAATGTTAGCTTTGCTGATCACTAAGAGGGAGACTTTGAGGACATTTCTTAACTTTCCCAAGTACAGGATTTTAAATCGGTAATAAGGGGGTATGTCTTCCACATTCTCTTCATTATTTTGCATATAAACTAACTTTTGAGAAAGTCTATTCACCCTTTGTGTTTTGAAATCTGATTTGGTAAGAGCATACATCTCCATTCACCCAAATCTCCTGAACCATCTGAATTCCAAGGATCATACCAAAGCAGTGAAACTTTACATAGAAGTTTTATAAAATACTTGAGTAATTTATGTAAAATCACTCTTTAGTTCTACCATAATACTTCTGTGAAATGTCTTGGCATCCTTGAAGAGCAGAGGTGGTGAGTAAAGTAGAAAGGGATGTTCAAAGAATCTTATTACCAGGGAGCAACATATTATTTGACATATGAAATGAGGAATAAAACTATTTTACAATCTAGTAGAAGAAGTTAAATTAAAAAGATAAATCAAGGAAAGTATTTTTAAAAATCAACGACAATATTTGTAAAATAGACTTAGGCTCAGACTTAATATTTACTTTATTTTTAATACTGGCTCCTAATGAAACTTAAAAACAGCTGGCTTTGTTGATGTAATGGTTCCATGAAAGACTGAACAGGCAGAATCAGAATCATTAAAGTTCCATTTTCATCAGATTTGTGCTCGAGAAAATTAAGTATACTCTCATAGTAATTTATTATAGGCATTTCTTTGTTTGTCTTCGATATATTATTAAAATGACAGAAGGGGATGAGGTGAAATAGTACAACAATTACACAGTTTAAAACTTTTCAATTATAGAGAAGCATTCAACTGCATCTTTCATTACCACCATCTGTGTTGTATATATCACTTTAAGATTAATAACAGGCAGAGTTTGTTTGTTTCTTTGTTTATATGGAATTCAGACCAGGATAGGTTTTTCCCATCACTGGAGAATATTGTAAAAAGAAAGACAGTTATCTTTCTTGGATAGCAGGACATTCTCAAGGTCACCCCCTCAATAAACCTACTGTACTGACTCAAATCTGATATTATTCTTATTCCAAATAAACAGTACATTATTTTTTACCTAATCTAGTAAAAGAAAGATTTTTGATGATTGCATATTCCCACTTTCTTTTGGAATGCTAAGTATAACACTGGTTTAAATTTCGACAATAAGACTCAGGGTTGGAGAAAAGTTGTCATTGTGGTTTCCCAGAAATAATTTAATGTCCTGAATTGCATCTCCTCCTAGTGGCCTCATAGAGTTACCACAATGTGAGCACCTCACTGTTTAATTCAATTGAATTCAGTGCACTTCATAATCACTTCACTTTACTTCAATTTAATTCATTTTTGGTCAATTCAATTTCATAAGAATGGATAGAATACATATTTAATACAGTGAGCACTCTTGGATGTTGCAGACTGAACAGTGCAAGGGACTTCCATCTTTACCACAAATGAACTAATTTTAGGAGCCAATGATTTTAATCACTAGTTATAGCACATTTATTTATTTTTATACTTTTCTCTTAAATAATAACAAAATAGTAGTACGTTCCAATACAGATAGTGGAATGATCCTCTTGTCCAAAGATGGCAACATGACTAAAGCTAAGTTAGCATTTGGCAGACAGAATCACTGCTCTGAGGTATAAAAATCTAAATATTTGAGGAGCTTGAACGTAGTGGAGAGCATAGTACCAAAAATCATTTCTGTGAAAGCGTAATGCTGGACTAGAAATGAACTAGCTTTTGAACTGGTGTCAGAACACAACTTTCTGGTCTGAAATTTGATACCAATTGTGTGATCCAAAACAAGTTACCCCAGGAGATCAAGATGGTGGAGTGGGAGGTCACCTCATCCCATAACACAGAAAAAACTGATTGAAAATAAAGTGCCATGGTTGGTAATAAAATGCCCACCATAAACTCAGTAGTTTTAAACCCATCTTTGCTTTTATGCCATTAATGCAAATGTTGTCAGTACAGTGATACAATGTGTGTCTTAGAATTATTACGAAAATAGTTTTGATCTTGTAAAGGGATTTGAGGACCCCCAGGCATCTATAGCCCATACTTTAAGAGCCACTGAGTGACAAAGAAAAGGGCATACTCTGGACTGAGTTAACCATAGGATCCCACATCAAGTAAATACTTAAGGTGACCAACTGAGTAATTATCAACCACAGAGACATGAATTGAATCACAATAAAAGAAGTATTATAGGTGGCATTTAGATTGAGAAAAATCTCTAAATTATTCTAATTTGAAACCTTTTGTCTCAAAAAAAATAGAAAGGAGAAAAATGTTTCTTGCTGTGGTAGACTTCATTCTTTTACTCTTGTCCAAATATTCACTGTTTTCTCTATGGGAGGTTTATAAATTCCTTCTCTATTGACAGATTTACCTACATGATTCATTTTACTAATGGAATGTGGGCAGAATTAATGGGTGCCACTTTCGAAAATAAACTTTAAAAGATATTTCATTGCTTTACCTTTCTTTTGCTGCAAACTCAGCAGTTTCCCAACATGAAGACTATGTGGATCTAAACAGAGCCAAGTAATTATATAATGTGAGCTTAAAAATATATATTGTTGAGAGCCATCAATATTTTGGGGTTGCTTTTTACCTTGCATAAGTAGCAGCAGCAGCAACCAATACAACCTAAACAGATACAACCTTTATGAAAGGTCGGGCAACAGTCATAATGAAATCAGGCTAAGGTCGAGATGGAAGGATAAGGTTGTCATGAACAATGCAGATTTCCTTTGCAATAATTGCTGACTTTAAAATGTACAGACACAATGGAATGTCAAGACATCACAACCACTTTAAGAACATTCCTTATAGAGCACACTGAACCCATCACCTCCAGTGGAATGAGAAAAAAAAAAAAAAATCAGCTGTCTAGGAATATACTTCCGCTATAGTCAGGACAAAAGAATGAGACCTCAAAACCTCAAAAGAAGGAGATTGCAAAACAGTAGGGCTTTCTGAGATAAGGAAATATGGTAAGGGAATTAAAATTCAATAGTTGAACTTAACTTTCATCAAAGGTGATAAACAGCAGAGTTCATGCTGTAGAAAAGGAAAACAGAAAACTAAATCAATAATTAGTTGACATTTATAAACTGCATACTAAATACTATGCCTGTGCTAACTCTTTAACAGATTATCATCAAATCTTCACATGATGTTAGGCTATTGACACTATTATTATCATCATTCAATTCATACAAAGTGACTTAAAGACATGGAAATATTTCCAAACTTGAACCAGGATTTAAAACCAGAAAGCCTGATTTAGGGCCTTATCTCTTAATCATTTTGCTTTTCAAGTGGGACATTTGCTTTTTTTTTTTTCTTGGTCACTTGACATTAATAGTTTCTGTATAACAATTCCAGAAATTTCTTTTGGAATGATACTCTTCTTTCATTTTCAATCATTTGTTGGTATTGAATTCACCAGATCCACAGTGCTTGATTCCAGTGGGCACATTTAAATTTGGGAGACTGAGAGCCAATCTGAAAACATTTTTTTTTAACAGTGAAGGGGGAGAAACTCTTTTACCCACCGGGATTTTTTGGCAACTGTCTTGTAGTAATGAAGGGAAAAGCCAGAACAAACATCTGAGAAACCAGAGCTAAGAAATAGAATAAGAACACCCAACTCCAGGTCACATGGCCTCAGCCTTGAACCAAATCACACTTGAAGTCAGATCGCTTCCTAGATGCTTTGAGTTTGTGAAACTCTAAATTCCTTTAGCATTTACATCAGTTTGGTTCAAGCTTTCTTTCACTTTCATCTTCATCACTCTTCTGATCTGTCATTTGCTTTTTTGTTAATATGCGTGTCTCTCTTAGTGCAGTTTTTTATAGCAGAGGCCATTGCTACCTTGCTCTCTTCCCAAGGCTGAAGACAGGTTGATGTAAGTTCTCAATAAATGACTGAAGCCTCTCTCAAAGACCCAAACGATGATGTCTTGGTGACATATGAGTTGGTGATGGACAGGGAGGCCTGGCGTGCTGCAATCTGTGGGGTTGCAAAGAGTCGGACACGACTGAGCGACTGAACTGAACTGAACTGAACTGTGTCTTGCATGATGTAATAACAATAACATAAACATAAATATCCTTAATTCTGCTTTCTTTTTCATCTGTTGGAGTGATATTTATCTTATTTATGATGATGGTAAATGGAAAGATTCATGATCTTTAACCAAAATGGCTGTATTCCTCCAGCATAATTTGAAATCATGGAATACACACTTGTGTGAATGTGTGTGTATCTGTGTGAGGGAAAAAAATAATTTCAGGTTTTTTTTTTTCCATTTAAATATTAAAGTGGAGTATAATCACAGCAAAGTGTGAGACTCAACATATATGCAATGTGTCAGATTGTTACTTGAAGGACTAGGCAACAGCCCCTGTGCTGTTCTCATCACCAGCTGCTCTCTACATGGCCATGGAGTTGTGTGGTTGCGAAGTATAGCTGGGTGGAGTTCCAATAAATAAAATGGAAAAAAAAAAATTGGTACTTTGTCTCCAATTTTTGCCTGAGAAGATTAAATTGAAATGTGCTGATTCACTGTTAACCTACACCTTCTACCATAAGCAGACTACAAAAAGATTAAGAGACCGTCTTTCATAAAATCCTTTCTTATGCAGCCGATTTCACTGTTAAGTAATTCAGCTAGAATTGTCCATTTTACCAGACTTCGGATGCCCTAGACTTATAGAAACTGAATGTCGGGAGCAACTTTGGTGATAACCTAATACCTTAGTTTTGCTGACTTTGGAACAAACAGAAGGCTAAGTTATTTCCTCAAGGCCACCCAGTGAAGACATCAGAACTTGAATTTAATTTCCAGAGTACCAATTCAAAAAATTTTACACTTGACTTTCCAATTACATTAGAGTTCAAATTAGAGTAGAAACAATATTTCATTACAAATTCTCTTTCATCTGAAATCAGGTCTCTCTACTTTTATGAAAAAATTAGAGAATAAATAAGTATACCTGAATTGGAAAATAACCTTTTTTTTTTAACAAACTATGAGTTATTTTTCTAGCATAGATAATAGGTTTTTTCCTAATATTATTTTGTTTATTCTAGTTATTTTACTAAATATTTTTCCTCTGAAAAAGCATAGCTTTCATAATATACTTCCAACTTGTTTTCAGATGACTTAATTTCCAAAATCCCTAGCTTTGAGAAATCTCAACCTTGTATGTAACTTTTTATAAGACAAATTCAGTTCAGAATAACTGAACATTCAGAATAATTGAACAAATGGAACAACTTGTTCAAAATTTAATAACAAATTGAATAATTCAGTTTGTGCCTTACCTTTTTAGATTTGAAAGAATTCAATAACAGTAGCCTAGTATACAGGTTTCCTTTCTGGCTCAGACAGTAAAGAAGTGTAGTATACACATTGAATACAATTAAAATTAGTAGAAAATTTGCAGGAGGCACTTTTTCAACTGAAATTACTCACTCTTCCCAGTCACATTGACCTATGCCCAGATCAGGGCTTCTCTGATGGCTCAGTGGTAAAGAAACTGTTTGCCGATGCAGAAAACTCGGGTTTGATTCCTGGGCTGGGAAGATCCCCTGGAGGAGAAAATGGCAACCCACTCCAGTATTCTTGCCTGAAAAATCTCATGGACAGAGAGGCCTGGCGGGCTATAATGCATGCGAGTCATTGCAAAAGAGTCAGACATGACTTAGTGACTCAACAACAAATGTCTAGATTGCTCTGAATGCTATGGCCAGTTTAAAATTTGCTTGGATTCTTCTTCATCCATAAATTTAGCTAAACACGTAATTTTTATTTTCCCCTAAACATGTGTGTTCCAGCTGTTTGTTGTTCAGTCTCAGTCATGTCTGACTCTGCAACCCCATGGACTGCACCATGCCAGTCTTCCCTGTCCTTCACCATCTCCTGGAGCTTGCTCAAACTCATGTCTGTTGAGTCAGTGATGCCATTCAACCATCTCACTCTCTGTCATCATAGCTACTATAGTTGTTATTATATTATTATAAAATACTTTTATTGGGTGCCTACTGTTTTAAAGCTATGTGTGTGCATACACCAGCACACACACATTTTATTATGAGGCAGTTAGTAATAATAACAAATAAATTATACTGTAAAATAGGGACCCCCTCCAACAATAAGCCACTATTTCCTGATGGCTCAAATGGTAAAGAGTCTGCCTGCAATGCAGGAGACCTGGGTTTGATCACTGTCTAGGGAACATCCCCTGGAGAAGGAAACAGTAACCCACTCCAGTATTCTTGCCTGGGAAATCCCATGGACAGAGGAGCCTGGCAGGCTACAGTCCATGGGGTCTCTGAGTCGGCCATGGCTGAGCAACACAACAACCTAACAATAGAAATGTGTTGGCAGGGCTACTTAAGAAATCTTTTAAAGGTGAGATAGGATTCAATAAATGAATAATATTTCAAGAGCTATTTTGTGAGATCTTAAATCTGGGAGTTGGTGATGGACAGGGAGGCCTGGCATGCTGCAATTCATGCAGTCACAAAGAGTCAGACATGACTGGGAGACTGAACTGAACTGAACTGAACTGAAATCTTCTATTAGCATAGATGAAAGGCAATAGGCATTATATTCATTTCCATCATGAAGACTGGGTATTAGATTTATACTATTACAATTTTGGTGTACTTATGGGTTATCTTCCAAATAATCTAGTGAATTAAAGATCTTCCAGATAAATTCTGTTCATCCCTCTTCCAATATAGTTATGTTTCAACTTTTGGAGACAGAAAACTATATTTTTTGTTTTTATATAATTTTATAAAAGTTTTATCAGCTGGTAGAGGATGTGCCTGCAATGTGGGAGACCTGGTTTGATCCCTGGGTTGGTAAGATTCCCTGGAGAAGGGAAAGGCTACCCACTCCAGTATTCTGGCCTGGAGAATTCCATGGACTGTATAATCCATGGGGTCACAAAGAGTCGGACACGACTGAGCAACTTTCACTTTCATAAAAGTATTATAGTCCTTTTGGCTTAAAATAATTATAGACCTATTTTCCTAACAATTACAGTTTCTCATGTCTGTACTCATCTACTTATTCTGAATCATGTAATAGACAGAGATGCTCTATTCTACCATAAACTTTATTACAGAAAAATACTTCATAAGTAAGAATATTCCTTAAATAACTAAACCTGGATCTTGAATTATACATCTACCTAAATAGTAATATGATATAACTATTCAAATATGAATATAAACTTATTGATTGGTACCACATAATATCCTAGCAGAACAGTTTATAAGAAGACCATCAAGGTCAATACCTTAAAGCTTGTGACCAAGTATGTCACTTAAACTTTCTTAGCCTTAAGTGTACAGTGGTAACTGGGTTACGTAAAATGCTTAAAAGTGTTCAGTATCAGCAAGGAAACTGAAATTTGTTACCCTGCAGTTCTCCTTTCAAATTTAGAGTAGTTCCCTGATCTTTAATCTTTGCAACATCAACATTTTTTTTTCTTTTTTTTCGTCCACTTGAATTGATGTTACAGAGATGCCACTGTTGCTCACACTTTGATCAGAGGAACAACAGCAACAGCAACAACAACAACAACAAAAACAGTTTCTTTGCTTTATTTTGTCTACAACAGTTCTGTCTTCATCTTCCCTTATGATTAGTTGGAAATAAAAAGCTACATTTAGTCCAAGTTGGTTTAAAACTTAATCCACTCCAGTAATTGTAACAATCTTTTGAGAAAATACTTGGTTGCTGGAAAATGACTGCTTGGCTCTTTTGTTTCCGCTCTTCCCATGCACTTGATAGTCTTAAAGATGGTGTTAGGCTGAATTTGGGGATGGAGCCAACTGGGGGCTTTTGTGAACAGACAAGGGAAAAGAGGAGTCTTTGGATCCATCATATACTTACTGGTTTTCAGACCACTGCAGAGTGGGTGTTCCATGTCTGCTGCAGTATTTGGTTGGCTTGATCATTTCTAAGGATTTTCTGTTGGCATTTGCTGCTGACATCTGGGGTTGATGAACACAAAATGCAATTTTTCTTTTCTCAATCAACAGTTCTCTGCTTACTCAGCCCTTGTTGCTTCACAGACTTCCTGCCACCTCTTATGTCTGGATCCTTGGTCAAGTTACTCCACTCTATCACAGCTCGTTCTTGCCACGTAAGAATCAAGAGAAGCTTGAGAGATCATTCCAGACTCTATTTGCTGGTGGCACATTTTCTTCTTGCCTTAACCATACTGCTCCACCTCATGGAGGCACAGGCTTTGTGCATTAGACTTCTCTAAGTGTCCCAAATGGAGTACTGGACAAGAGCTCTTCCTCAACCTTAACTTCCTTATCAGCTAATTGACCACACCTACTTCTGAAGGACAAAGAGAGAGGAGAAATTAGGACAGAAATCTGGCAGCTTCCTCTCCTGGTATTTGCCCTGTGATGTCCAGGATTTTGAGGGTCTTTTTATTTCTTCCTATCAGCCTAGGGCTTCTTGCTGTTATCTAGTTCACAGAGTTTGAGTCATGAATGGTTAAAATGGGAGGTAAAAACATTTAAAAACTCATTTCTTCCTCAGTCATTCTTGGCTTCCAAATCAGGTTATCTTCTTGACAATTCAAATTTGTAATATCATAATTTGAGTATTGCTTCCCAGATGGATCAGTGGTAAAGAACATGTCTGCCAAATAGGAGACCCAGGGTTGATCCTTGGGTCAGGAAGATCCCTTGGAGAATGAAATGGAAACCCACTCTAATATTCTTGCCTGGGAAATCCCATGGACAGAGGAGCCTAATGGGAGATGGTGAAGGACAGGAAAGCCCATGTGGTGCAGTTCACGGGATCACAAACAGTTGGACACAACTTAGTGACTAAACAACAACAATCTGAATATTAGTGTTTTATCTTCCTTTGCACTCCTACTCTAATAATTTTAATCACTTTGAAGCAGATAGGTCATTAGGGCTAATTAAGGAGAAAGTCTTGTCATGAAAATGCAAATAATAACACTTTAACTTTTTTTTCAAATATAATTTCTAGTATTTACACCAAACTATTGATATCTTTTCTATTTAAATTATTTATACTTATGAAAGCACATCAAAATTCTAAGAATTCAATGCTTAAAATGATGGCTCAGATGGCAAAGAATCTATGTGTAATGCAGGAGACCTGGGTTCGATCCCTGGTTCAGGAAAATACCCTGGAGAAGGGAATGGCAACCCACTCAAGTATTCTTGCCTGGAGAATTCCTTGGACAGAAGAACTTGGCAGGCTACTGTCTAAGAGGTCTCAAAGAGTCAGACATTTCTAAGCAACTAATACTTTCTATTTTCTAAAGAACAAAATGATGTTCCTTAAATTGCTTGTGAAAGTGAATACAATTTTAAATAAAATTTTATATTCTAAATTAAAATTCTTGAAATACAATATTTAAAAACTGATCAATTTAGTCACTAACCTACATTTATTAATGTAATAATGTGTGAGCTTTTTTCTTTCTTTCTCCCTTTACTCTTTTCTTAATCCATTTTAGACTGCCTTTATGGATTTTAGCATTAATTGCAGTACGATCTTATGCAGAAAGAAGTGGTCAAGGAAAGTGTTCATAACATAGTAGCAGAATGTAGAATGAGCACTGAATCTTGATGAGTCAACTCTACACTCTGTTAGGCATGACTGAGTATCATACTTATTCCTAAACTATTTTCTGACATTATTTGCTATTACCTTTCCCCCAAATTGTATATTTGCTTATGTGTTTCTCTTAAGCCCTTTTGCATTTAATGCACTGAAGTAATATGCATTACTTTAATATACAGAAATACTCATTTCTTGCCTTAATATTCATATGCCTTAATAAGTAGGCATACTCATTATAAAAAAATATATGCTAGAATCTAAAACTGTTTTACCAAATTCCATTCAAATAAAGGAGGTAAGTTTCCTAAATACATATTGATCTCTTATCCAGAGGACATTGGAGAGGTTTTACCTATTTCATATTTTCTTAAGCATATTACATACTTCTTTGAAGGTGTTCCCAGTATATAAAATTTCATTTCCACATGTTTAAAATGTTGTTTCCAAGAATATATTTAGGGCTTCCTTCGTAGCTCAGTGGTAAAGAATCCACCTGCCAATGCAGGAGACACGGGTTCAGTCTCTGATCTGGAAAGATCCCACATGCCCTGGAGCAAATAAGCCCATGTGCCACAACTTTTGAGCCTGTGCTCTACAGCCTGGAGGCTGAACTCCTGAGCCCGGGCACTGCAACCACTGAAGCCCATGGGCCCTGGAGCCAGTGCCTTACAAGCGAGGCTATCACAATGAGAAGCCCACACATCTCAATGAATATTGAGAACGCCTGCTCGCCACAATTAGAGAAAGCCTGCATAGCAATGAAGACTCAGCCCTGGCAAAAAATTGTAAAAATTAACAAAGGTAAAAAAAAATACACTTAATATAATTAACCTAATCTAAGCATGTACTTAATATTTTAAAAATCATACCTGAGTTGACTTATGTTTCTCTCTAGTATTGGAGAAGGCAATAGCAACCCACTATGGAGTTGGGATAAAAATGATTTTACTAATCATAAGACTCTCCCAGCTCTGCACATTTGGAGATGAAAAATTTCATGTTTAAAATGAAAAGCTAAACAAAAGAAGGGCAAACATTGTTGTAGAAAACCTTATGATTCTAATTTGCATTTTATTAAAGTTTAACTTGAAAGCTCGAAATACTTGGTTTTATAATAATCTATACACTATCTGCAACATGACTTTCATTATGAGTGAATAAATTTTCATATTTAATAATTTAAGTATTAAAAATGTAGTGGTTATAACTTAGCTTTTCATTACAAACTTAAAATAATGTTATCATTACTTTTTTGAATGAATAAATGAGGTAAGGAAAGTAAAACAACTAAAAAAATTAATGAGTAAGAAATGGTAAAACAAATAATGCCAAAATTAAATGTAACACTGAATTTTAAAACTGCTGGATAAAATTTAAGAAAGTAAAACTATTTATGCTTTTTTTTTTTTTTTTGCCTGAGCACTTAGAAATACACGATTGATAGATTACTTTTGTTGTTATTATTTTCAAATTTCTAAAAACATAAATTAAGTATTTTCCACAGCAAAGAACCACATGTTCTCTTTAAATATTGGCTAAGAAAACTCCCTTGGATAAAATAAATATTAACATTTGGCACAAAATTTAAGTTGTGACCATATTTTCCTCAAACTACCTCAGTATTTTAAAGTTAAAGGAAGAAAAGTTCAACTCCTAAATTTAATTTTTATGAAAGTTAAGAGCAAATCAACAAACAGTAAATGATGTCTTTTTCCCATGCCTCATGAGCTTAGTCCCTATTTAATGTCATATACTTTGAAGAAGCTTTCCTTGATTCAATTTGTGGCAATTAGACGGTTACCAGAATAAAAGGAAGACTGCCTTGGTCTTGGTTTTCCACTAGAGAAACACTATGCCTCACCTACACTCCAGAGGTCAGTATACTTCCAGCCAAAGTAGGAATTCATGAAGTTCTAGAACGATTCTACATAGTAAAATTATATAGACACATACATTTAAAAAGTTATACCCATGAACACATGCAATTACATACAAATGTCATATACTTATGACATATCCCTGTCCCATACACACCCACAGAAACACTGAATTAAGGAGTCAACTAAGAAATAGATATTTCTATTGCAAGTATGGCAAGCCCTTTCTTTATAAAATTTGAAGGAACAAGATGCTATTCTGATTGTTAACCTCAAAAAGAAAGCTGTTATGGAGCTATAAACATCATAAAGTCAGCTCACAGAATCAACTGAATGAGAGAACAGAAGAAAGAGATCCATTTTAAAACCACTTTGAAAAAATCCTGAAAAGAAGTATGGCTTAACATTAATTTGTAAAATATAAATAATACAAGTCGCAGAAGAAAGTTGGATTAAATCTCTCAGCCAAGTAGATTGTATTGATACTAACTTCAAATTGTGGCCACAAACCTCAAACCCAAAACAACTCTTTTCTTATTCTCACTTTTAGCTGATGATGTTGTCCACAAATATTTTACTGAGGAAATAAAAGCAACCAGAAACCAACTTCCACAAGCTCCCAGTGACACATTTACCCTCCTTCTAGCATATGTTCTGACTTTTTTGCCTGTTAATACAGGAGAACGCTCCACCATCACTGTTCAGTTGCTTCAGTCGTGTCCGACTCTGTGCGACCCCATAGATGGCAGCCCACCAGGCTCCCCCATCCCTGGGATTCTCCAGGCAAGAACGCTGGAGTGGATTGCCATTTCCTTCTCCAATGCACTAAAGTGAAAAGTGAAAGTGAAGTCGCTCAGTCATGTCCGACTCCTATCGACCCCATGGACTGCAGCCTACCAGGCTCCTCTGTCCATGGGATTTTGCAGGCAAGAGTACTGGAGTGGGGTGCCATTGCCTTCTCCGTGTCCAGCTCTGCTCCTTTCTAAATCAGCTCCCCATCTGGGGACCACATCTCATCTGCTCAACTCTCATCCACAGTGTTACTCATCACTTCTTTACTCTCTCTTAAGTGATGGACTTTTCTTCTAACAAATCATTCTCCTGTGCATGCAGACATGCTATTGTTTTCAAAATCTTAAACAAACTGAAAACTACTCTTCTCAAAAATTTGCCCACAATCTTCTGCATCATTTCCTGAGTCCCCTTCAGTAATATCCCCACAAAGAGTGGTCTGTATCCATTTCCCATTCTCTCTTCTAAGTAAGAGTAACAGTGGTTTCTTTAGATGATTTTCACCTAGTCTTTCTTTCCTGCCCAACTGCTTAACACTGGAGTGCCTCCAGAGCATGGTCTTTAGAATTCTCCCCTATCTATCATCACTTCTTCTTTGATGATCTCAGAGTTTTAAAAGCTATTTATATTCCAGTGACTCTCACATTTATATTTCCAGTCCACATGTTTCTTGAATTTCAGATTCGTGTATCCAAATGCTTACCTTAAATCTTCTCTTGGATGCCTAATTTATAGCTTATTTTTGAACTGAACTCCTGATCTTGCCATCCAACCCCCACTCCAACCCATCCTTCCCTGGAAAATTCTTCTTTTACATAGTCTGTATCTCAGTGAATGTTATCCCCTTTTTTACATTTCCTGAAATCTTGGAGTTATTCTTGACTTCTCTCTCACACACCCAGGTGTATATTTACAATTATAATATCTTCTTGAATTAGTAACTGTTTAAATTATTATGTAATAATTTTTTGTCTTTTTTGTTACAGTTTTGACTTAAGGTCTAAACTTGGTCTGATATAAATGTAAATACTGCTTTCTTTTGGTTCCAGTTGCATGGAATATTTTTTCCATCCCTTCATTTTCAGCCTCTGTGTATCCTTCAAGGTCAAGTGGGTGATTTATACACCACCATTACAGTGTTAGAGTATTCTGATTTTGACCATATACTTAATAAAACCAGCAAGTATTATATTTATATTCATCTTCATGTTATTAACTAGCTTCCTTTCATTTCAGCTTGAAGAAATAGCTTTAGCATATTTTATAAGGCAGGTTTAGTGGTGATGAATCATCTTTGCTTTTTTTCTTTTTAGTCTGGGAGTTTTTTTTATTATTTATTTTTGATTGAAGGATAATTGCTTTACAGTATTGTGTTGGCTTCTACCAAACATCAATATGAATCAGCCATAGGTTTATGTCTGGGAAAGTCTTTCCCTCTCTTTTTTTCTGGATGATGGCTTTTTTGGGCAAAGTATTTGTGGCTGGCAGTCTTTTTTCTTCAAGCACTTTGAATATATCATCTTCAGGCCTGTAAGGATTCTGCTGAGACACCTGTTGACACCCTATGGATTTATGTGACAATTCACTTTGTGACCTTGCGTGTGGCAATTCACTTTTCTCTTGCCACTTTCAAATCTTCGTTTTGATATTCAGGAGCTTGATTATAATGTATCTCTGTGAAATCCTCTTTAGATTAAAAGTTATTCTATCATTGTGCTCCTATTTGTTTTCTACTTTTCACATTCTTTTTACTCTTTTGCTGTCTTCCTTTATTATTTGACAGTTTTTTGTAGCATTACTTTTGTGATTCTACTACAGGCTTTTTTGTGATTACCATGAGGCTTACATAACACATTTTATAGCTATTACAGTCTATTTTAAGTTAAACAGAGTTTTATACCAAACTAAAATCTTATTTAAATATTAAGCAAAATATATAAACAACAGAATAACTATAATATTCTATTTTCACATGATTATATTATGACTGAAAGTGCTATCTATGCTCATTTATACTAATATGAAAAATGTTTATGATAAAAGTTTTTTTAGTGAAAAGAAAAAAAACTAGTTATACATGATAGCCAGTAGAAAAAGAAAAACAATATTAAACAAAGCCAAAAAAAATGAACAATAATGAACTACATAAAAAAAAGAGACTAGACAGATTATCTTTTTATGAGCTATTTTCTTTGGGTAATAATTTTTAAAAATTTTAAATGTTTCTCATGTTCTCTAGTTTTTCTTTATAGGCATGAGTTATATTAATATTGGGAAAGTGTTAAATTTATTTATTTAAATAAGTACAGCATACCCAGATGACTTAATTTAATTTAAAATTATAGATAGTAGGCAGCTCCTGCCTCCCAAATTATTATACATATTATTTTCCTTTTGGATAAAATACATGATTTTTAATTTAATGCCCTACCTTCATATGTCTCCATATTAACTCATGTAGCTCACATGGAAAATTAACATGTAGACATGTATTGTCATATAAATGATAATCTATATATTTAGTAAAGACTATGTATAGAAGACCCAAAGCATGACTCCGTACCTTTCTCTCATTAAACTAGTTTCTGAGGTTCCTCTATAATGGAAAAAAACTGATAATTTCAAAGGGTTTTGAACAATCAATTCCCTTTTATACTTGCTTTTTCCTTTCATGAAATGAAATATTGAATACTCTAAACATTAATCTCAAATATTGGCATTATTATTAAATAACTTTTCTACTTTGGATATAAATATTATATATATATATATTTATCTTAATACTCCTTGCTTTTCTTTTTTTTCCCCTAAACTTAATGGCCCAACTAGGCTAGCTTCAGTTTCTCTATTCTGCTTCCAACTGACTTTGTTTTTCTTTGTTTAACATCCATTTTTCTGTCTAGTTGTGTCTCTGAGGAAATGCTTGTCAGGTTCCTTTACAAAGGGAATGGACTCCCGTGACACCCCAGATTGGTGGTTTAGACTGTCTCTCTTTTAGCACACTTATTTTTTTCTAATTTGTCATGTGGCATTTTGTAACACATTTTCTTTCCATGAATCTTTTAAAAACCACATTTTCTCAGTGGTAGCCACAGAAACTGTTTATTATTTGTAAATTTACTGAAAGAATGACAAGTAGTGCAAACTATCTGATTTTTGTAGTTAATAAAGTCTGAATTATTTCTCTTCCAAAATATGATTTGGAAAAATACCAAATGAGAGACATTTTGGGGAAAATGATCTGTAAAACTTTAACACATCTAAGATCGGAAACAGGAAACATCTTCTGGTCTAGAGATATCTTTGTTTTATGATTTTTTTCTTTTGATGTCTCTTCTTTACATGTGGATATACTCACTATCACCTTTAGTTTTTGTCTGCTTTTGGAGGAAATCCTTTAGAGTACTCAAAGAAATTTGTAAAATAAACTAATTGTTGCTGATTCTCTAACTTTAAGGATAAAATGCATTTTGAAAGCACCAATTTAAAAACAGCAAGATTACTTCATAGCTATAAAACAGATATGGGGTGTTTTAAAATACTTTCCATAAAACACAGATCTGTGGATTTTAAGCAAAATGCTTTATTAAATGTGATAATGGTACAGTGAGATTGAAAAAAGTTCATAGTCTAATGAAATTTAACATATCCATTATTAAATCAAGACAATGTACTAATAAGTATATGTTTATTGGGATTCCAAATACAAGTTCTTTAAGTAAAATTGCTCCATTTTGTGTTTAAACTTCAATGTTAGAGGTACAAATTAAGGCAAATGATAAGCAATTCCCCTTTGTAAAAAGAGAATAAAGATTTTAAGGGATGAATGTAGGAGACAAAGTATAAAATGAAAAAAAAAAAGCAAGCATTTTTAGTTCAAAGATTCAGTTAGCTTTTCAGAAAACATCACTAAAGATGAAGAGTTTAGGAGTTGAATGCATAGGATTATATATAACTGTGGTCTTGTTTAAAGTGCTAAATTGCTGAGTATCAAATCATAGACACCAATGTTGCAGCATTTTATTGGAAATGAGCCAATTTTATTGATTTACAAAAAAAAATGAAATAGCATTTTGAGAATCAGTATAGTGTTGGTGTTTCTTTCTATAGTCACCTACCATTGATTTAGACTAAATTTGCAACATTGCATGAGTTAGGTAAATGGTTGTCAGCATCTTGGAGAAGGACACATGAGGTGCTGGATTTTTCCTTTCTTTCTTTCTGTTAGTTGGTTCTTCTATTTTTCATTTTTCAGTAATTTTAAATAAAAAAATCAAGTTTGTGTGTTGGTGTGGCCGACGGGAAACCTAAGAAAACCATAAGAGCTATGTGTCTGTGTGTGGTGAGACTGAGAGTAGGTGGTCTAAAGGGTCATTTGACCTGGGGAAGGGGCCAATGAAAGGAAAACAGTGTGTGAATCATTCATCTCGAGCTTGTTTACACAACTGTAATTTTGTATTGCTTGTTTACTGCCACTCTGATGACAGAAACAGTTCTTCCTTGACTTAGCAGTAAGCTTCTGATATCACGCTTGAAAAACTGCGATAACAAATGATAATATTTAATTAAATATTTTCATACATTCTGATACATTTAAGTGGAAATGATTTTTTATTATGTTAAAGTATTGACAAATTAACTCTATCAGGTAAGTATTGTGGCTTTCATGTTTAATTTCTATAAAAATAACTTAAATTTGAGGAAAAGAATATGTTTCTGCCATATACTGATAAATATTTCTGGGAACACTTTTTTTTTTTTTTAATGTTGTTGTGCCAGATTATTGGCTTAGTATATATTTTGAAGATCTTTTGTATGTACTTTATGCATGATCAATGTTATTTGATGTTTGGTTATCTTATTCTTACTATTTCCATTGGGTTATTATCTCCCTGTGGGCTCTGTTTTAAAAATATATATTTAGGTTAAGTTGTCCTTTTCGTAAAGTTCCCAAAATTTCTGCATAATACACCTATTATTATACTCTGTGATGTAAACAATATCCAAATAAATTGTGAAAATCTATCTTTCACCCCAAAATGTCTTATTTCATTTAAAAATTTCAGTGAGTGTTTATTATGCTGAGGACGGAACACAAAATGTACACTATTCCAAGACTCCCAGAACTTATAGTGTGGTAGATACTGGTTTTGAGCAAACAAATAATTTTATGACTATGTCATACTTTGATGAGAAGATAATTTAAAATGCTTACCGTTCTAACAGAAATAATTTATTCCCAGATATTTTCTTGAAAATATCCATGTATATGATTTAAGGTGAATGCCAAGTTTGAATGAAAGCTTCTCTATATTATAAGAAAATGTATAGTGAATATAGAAAAAAAAAATAATCAGAATGTTTTATTAAACAGTTTGGTTTAACTTTTTTCCTGATTTAATGAGTCCTCAAACTTCTGACCATGTCAAAAACTTGAGAAATGAAATATATATTTTTAGCAGTAAAGTGGCTGGTAGAGATAGTATTTCTCAAGGCATAGGAGCTTTGTATCATTATCATGTGTCTGGGTTAGAGGAAGCATGTGTAGTTTTAAAAAATTCCATATCTCAACTGATTTCAGCACACCAATAGGCAGGAAAAATTTTCCTTTCTCTCTCCTGGCCATTCTTTCCACTAATAACAAATCTGAATAACTAATTTTAAACAATTTTAGAAAAACTGTATCCTTGGTAGAGATTTCAAAGGAGTCACAATTGATTAAAGGATGTCTCTCAGTGGAGCTGACATGAAAAACATATCAAGAACTTTATAATACTGATAACACAATCCATATAAATAATTAAAAACATTTAAATGTATAATATTTATTCATCAGGAGTAATTACTATGATTGCTGTTGTTTACAAGAATCAAAAAAATGTACTTTTTCCCTGAAGTTATGCATTTTTCATGGAAAAATAATCAAGAGCTACAGTTCTTATCTGGTTCTTCAATTAGCTGCACTTTCATATATATATTATATATAATATAAGTATTCTAAAAAATTACAAATGTTTTAGGAAATTGGATCAGCATTACTTCAAAGACATAATTTACTTTTTGAAAGTCAAATTTTCCAGCTCATGTGGAACAAAAAATTAGGTCACATTAAAAGCAGTTTCGGTGTCTTACACAGTATTTGTCACATGCTTAAGTTCATGTGGAAAGAAAGAGCTCTATGTTGAAGGGTGGAAGAAGTGAGGAAAGAGGGAAGAAATCAGATCCAAAATCTCTCTGTAGCTTACAAAATTCCAGTACCAATAAACACACGAAGGATGGAAGCCAGACTGAACCCAGAGCATTCTAACTGAATAAAGAGAGCTACTTGGAATCATAATTATTCCTTCAGTTAAAAGATCAAGCTTTACCCCCAAGGTATGAAATGATTACACATGCATAGAACAGCTGGTGGAAATTGAATGAGGATGTTAGCAATGCTGATAACAGAGGGAAAGATGGGTGGGCAGAAAACTTCAAAGGGAAATTGACTAGCTCACGAGTGTATGTGCTTAAAGGAGTACTTCAGTATTATAATTATAATCTGATCATTTAATTTTGTTCTTTTATATTCCATTTCTATTCCTAGATGTCCTTGCTGCTGCTGCTGCTGCTACTGCTAAGTCGCTTCAGTCGTATCCGACTCTGTGTGACCCCCATAGACGGCAGCCCACCAGGCTCCTCTGTCCCTGGGATTCTCCAGGCAAGAATACTGGAGAGGGTTGCCATTTCCTTCTCCAACGCATGAAAGTGAAAAGTGAAAGTGAAGTCGCTCAGGACTGGAAAAACTAAACAGTTCTCTGTGAAAATGAAAGCTGCTAATTTAATCAGCTAGTCAAATAAAAACAAAAATCAAAGATTCTATGTCTCAGCATTTTTTAACTGTTATTTTCACAGATTATCCCATTGCTATATTAATTTCACTGATGAAAAGAATATTGACCATAGTTTTTAAGTCAAAGGGTCTGTATGACATTTACCCTGGTAAGGGACCTGTCATGAATTTATTTAGTGTAACTATAGTGTTATTATTTTAAATTTAATTGGCTCAGACTCTTTTGTTTTCTTCACCTGATGGAGTAAATTCTGTAACCCTACTTCCTACTTCCTGTCTATCCGCCACAACAGCACTGGGCACATGGCCCAAACTGGCCAGAGTATTACATGCTTTGGTTCATAGATAAGCTTGTGGACCATAATGAGCCAATTAATGCAATGTTGTCAATTAAGAGCAGTGCTAGACTTGTATATTCACTTTATGATAGGAGATTCCCTATACCACTGCAACCTTTATTTGATTACCATTTAAATACAAATAAGGAGAAGACAAGACCCTGAAATAAATCAAACTTTAAACTAAAAAATTATGGAGGGGGACAAATATTCATTCAGACCATAGCAAGGAGTTTGTTAAAGTAAATTTTCCTGTTATTTTATTATTAATAAATTAATAATTTTAAATAGTTGAATTAAATAATTTAATTAATTTAAAAACAGTTTAATTCATTCCTTAATAAATGAATCAGTTTTAAATCAAGTGCTTTTTGCAACCATTTTAAGATTTAGATTACATTTTATTTCATTGAAAATGGAAACAATTATGGTAAAAAGTAAAGTTCAGACAATAAATTAATGTATAAAAAAGCATTTTCTTTCCCATGCTGGATCACCAGTTTGGCAGGGGAGCGGCAACACAAAACAAAAAACAAAATGCCAAAACTTCAGTAATTTCTTGCATATCCTTTTAGATAATATATAAGTGTTAGTCAGTTCTGCCTGACTCTTTGTGACCCCATGGACTGTAGCCCAACAGGTTCCTCTGTCCATGGAATTCTACTGGAGAGGGTAAGCAGACATTCCCTTCTCCAGCGGGTCTTCCTGACCCAGGGATTGAACCCAGGTCTCCTGCATTGCATGCGGATTCTTTACCATCTGTGCCACCAGGGAATATACATATTTAAATGAATACAAGAAACTGCCTGCTGCAGCTATGCTTATTATGCTCAACCTTTTGCGACCCCATGAGCCTCTGTCCTTGGGATTATCTAGGCAAGAATACTGGAGTGGGTTGCCATGCCCTCCTCCAGGGGATCTTTCTGACCCAGGGATTGAACCCATGACTTCTGTGTCTGCTGCATCGGCATGTGGGTTCCTGACCACTACTGCCACCTGGGAAGCCCTAGGAAACTGCCTGCGGTGGGTCAAATGGTGGTCCACCAAAAGATATCGTCACCTCTAAATTCCAAAACTTTTGAGTGTTAATTTATTTCAGAAAAAGAACTTTGTTGATGTAATAAAATTAAATGTTTGAGAGTAGATAGTCCTAGGTTGTCTGGCTGAGACCTAATCTGGTGGTAAGTATCTTTATGAGAGATACACAAAGCAGAAGGAGATGTAAAAGTAGAGGCAAACAGGAGTAATGTCACCACAAACAAGCAAGCCTGAAATGACCAGAAAATGAAAGAGATGTGCAACCAATCTCTAGAGTCTTTGGGTGAAACGTGACCCTGCTGACACTGATTTCAAACTTCTGGCTGCTAAAATTAGGAGACAATACATTTCTGTTGTTTTAAGCCACCAAGTTTGTGGCAATGTGTCAAGTCACTCCTAAGAATTTAATACACCTACCTCTAATTGAAATAACATATTATATGCAGTGATTTTCACTATGATTTTGTATATTGCCTTCAACATTTTTATATCAATATATGCAAGTGAACCAAATTCTATTAGTCTCTGAAAAGTATTACATTATTAGGCTGTATCAAAACTCACTTAACCAGTCTTCTGTTGATGATCCTCTAGGTTGTCACTCATTGATTGCTTCCACTAAGACAATTAACATTTTATACATGTACCTATGCACATATGTGACATCTATAGTGTTGAATTCTCAAAAGTATAATTATTTTTTGAAAGTATGTACATTTAAGTATCTCCCCTTCATTCTATTAATCTTTTCTTTTCTCCTTCCTACCAGACCCTATCACTGTGCAATATTTTGGCCCCCTGACGCGAAGAACCTACTCATTGGAAAAGACCCTGATACTGGGAAAGTCTGAGGGCAAGAGGAGAAGGGGGTGACAGAGGATGAGATGGTTGGATGGCATCACTGACTCAATGGACATGAATTTGAGCAAGCTCCAGGAGATAGTGAAGGACAGGAAAGCTTGGCATGTTGCAGTTCATGGGGTCTCAAAGAGCCAGACACAACTTAGCGACTGAACAATCATTCCTGATGTTTTAGTAGAAGATGTATTGACAAAAAAGTGCACTAAATGGTTATAGATATAGACAGTGCTCAGATGGGCATATACAATGTACAGAGGGATGGTCACTTTTTGCTTTAGCAAAGGCATGATAGAGACAACTCTTGATTTGAGTCAAAAAAATTGCTTGTTTGTTAGGGTGTCTCAGGCAGAATGAATAGTCGGGGAGGGGGGTGGAAAAAAGGAAAAAGAGTAAGAAATCGGTGTACTTGAAGTAATTTTTTAAAGAGTGCAACAAGAGAGAACCTAGAGAAGCAGGTGGGTCCAGATTGTGGAATTCTGAGAGAACCTGTGACTATTTTTCTCTATTTAATATGGAGTCTGCAAAAGATTTAATGAAAAAGAATAACATGGTTAGAGTTGAATTTTCATAAAGTCATTTTGACAGCAATGTAGAAGATGAATTTCAGGGAGTATGGGTAGGGACCAGAGGCCAAAATATTGGTTTATCAGGTTGGAGATAAATTTCTATTTCACTTGGCCCGTTTCAAGGAGCCTCAAACTCAGTATGTTCAAAATCCTGATTTTCTCAGTACTGTATTCTATGGCACTCTATGTCCCAGCTAAGAGAATCCTAAATCTTTCAAACAATAGGTATAATATAAATGATTCCTTCTACTCTGTCTTGTCATCAGATACTACAGAATCTGTCTGAGCAATATCTTTAAATCCCGATGTCTCCTCTCCATCCTTATGCCACTGCTTTTAGATCAGATCCACGTCCTCTTTTACAAGGCCTGTTTCAAATGCCTTTCCTCTGGTCACACCTTTCTTCACTTTCATCACCTATATTTCATTTTCCACATTATCAAAAGCATGTTGATGGCTACTAAACCTTATCTACAAAATAAATCTGATTATGTCATTTCACAGCTTCAAACCTCCCTTGGGTTATTGTTGTCCACAGGACTGAATTCTGCCCTCCACAGTCCAATTTAATTTTACCCTACCAACCTCTTCAGTACCTGTTTGAACCATTTTTCAATCCCAGCTACAGAATCTCTCATTCTTGGAGTACTGGCAACTTTGCTGTGGTTCCAAGTCATTTTGTAATCTGTTTTCCTGCCTGAAAAAAAAAAAAAAAACAAAACTGTATCATTCTTTATCTGAAAGCTCCAACTATTTTTCTTTAAAGATAGAAATTGTCACTTTCTCTTGGAGAATCCTCTCACAGCCTATGACAGAGCAATTGGTTACATCCTCAGGGTGCTATGATCACATTTTGGTCTTACTTATATTATGGCACTTTCTTTGCTGGGCTATAATTTTTGTATTTTGTGTCTGTTTTCACTGATTTTCAATACTATTCTAAGGAGAGTCTAACCTATTATCCAATATATTTTAGGCACTGAATTTATGATTCTTGAATAGTTAGCCAAGATTATAACTTTACTATAAGAATGTGCCTGTTATGAATTAGACAACTTAGTGTTCATATAGCTGAAATTCACAAGCGCCATCTTTTCTGTGAATTGAGGGAGTGGCAAGTAATTTGTTTTAAAATCGGGTTTATATATATTGTGTGAAAAATTGTCAACTTTTATTGGATTTGCTTTGAGCTTAAATTTGCTCTTAATGTCAGCAGAAGATTAAATACTTTATACATAGTCACATACTTTATTTTTGAAGATATTTACAATCCACATGGCATTTGAAAGAAATTCTGATCTTAACATATTTGTGAAGATAATGAAATACTAGTGAAATTAAAGTTCATGAAAATTTTTAAAGCCTAATATTATGTTGCTCTATTTTCAACTTCATTTGAAAGACTCAATAGAAATTAGAAGAAAAAGGTAGGTACTAGAGTGAACTATTTCAAACTGCCAAAGTAAAATCTAGATACCTAATGAAGACAAAAACAGTGTTCTTAACTCTGATGTGAAGTGAAAGTCTACAGTCCATGGAATTCTCCAGGCCAGAATGCTGGAGTGGGTAGCCTTTGCATTCTCCAGGGGACCTTTCCAACCCAGGGATCAAACCCAGGTCTCCAACATTGCAGGTTTACAAGCTGAGCCACAAGGGAAAGCTCCCTTCACCCTCAAGTAACAGCTAAATTTGGATGGTATTTTATGACTTCCCACAGCCTGATTTCTAAGAGGAGTCATTACGCTTTCAAAACAGAATGTGGCACTGAAATATGGATAATAACTTTTTTCTTGTTTAAATGATGATTACCAAATGTTTCCTGACTTTCTGCCAATTATTCTATATCTCTAAAGACCTTTAGTAAATTTAGACAATACTGGCCCAAAAGATACCTTAACAAGAACATAAAGATAGTCAAAGCACACTCAGAGGTTCAGTGTGTTCCAGTGATACCCTGACTTTCGTACTGAACTCTCTATTTTTCTGCAAACCAATGTATGTTAGGTACAGAGAACATTGAATGAAATATATTTAGCCTCCACTTTTGTTTTGTTTCTGTTTCTCTCTTACTAGCATATAAACTCTTTGAGAGCCAATTCTTCGACTTTCCCCCCTCACATTTTTTCCACAGAGCCTAGTGCTTTGAAGAAAAATCACTTGAGTAAGCAAGTGAATGAATGAACAATTGTATGCTCTGGCTAGAAATCATTTTAGTTAGGAGATAATAGGATCAGTTTTTATACCTATAGCCTTTGTGGAGCTTTAAACTTATACAATATGGGGGGGTCTCATTTAAGATATATAGTATACAATAATTAATAAGAAGTTGCTAGGGCCTCTCTCATTGGTGTGGAAGTGGTCAGTGCAAATGAGGGTCTCTGAAGCCACAGTTTCATTAACCATATGAGATTTTTGTTTAGTACTAGAATAGTGAACTAAAATAATAGTCTTCTCGTAGCTGGATTTGTAATCTGTTTCAAATCTCTTTCATCTGAGCAACTCTCCTTAGGCTGGAAGGAGACCAGAGAGTTGAGATCTCAGGGTCCCATTGAGGAGACATGCCCTAAAGGGATTCTGTTTCCCTTAAATGCAAGAGGACTTAATTTGAAGAGTAATTTTAAACTGTATGAGAACTAGTGTGATTTTTAGGTAGATTTCTTTATTCACATAAGATTAAAATTAATTTAATTATTTAAAAGATGCATTGATTATTCAAATTAATCTGAGTCCGTAATATTATGGGTAATTATGCAGATATATGGATAAAATGAGAGGGAAAGACAGATGCATAAATATATGTACAGTCAGAGTGAGCCTGGGAAAGTTCAAATGTACATGTATGTACTCTATTAACTCAGGGGGTGAGACTTTTTAAAAAATTTTTCCCCACCCTTACACAAAACGGGCTTACCTCCATTTATTTTAGGGCAGAGCTGCTGATGTGAACTCTAAGGCCTGAGATTACATCTGGGAAGTCTGGGTTTTCTCCAGATGCTTTCATAGGAGGTCTAGCCTGCCCATTCCCCATTCTTAATTCCTGCCTTGTTTATATCCAATTTAATGACTGTCTGGCCTCTGTTCTTGGCAAAAGGGTGTTACAAATCCCAGTGGTCACTGGCGCAGGTTTTAGCCCCAGTTACAGAGAGAAGAAGAGAGGAATGGAAAGGCTGGATCTGGCTGCTACTCATGCTGTTTATATCTAAACTGCCTCATAAAGTCTGACAAGTATATAATGGTTACTTCTGTTCACAGCAGGCCTGGCTGCTGATCCCACGTCACACTGGTCTCAGGCTTCATATTTGCAGGCTCCCTTAGACTTCAATTCTCATGGATTTACCCATCCCTTGGTAAAGTGGTTCCTCTCAGAGATTAGCATATTGGATTTATTTCAGATTAGATTTGCCAGTTCTTGAAAAGTGTGTTCTGACAAGCAAGTCTAAGTTAAATAAAAGGCTTAATGGCCACTTAGGTCTAATAATTTTAATATAAACTAAGATATCTGCAAAATTTTTTACCATCATTTTATCTTCTCAAAATCTGTCCTTTCTTACTATTGTCCTTTGGTGGCAATAGGATGTCATGCCTTCTAATGTTAAAATAATTATTTAAACAATCTTCACATACAAATTCTGGTATCAGGGTAAAACATTTTGCATAATTAAACATGCATTTATTTTTCTAATTTTTTATCCACTATTCTGAAACTGAGTTCTCATAAGTTACTCGGCACTTAAAACTTGACTTGACCTTCCCTTTTGTTATTTTTCTGCTGTTGTCTTTTGTTTGTTTCCACTGTTTGCTAATTCTGTGCACACAGGAATGGTGCCTCAGTCTGATGTGCATTTAAGGCCCTGACACAGAGTAACTGTTGTTGTTGGTGGTGATTTAATAACTAAGTCATGTCCGACTCTTGCAACCCCATGGACTGTAGCCTGCCAGGCTCCTCTGTCCACAGGATTCTCCAGGCAAGAATACTGGAGTGGGTTGCCATTTCCTTTTCCAAGGAATCTTCCCGACCCTGGAGTCAAACCCAGGTCTCCTGCATTGCAGGCAGATTCTTTACTGACTGAGCTATGAGGGAAGTGAAAAATGAATTATATCAAATGTACTAATATGCTTTGGAGGATTGACTTCTTAATGGGAAAATGCTTCTATTACTTTTATAACTCATTTACAAATATAATGATTAGAGTAGTGAGAAGCATCTCAGATTTCGAATCAGGATTTAGCAAAAAAGTACAAGATGAGCCTTGAGTTTGTAGTGTCAAAAAAGATTCAAAAATGATGGGAAACCTTCCAGAAATCTGCTTGAATGGATTCTCGCTGTTCAAATATGGAATGATTTCATCATCAAAAATAGTAATAATAATGGATTTAATCTATCAAACTAAATAGCCATAGTAAGTCAATATAAATATAAAACAATGAATGGGTATATTGATGTCTGATGAGAAATGGGATATGGATGGTTTCAAACTACCTTCTCAGAAAATATGTAGTAATTACAAAGGCGTATAGAAAAACTTAACAGTAGAATGGCTTGGCTGACATATTCTTAATCAAATGATCAAAGTAAACATGATCAATAATGGGAGAGATTGAAAGTGTGTGCCACTTTATAAGATGCACGAAAAAACCACAACATCATTTCTATGATAGTATTGACCCAAATTCGTAACATAAATCTAGTCAAATCTATATCAAAATAGAACACATTGCAAAAGTAATTAGCTTATAATCATAAAGATGTCAAGGTCGTGAAAGTCAAGTAAAGATTAAGGAGATAGCCCAGGCTAAAGGGAAATCAAGAAACATGACAATTAAATGCAGCATGTAAGTGTACATTGTATTATTTACCATACAAGCCATTATTTGACCAATGGACGACACGAGTGGGATTTGAGGCTTAATGATATAAATGTATACATGTTAAACTCATGGTTTCGGTGGCATATTATGGCTATATAGGATAATGGTCTTGTTTGTAGGAAATATAACTAAAGTATTTGAAGGTTATGGGATGGCAAAATATTCTCAAAACTATTTTTTGAACTCTTCTTCCAAGATCAGTAGAGGTTAGTAACAGTTACCAATATTAAAAAATTAAAAACTAAAAATTAATTTTAGGATTATTGTATTCCAAAGCAAAAAACTAATAGATGAATGAATAAAATAAAGTCAAAGTTCAAACTTAAAACTAATGATATGAAACCAATAGATTTTTTGTTAACACAAAAGAAAACATCGTTAAGAAAATGAACATAATTTATGTCAGGGAACCACTGATTTAATTAGGACGCCCAAGGAATAATTAAATACAGAAAGATGTAACTCTATGCATAGCATTATTTCTTCATTATGACCGTTGCTTCTCATTCTCATAAAGTTTTATTCTTGCTACTGTTTTTATATACTGGCATGTACTTTGTGGCATTTAAAGTACATATATTTCTCTGGAAAAGAATACTATGAAAGGCCCATAACATTGATGTTTATTGACCTCAGTAAAAATCTAGACTATAATTGGAAAATAGAAAATCCATCTGTTTCACCAGAGTGTAATAGACTTTGACTTGCAGACAGGGTAACTGAGGTATGTTGGGTATCGACACACATTACTACCCACTTGTTCATTCTCCAATTTTTATTAGGTATTCCTTTCAAAACAGTCTCTCTAGTGTGAGTTGCAGTCATTCTGTAAAAACATGATCTACTCACTCAGCTGTGGACTACCACATTTCTCTTTCAGTAAGACAATGGAAAGTAAGTTATTCTTTAGACATTAATATTTTTTCTTGAATCATGTAAGGTAAGCCCTAAAATTTTGTATTGAACCTACCTATTGGGTTTAAGTGCTTGTACTGATTAAAATATTAAAGTATCAAGTTGTTACTTTATCATTTTTTTTTCTTAGTGAACTTTTGGACTAATTTTCAGCCTCTTATGGAAGAGAATATTTCATGTTTTAAGATATAATAATTGCTTTACATAATCATTACTGATGATTACCAATGTGATCTAAGTTTAGCACAGTTTTCAGAGATGAGTTTTAATCATTCATGAAGAGAGAAAAGATCCTAGAAAAGATCCTGATGATTAAAACGACCACATCATGAAAAGATATGACGACTATCTGCCAAAAGACAGTCAGATTACCTATTTCCAAAATTCATCCTGCCATGCAGAGCCAAAAGAGAAGAATCTCTCCATAGCATATGGAGGCCAGAGATAGAACAACAGAGAAGTATTGCCAGTAACTATAGATATTGGGAGAAGGCCCACATCAAACTGAGTTCTCCCAGCATGCGGTTCAGGTGGCTTGCCAGTAGACTGCTGATTATAAATGGATTCAATTATTCTAGACCAAACTAGTGGAAATGTTTTCTGCTAACAGTGCAAGTGGACACTGATTTAAACAAACCCATATTAAATATACATGTGGGTAACTAAAACACTTGAAGTGATCAGGAATGTTTTCCTGTATATTAATGATGCAGGGAGTATGTAACAGGGTCCTTTACTCAAAGGCTACAAAATGATGACAAGTATTCTTTCTTTTACATTTTACAAAAGTTTAGCAACATTGATTATTTTTACCAAATATGACATACCAAATAAAGTAGTGTCCATATGTAGTGAGTCAGCTATAAACCAGCTGATGTTACTAATTCTACTGTTTATAGAGTCTCTGCCCTGAACTGTTAATAAAGCCCTCTAATATATTTTGTTTGCCTATGCTGCTGCTGCTGCTGCTAAGTCACTTCAGTTGTGTCCGACTCTGTGTGACCCCATAGACGGCAGCCCACCAGGCTCCCCCGTCCCTGGGATTCTCCAGGCAAGAACACTGGAGTGGGTTGCCATTTCCTTCTCCAATGCAGGAAAGTGAAAAGTGAAAGTAAGGTTGTTCAGTCATGTCCGGCTCTTAGCGACCCCATGGACTGCAGCCTACTAGGCTCCTCCATCCATGGGATTTTCCAGGCAAGAGTCCTGGAGTGGGGTGCCATTGCCTTCTCCGTGTTTGCCTATAATCATCTCCTAATTTTCCATTTTTCCATTTCTACTTTCGAGAGAAGAAATGTTTTGACTCGATGCTTTCCTTTTACAAGTTTCCTCTTTTACTCTTCTTTGAAATGTAAGTAATGGTATAGAAAATCATTTGGGATGACCTGAAATGTAGCCGATCTTTACTTATGTGACAGTCATATAAATGGGAATTTTATCCCTGCTCCCTATCTAGAAATATGACAACATACCACCCTACCAATCCATCCCTAGAACTCTCAGTCTAAAAACTCATTTAGAATAAGAAGGGAGGAGAAAAGAAGCAAAAAAAAAAAAATAATCTTAATAAGTCATATTCCAGGTTCAGAACCACTAGAGAAGCTTAGACTACAAAGGTTAGAATTTAGAGGTGATGCTAGCCTTTTGAAGAGATGCAGAAACTTAAGTATCCCCATTGCAGGCAACGACAGTAATCTGAAAAGTGTGGTATCAATGTCAAGAACAAAAGTGAAACTTGGGGAGATCTATCAAGAAGCTACAATGAGCAGCTGAATTCTCAAGATGCTCAAGAAAGAGACTAAAGTTATTAGAACTGGCGTGTAAAGAAAGGATGTGGATTTTGAAATGCAATTTATAGACCTAAATTTTGAAATGTACTTTATAGAACTAAACTTAACATAGGAAAAAAAAAAAATACCAAAAGAGCTGTTTAGAATGGGTCACTTAAACTCTAATAAATTTGGATATTTTAACACAGTCCCTGGAATAAGCTTCTCCCTGGATTAGGAGAGATTCTGATACCATGAACGAAATTGAGTCTAAATACACTCAGAGAAATGGAAGACAGCTATAGAGACAAGAAAATATGTTCATTATTGTAGAGTAAATATATTATTACAAGATGTTTTCTAATGCTCTAAGAAGTGAATAAATAGATTTAACTCTTCTGATAAATAAATCCATGGAATAATTTCTACTCTAAGATTTATTTTTCCTATGTTCCATCTGGATTAGGTAAGTTTCCAGTCTATATTTCCAAAAATGCACCATTTCTTCTTCTTAAAAAAAAATTTCTCCTAGTATATAGGATGCATGCCAAAATTACTCCTTTTTATACACAGTCTTCTTATAAGTATGTTGTATGCTCTCTTATCTGCAGTCTCCCCAGTCTCTCTGATCAGTCCTTCTCAGCCTCCTTTTCTGTCTGTTTTTTGAATTTTCTTATCCTCTAAAGTTTAATCTTGGATTCTCTTCTTTTCTATATTTTGCATTTCTTTTTTCTTGATGATATCATTTACTTGGTAGCTTAGTAACCCATTTGTTCACCAACGGCTTTATCATTCTCATCACATAATTTTCTATCACTGATCTCTCTACTGAGTTTGTTAAGTTCCTAACAATCAGTTTCTATCTTTACTAGGATATTAGGCAGAAAACAAACACACAGGTCCTACATGGAATTAGTTCTCTTCTTTGGAAAATTTGCTCCTTCTCAATTTTTTTTTTTTTATATTTCCCACATCATTCAATGGCATCACTATATATTCAGTTCCATGGACATTCATTCTAATTCCTTTCTCTTCCTGATGCTCCATGTGCAATATGTTAACATCTGGCAACTTTATCTAAATTATATCATTTTGGTTTTTTTACCATCATAGTCACAGTTTTCATCATTTCATCGGTCTTTTCTGTTGTCCCTGAAGCACAAATGCTCTTCTACATCAGATGCTTTGTTTCTAGGATAGTTTTAAGTTCCTCTGCCCAATAGCCTAATCTGTGTATTGAAGGAATTGCAGTCTCATCAAAGTCACTTGTATCTTACAGCCTAAATTGAAAATGGCTATAATTCTTCATCTAATCTTCAAAAAATTTACCATTGCTCCAAGTCTACCATCCCTCATTCTTCCTCCTTTCTATTTGATAGTATTCAGAAAGAAGCATCTCATAGGGATTCATGAAAGTCTACCATGGTCTTCCTTTTGTTGCCTCAACATGTAAGCACTTTTTAATAATACCTACCCTTCAAGGTACAGACACAACTCGAAGCTGTAATCTGTGCATTTGCCACTAGATGGGTGATAGAAAAATTCTAATTTCAATCTGGAAATGCATAACTATCTTCTCCAACTAAGTCAGATGCTTTGATACCTTGGTGTTGAAGTGGCACTGCTTGTGTCCTAATTCTTACAAAATCATGAACAACAGATTCATTTTTTTCATCAAAAATGATCAAATAACACAAATATATACTCTTACACATGCTCCACTAAAAAACAATGGCTAAATTTTATTTTCATTTTATGATTTTCTCCACATTGCTTTGTTTTCATTTTTATTTACTTTCCACCTTTCGATTCAGTTCAGTTGCTCAGTCCTGTCCAACTCTTTGCAACCCCATGAATCACAGCACGCCAGGCCTCCCTGTCCATTTCCAACTCCCAGAGTTCACTCAGACTCACGTCCATCAAGTTGGTGATGCCATCCAGCCATCTCATCCTCGGTCGTCCCCTTCTCCTCCTGCCCCCAATCCCTCCCAGCATCAGAGTCTTTTCCAATGAGTCAACTCTTCGCATGAGGTGGCCAAAGTACTGGCGTTTCAGCTTTAGCATCATTCCTTCCAAAGAAATCCCAGGGTTGATCTCCTTCAGAATGGACTGGTTGGATCTCCTTACAGTCCAAGGGACTCTCAAGAGTCTTCTCCAACACCACAGCTCAAAAGCATCAATTCTTCGGCGCTCAGCCTTCTTCACAGTCCAACTCTCACATCCATACATGACCACAGGAAAAACCATAGCCTTGACTAGATGGACCATTGTTGGCAAAGTAATGTCTCTGCCTTTCAACATGCTATCTAGGTTGGTCATAACTTTTCTTCCAAGGAGTAAGCGTTTTTTAATTTCATGGCTGCAATCACCATCTGAAGTGATTTTGGAGCCCCCCAAAATAAAGTCTGACACTGTTTCCACAGTTTCCCCATCTATTTCCCATGAAGTGATGGGACTGGATGCCATGATCTTCGTTTTCTGAATGTTGAGCTTTAAGCCAACTTTTTCACTCCTCTTTCACTTTCATCAAGAGGCTTTTTAGTTCCTCTTCACTTTCTGCCCTAAGGGTGGTGTCATCTGCATATCTGAGGTGATTGATATTCCTCCCGGCAATCTTGATTCCAGCTTGTGCTTCTTCCAGCCCAGCATTTCTCATGATGTACTCTGCATAGAAGTTAAATAAGCAGGGTGACGATATACAGCCTTGACGTACTCCTTTTCCTATTTGGAACCAGTCTGTTGTTCCATGTCCAGTTCTAACTGTTGCTTCCTGACCTGCATATAGGTTTATCGAGAGGCAGGTCAGGTGGTCTGGTATTCCCATCTCTTTCAGAATTTTCCCCAGTTTATTGTGATCCACAATCAAAGGCTTTGGCATAGTCAATAAAGCAGAAATAGATATTTTTCTGGAACTCTCTTGCTTTTTCCATGATCCAGCAGATGTTGGCAATTTGATCTCTGGTTCCTCTGCCTTTTCTAAAACCTGCTTGAACATCTGGAAGTTCACGGTTCACGTACTGCTGAAGTCTGGTTTGGAGAATTTTGAGCATTACTTTACTAGCATGTGAGATGAGGACAATTGTGTGGTAGTTTGAGCATTCTTTGGCATTGCCTTTCTTTGGAATTGGAATGAAAACTGACCTTTTCCAGTCCTGTGGCCACTGCTGAGTTTTCCAAACTTGCTGGCATATTGAGTGCAGCACTTTCATAGCATCATCTTTCAGGATTTGAAATAGTTCCACTGGAATTCCATCACCTCCACTAGCTTTGTTCGTAGTGATGCTTTCTAAGGCTCACTTGACTTCACATTCTAGGATGTCTGGCACTAGGTGAGAGATCATACCATCATGATTATCTTGGTCATGAAGATTTTTTTTGTACAGTTCTGTGTATTCTTGCCACCTCTTCTTAATATCTTCTGCTTCTGTTAGGTCCATGCCATTTCTGTCCTTTATCGATCCCACCTTTGCATGAAATGTTCCCTTGGTATCTCTAATTTTCTTGAAGAGATCTCTAGTCTTTCCCATTCTGTTCTTTTCCTCTATTTCTTTGCATTGATCTCTGAGGATGGCTTTGTTATCTCTCTTTGTTATTCTTTGGAACTCTGCATTCAGATACTTATATCTTTCCTTTTCTCCTTTGCTTTTCACTTCTCTTTTCACAGCTATTTGTAAGGCTTCCCCAGACAGCCATTTTGCTTTTTTGCATTTCTTTTCCATGGGGATGGTCTTGATCCCTGTCTCCTGTACAATGTCACGAACCTCCATCCATAGTTCATCAGTCACTCTATCTATCAGATCTAGTCCCTTAAATCTAATTCTCACTTCCACTGTATAATCATAAGGGATTTGATTTAGGTCATACCTGAATGGTCTCGTGGTTCTCCCTACTTTCTTCAATTTAAGTCTGAATTTGGCAATAAGGAGTTCATGATCTGAGCCACAGTCAGCTCCCGGTCTTGTTTTTGCTGACTGTATAGAGCTTCTCCATCTTTGGCTGCAAAGAATATAATCCATCTGATTTTGGTGTTGACCATCTGGTGATGTCCATGTGTAGAGTCTTCTCTTGTGTTGTTGTAATATGGTGTTTGCTATGACCAGTGAGTTAGTTCTCTTGGCAAAACTCTATTAGCCTTTGCCCTGCTTCATTCCCCATTCCAAGGCCAAATTTGCCTGTTACTCCAGGTGTTTCTTGACTTCCTACTTTTCCATTCCAGTCCCCTATAAAGAAAAGGACATCTCTTTTGGGTTAGTTCTAAAAGGTCTTGTAGGTCTTCATAGAACCGTTCAACTTCAGCTTCTTCAGCATTACTGGTTGGGGCATAGACTTGGATAACTGTGATATTGAATGGTTTGCCTTGGAAATGAACAGAGATCATTCTGTCGTTTTTGAGATTGCATCCAAGTACTGCACTTTAGACTCTTGTTGACCATGATGGCTACTCCATTTCTTCTAAGGGATTCCTGCCTGCAGTAGTAGATATAATGGTCATCTGAGTTAAATTCACCCATTCCAGTCCATTTTAGTTCACTGATTCCTAGAATGTCGACCTTCACTCTTGCCATCTCTTGTTTGACCGCTTCCAATTTGCCTTGATTCATGGACCTAACATTCCAGATTCCTATGCAATATTGCTCTTTACAGCATCAGACCTTGCTTCTATCACCAGTCATATCCACAACTGGGTATTGTTTTTGTTTTGGCTCCATCCCTTCATTCTTTCTAGAGTTATTTCTCCACTGATCTCCAGTAGCATATTGGGCAGCTATCGACCTGGGGAGTTCCTCTTTCAGTAGCCTATCAGTTTGCCTTTTCATACTGTTCATGGGGTTCTCAAGGCAAGAATACTGAAGTGGTTTGCTATTCCCTTCTCCAGTGGACCCCATTCTGTTAGACATCTCCACCATGACCCGCCCGTCTTGGGTGGCCCCACAGGGCATGGCTTAGTTTCACTGAGTTAGACAAGGCTGTGTTCCCTGTGATTAGATTGACTAGTTTTCTGTGATTATAGTTTCAGTCTGTCTGCCCTCTGATGCTCTCTTGCAACACCTACCTTCTTACTTGGGTTTCTCTTACCTTGGGCATAGGGTATCTCTTCACGGTTGCTCCAGCAAAGCACAGCCACTGCTCCTTACTTTGGACGAGGGTATCTCCTCACCACTGCCTCTCCTGACCTTGAATGTGGAGTAGCTCCTCTCGGCCCTCCTGCACCAGCACAGCCACCACTCCTTGGACTTGGAGTTGCTCCTCCCGCTGCCACCCCTGGCCTTGGGCGTGGGTTAGCTCCTCCCAGCCACCACCCTTGACTTCGGACGTGGGGTAGCTCCTCTCGGCTGCTCCTGTGCTGTTGCAGCCTGGCACTCTTGGCTGCCGCCCTGACCTCAGAAGTGGGGTAGCTCTTCTCTTCCGCCGCTCCTGACCTTGTACGTGGGGTAGCTCCTCTTGGCCACCACCCCTCGGGCATGGGGTCCTCCTTTACTTTACCTTTACTGAGCCAGCCAACCCCAAGCTTCCTTTCTGCACACTGTGCTTGTGTGATAATGTTGCTGTTGTTTAGTCACTATGTCCAAGTCTTTGCAACCCCATGGAATGTAGCTTGCCAGGCTCCTCTGCCCATGGGATTTTCTAGGCAAGAATACAGGAGTGGGTTGTATTTCCTTCTCCAGGAGATCCTCCTGACCTGGGGATTGAACCCATGTCTCCTGCAGGCAGATTGTTTATCACTAAGCCACCTGGTAAGCCCTTGTAGGATAATAGCTTGTTATTATTTTAAATCTTAAACCCATGAATGAGATTAAGTGAAGTGCTCCTAAAGGAAATAGCAAGACAAAAAGAGGTGTAGAAACAATATCTGGAGAAACTCAGTAGGTGTGGGGTGAAAAGTAAGGCTTTCCTCTAGATAGAAGAAAAAAATCATCTCTTCTGGCTACAAAGAAACAATGAAAAAGATGCTTGTGGTTTCACAGAAAAGGAGACCCTAGGAAACCCAGCCTTTCTCAGTGTGGCAGGGATATGCTGAATGAAATAACCACGTAGTATTCCTGGGCCCTGTGAAGCATTGCCTTGATCCACTCTTGAGAAGAGTTCGATTCAAACCAGTGGGAACTTGAAGGATTAAGTGCACAGAGATAATGGGCATCTCAATGGAAAACTCTGACCCATGGAAACTAAAGACCATTGTATGACCGACCTTTTGACACCTTGAAGCAGGAGCGCAAGACCAGCCAGACACCCAGGAAGAATGGAGGTCATGTTTTCTTTCAGCAATAGATGGGGATTAAATCCTCTCTGTCTACCAAAATTGAATCCCCAACAAAGTTAAAACTAAAGATGACTGAGTGTCTTAGCCAGACTCACTTATTGAGTCATGACTCATTAAAGAGACATATCAAGAAAGAAATACCACCTATTCTGTTATCATCCTATCCCTAGTTGCCCTGAGGGATGTGAAATGTGATATGTATCTGCAGAGCATAGTGGTCAAGAGCCTGGGCCAGAGACAGAATAATTGTCACAATCAGTGATTTCCAATACTTTCTAGTAGTGGACCCTGAAAAATTATGTAACCTATCTCTGCCTCAGTTTCTTGATCTGGTATAAAAAATGATAATAATGTTACATTTTTCATACAATGACTATGATAATTAAATGAGATCATGTGTATAAAAGACCCAGAAAAGCATGTGCACAGAATTGTTAGGTAGTTAGAATAGGAAACAGGAGTCCAGAATGGCAGTGGCTAGAAGACAAGGAAGGGAAAAGCCCGCGAAAATAAAACAAAGGAAGGTCCAAAGACCAGGGTGAGGACCTCAGGTAGAACAAACAGCACTCCTGGCTGGCCCAATTTACATAGGGCAGACCCAGAGGGGAGGAAAACCATATAAAAAAAGGAGCCAAAGGGCCGGGGGTGTCCCTCTCTCTCTCTCAGGCGCTGGCATGCTCCCCCTCTCTCTTCTCTTTATGTCTTTGGGTCAGCATGCCCTCACTCCTTGAGGATGGATTTTCCTGCTATTTTCTAAATAAAATAGAGCTGTAACATGGAGCTGTAACACTGATCTAAGAGCTATAACATGGTCTATCCAAGAGCTATGACACGCCGAGGGCTCTAACGTCCGTTGCTTCAAATTTTGGTTGAGAGGAGACAGAACTGAGGAGAATAGACTTGCCTGACAAAATGAACACTCAATATGTTGGTATTAATATTATTATCTTTCCACTGCCATCCCAGTGAACAAGCTGAATAATTTTCTCTGTGAACAGTGTCAGCTTTTCAACCCAGGTGATGCTGTGTATGTAGGATATGCTTTCCTAAATAACCCATTTAGTTCAGGAATCCAGATCCTACCTTCAGTTTAAGGGTTAGAGGTGGAGCAAGAAGCGTTCATTTTTGTTTAAAGAGAGCATGGATTTTAGAGGGGAATGAATTGTCAGAACAATATTTTGAGATTTTAATTCATGTAGTGCCATGGCACCCCCACAAGAAGCTTTCTCCCTATCTCTCTTTCCCATTCAAACAGAGAGCAGGCACACTAACTACTCCCTTGCCCAAAAGACAGTGTAGGAGGGGTTGCCAATTTCAAAATTGATGATGTCAGTGGTAAATCACTGTAGATACTCCTGAGAGAAATCACAAGAGAAGATTAAACTAGAGTGTCCTAGGGAAATTAGTTGTGAATGGAGCTGCCCAACTCCACATGGAAGAAATTTTCCCCATCATGGTGAGTAAATAAGACAGAGAGAACGAAAGAATCAAAAAAGTCCAAGTGAGGCTCCATCAACTCCAATCACTAAGGAGTTCACAAGGCCCTGAGGAAAAAAGAGTTTTACTGTGCAGCTAGAGAACATATCTTCATCATAGAATGTAACAATCAACTTATCAGTTAGGTAAGAAGCTCTTGAAAGAAAACAGTTTTATAATATGGTTATAAAGAAGGGATTATAAAAATTTCAGGCCCCTGAGGTGATCCAAAAGCATAAGGCAGTCACCATCCTGAAGTTCTGTTGACAAGGGTAGTCGGCATCTCTAAAAACTTATGGAAAAAAATGATCAAAGAAGACTAGGGACACTATCCGTTCTGTATCTTCTCCCATATGTAGATGGACTCTTTCCTCCTATGCAGATGTGACCCTGGAAATTAACACTGAAAATGACCCCAGAAATAAAGCACAGTGTTGTGGGGAAGAAGCTCATCCAGAACACTGAAGATTAGTTTTATGACAATCCCAGGGTTAGAAGTCTGAAATGAATTTGATTTACATTTTTAAAAAAAATGAATTTTTTGGACTGAGATTCATACTTTTTAAAAAAGTGAACCTTAATCCATACTTAAAAGAAAATATCTCAGAGAAAAATCTCTCCCATGAAGACAGACCACACCTCACATATTTTAGCATAACGTTCCTTTGATATGCATAGTCTCAAACAACTGCAGTTTATTGTAGTTTGTGGTCTTTCCTTCTCATTTGCAGAACTAATGGTCTGATTAACTGATTTTCCCATAAAGAAAAATTTTGTTTTAAGAGCAGGGACAAGTCTCCTTTTACAACAAAACTAAACCAAACCTCCTTGTAGCTTCAAAGATAATTTTGACTTATAATTTTTTTCACTAAATTTTTAGATGAGCATAATGAGTCCATGAAAATCAGATTCCAAAAGAAGGTTTCTTAAGTGTTAGGCTTAGGAATGGGAGCCTGGTCCCAAAATAATGGTAACATCATTCTGTCTTCTTGCCCCTTTCACAGATACTCTTGTGGTACTTGTTCTGGGCTATATTAGTATTCTCTGGGGCTTCCCAGGTGGCACAGTGGTAAAGAATCTGCTTGCCAATGGAGGAGACTTAAGAGACTCAGGTTCAATCCCTGGGTCAGGAAGATCTCCTGGAGTAGGAAGTGGCAACCCACTCTAGTAGTCTCCACCAAGTCATTCATAAGAATGCTCCACTCAACTTTTCCTTATGATTATCACTTCTCTAAGCTTCCTCTTCATGTCCCAGTCATGCTAAACATATTCAAACACATCTTCAGAAGTCCCATCTCCTCTATCTACACTTTTCTATTGCTATGCAAAGAAATAGAGGAAAACAATAGAATGGAAAGACTAGAGATTTCTTCAAGAAAATTAGAGATACCAACGGAACATTTCATGCAAAGATGGGCTCAATAAAGGACAGAAATGGTATGGACGTGACAGAAGCAGAAGATATTAATAAGAGGTGGTAAGAATACACAGAAGAACTGTACAAAAAAGATCTTCATGATCCAGATAAACATGATGCTGTAATCACTCCCCTAGAGCCAGACATCCTGGAATGTGAAGTCAAGTGGGCCTTAGGAATCATCACTATGAACAAAGCTAGTGGAGGTGATGGAATTCCAGTTGAGCTATTTCAAATCCTGGAAGATGATGCTGTGAAAGTGCTGCACTCAGTATGCCAGCAAATTTGGAATGCTCAGCAGTGGCCACAGGACTGGAAAAGGTCAGTTTTCATTCCAATCCCAAAGAAAGGCAATGCCAAAGAATGCTCAAACTACCACACAAGTGCACTTATCTCACATGCTAGCAAACTAATGCTCAAAATTTTCCAAGCCAGGCACCAACAGTATGTGAACCGTGAACTTCCAGATGTTCAGGCTGGATTTAGAAAAGGCAAAGGAACAAGAGATCAAATTGCCAACATCTGCTGGATCATCAAAAAAGCAAGAGACTTCCAGAAAAACATCTATTTCTGCTTTATTGACTACACCAAAGCTTTGGACTGTGTGGATCAAAACAAACTGTGGAAAATTCTTAAAGAGATGAGAATACCAGACCACCTGACCTGCCTCCTGAGAAATCTGTATGCAAGTCAAGAAGCAGCAGTTAGAACTGGACATGGAACAACAGACTGGTTCCAAATTTGAAAAGGAGTAAATCAAAGCTGTATATTGTCACTGTGCTTATTTAACTTTTATATGCAGAGGACATCATGTGAAATGCCAGTCTCGATGAAGCACACACTGGAATCAAGATTGCCAGGAGAAATATCCATAACCTCAGATATGCAGATGACACCACCCTTATGGCAGAAAGTGAAGAGGAACTAAACAGCCTCTTGATGAAGGTGAAAGAGGAGAGTGAAAAAGTTGGCTTAAAACTCAACATTCAGAAAACTAAGACCATGGCATCTGATCCCATCACTTCATGGCAAATAGATGGGGAAACAGTGGAAACTGTGACAGACTTTATTTTCTTGGGCTCCAAAATCACTGCAGATGGTGATTGCAGCCATGAAATCAAAGGACACTTGCTCCTTGGAAGAAAAGCTATGATAAGCCTAGACAGCATGTTAAAAAGCAGAGACAGTTTGCTGACAAAAGGTCCATCTAATCAAAGCTATGGTTTTTCCGCTGGTCATGTATGGATGTGAGAGTTGGACTATAAAGAAAGCTGAGCACCTAAGTATTGATGCTTCTGAACTGTGGTGTTGGAGAAGACTCTTGAGAGTCCCTTGGACTGAAAGGAGATCAATCCAGTCAATCCTAAAAGAAAGCAGCCCTGAATATTCAATGGAAGGGCTGATGCTGAAGCTAAAGCTCCAATCCTTTGGTCACCTGATGAGAAGAGCTGACTCATTAGAAAAGACCCTAATGCTTAGAAAGATTGAAAGTAGGAGGAGAAGGGGACGACAGAGGTTGGATGTCATCACTGACTCGATGGACATGAGTTTGAGCAAGATCTGGGTGTTGGTTATGAACAGGGAAGCCTGGCATGCTGCAGTCCATGGGATCTCAAAGAGTTGGACATGACTGAGCAACTGAATTGAACTGATTGCTATGCCGTCTGCTGTCTTCCCCCTTTTCCATACCCACCATCACTGTTCTCTATCAGAAGGACATCTCTCATTCTGTAAGTACTTATCCAAGACTTTCTTTACTTCCCCAGACAAAAAATGCTGCCTTGTCTTCTGAACTTCCATAAAACTTTCCAACGTCTACATTATGACACTGCAGTGACTATAATTATTTAAGTGTTCATCTCTTCTCAATAAACTATACACATCTTAAGAAAAGGAGCAAGGCTTATTTTTCTTTAAGTCTTCAAAGCTTGCATAGTGCTCAGCATAGACAGGAGTTCAATATGGATGAATAAGTGGCTGCACAAACTAGTAAAACTTTATAATCCACCCTCCAATTATTATCCTGAAGTACTTGCATTAGTCCAAGACTTTAGGTATTTTAAAGCTCCATGAGAAGAGAGTCATCATTAATGCAATAAAATAAAGGATATGCATTTGTGTAGTTTCAGTGAAACACTTTTCATAAAAGACACTAAATATTTTATTGCATGGGGCTTCCCAGATGGTGCATTGGAAAAGAATCTCCCTGCCAATGCAGGGGGTGCAAGAGATGAAGGCTGGATCACCTGGGTTGGGAAGATCCCCTGGAGAAGGAAATGGCAATCCACTCCAGTATTCTTGCCTAGAAAATTCCACAGACAAAGGGGCCTGCTGGGTTACAGTTCACAGGATCACAGAGAGTTGACACGATTGAGCACACACAGCACATATTTGAACACATAGAGGTATATATAAATGTTTGCCTACCTTTAGACTAAATTGCACCATAAAAATGAAAGCATCAAATTTGTATAGGTGATTACAAGGGAAGAATAACCCCAAGTGATGCGAGAATATTTCTCTGATGATATTTTAGGTAATCTGACATTTTCAGAGTGGAAAAAAAGATGTTCAGAGAGGTCTGGCCACCCTCGGAAATGGCAGCTTCATTTGTGTTATTATTAAGACAATCAGAAAGGGAAAGTTGTTCAGTCGTGTCTGACTCTTTGCAACCCCAAGGACTGTATAGCCTATGGAATTCCCTAGTCCAGAATACTGGAGTGGCTAGCCTTTCCCTTCTCCAGGGGACCTTCTCAACTCAGGGGTTGAATCCAGGTCTTCCACATTGCAGGCAGATTCTTTACCAGCTCAGCCACAAGGGAAGCCCAAGACAATCAGAGCATTTAAGCAATTTCTCCACTACACTCTTTTTGAAGGTGTAGTTTACAATTGTGCCTCATTCCTGGAAAAACTGTCCTCTGTAATAAAAGATGGGAAGATTATTTTATGTTCATTTATTTTTTAGGTTACTGATGTAAAGGTGGTTAACTCAAACGATTAGCAGAGGGTATGACTTGTGTAGTCTGGATTACATTTAAATTGCCAACTTTAATGGATCAGAAAAAAATACGTATATGAAAAAGAAAAAAAAAATGAAGAGAGAAGCTTAATTTATATCCCTAAAAGCTAGAAGGAGAAATATATTAAAAGGAAAAGAGTGTGCTGTCTTAAGACAGTGGGAAAGAGAAAAGACTATTCAAGTAAGAGAGTAGACAGATGCTCTTAAGAGTCAGCTTTGGTTTTTGGATATTAGGAAAAATGTTTTATAAGGTCTGGACTTCCTAGCTCTAATGAAGGATGATTTAGAAGGTGAGGCCAACACCAGTCATCTTCCAACTTCACACTTCAAGAGCTGCCAATGTCTACGGTTAATGAGGTGGACTTGGAGCAATGCCCTTAATTACCTTGACCCTGTGAAATCCTGTTTCTTAAACGTTTTAAAGCCATGACCCTCTAAACCTTTCTTGCTCTGTGTATTAACAATAGCCAAGAGGACCCTCTCTTGTTTTTCTTTATGTATTTTGAATTATAAAAACTAACATGTGTCATAGACACTTTTTCAATATATTGGTGATTTTGAAATGTGTTTTTAGCGTGGAGTTTGTACCATGTGTCAGCTCTCCCTATTGAAAGTGAGATTAAAATATAAGAGCTCTACAACTTGTGGGTTAAGGTAGTCTATATGAATTGGCATGTTACTACATGTTCTTCATGAGTGTTACTGAAGGAATTCAATAACCTCAAACTTACAGGAGGCAGAAGAGAAGGATTTAAACTAATCTTCAATTTAATTTTGTCTATAACTTGTATGTTCATTATATATGTTCATTATATATATATTTAAGTATCTTTCACTGAAATTTTTAATAAGCAAACATAATTTGTGTAGGCTTATCTGTAGCAAGAGAGAGTATCTGTACTTTGGAATAGAGCCATAATTTCAATTTTGCAGTTCAGTGGATTTAGAGAAATGCCTTATTATTATTTTTTTACTCAGAATGTTATACTGTATTATCAAAAATAGGACTGAGTATGGTGCAGATTAGTTACTCTATTATTAGTAGTAGGAGAGTATAAGAAATTGAAGACAAGAAAATTAACTTGTATACATGGAACTAGCAGAGAAAAAACATTTTTCTTTTCAGTATCCTCTAGATTTTGGCTTATGTACAATTGCAAGTTTCATTTAAAAATATAACCAATTTAAATGAGATACATCCAATAAGTGGTTAGGGTTACAAATTTTAAAATTAAATTAGATTTACTGAATGTTTCACAGACTTTCTGAACATGACTGGGCCAATTTTGAGAAGACCTGTACTGATTGATTATCCGAGGTAGAAGCCATGTAACTTCATAGTTTCAAGTAGATTCAACTAAAAAAAGAGACACAGCCCAGTAATTCTACACATTTAGTTTTGCAACTGAGAGTAATAGCCATGTTTTGAATGCTCAGTTGCTCAGTTGTATCTGACTCTATAGGACCCCGTGGACTGTAGCCTACCAGGCTCCTCTGTCCATAGGATTTTCTAAGCAACAATATCAGGGTGAGTAGCTATTTCCTACTCTAAGGGATCTCCCTGACCCAAGGATCAAACTCGAGTCTCTTGTGTCTCCTGCACTGGCAGGCAGATTATTTATCACTGCATCACCTGGGGAACCCTTTTTAAAATAATAATAATAAAGTCATACACTTAGGTAACTCTTAAATGAGCGGGGGGGGGGGAGACTTTAATTCCAACTTGCATTTCCTATTAAGATAGGAAATTTGATTTTAATTTGTTTGTTCATTGGCATTATTTAATGAGAACTCACTTTCTGAAAGTATACATTTTGCTACCATTCAACATAACCTAGATTCAGGCAATTCCTAGATGTATAATTTCATTTTAAATAGTAACAAAACAATTATTCCATCATTTCAACTTGTACTTAGTACTTGGCCTGACACATCTCAGGAAGCAGGAAATGTCTTTTGACATTTCTTGGGACAAGATTTCAAAGTATGTAAGAAGTATCTGGGAAATTATTAAAATACAGATTTTTTTCATTCTACTCTCAGTAATTCTGATTCAGTACTTTTGTAGCAAGACAGAGGAATTTGCATTTTCAACTACTAAACCAAGACATTCTGATGGGGGTGATTATTTCAAATATATTTTGAGAAACTTGGTCTTTGGGAGAAATCTAGGCACTTTATTATTGCATGCTAATATAAAAACCACATACAGTGACTAAAATGACAACATATTATATATATATATAATATTAAGAATATTATATATGCTCATAGTCATGCTCAGTCACTTAGTCTTGTCCAACTCTGCGACCCTATAGACTGCAGCCTGCCAGGCTCCTCTGTCCATGGGGTTCTCCAGGCAAGGTTACTAGAATAGTTTGTCATGCCTTTCTCCAAGGGATCTTCCCGACCCAGGGACTGAATCCACAACATTTATGTCTCTTGCATTGGCAGGCAGATTCTGTACCCCTAGTACCACCTGGAAATCCATATATATATATATATATATATATATATAAAATTATATAAAAGAAATCAACCCTGAATGTTCACTGGAAGGACTGGTGCTGAAGCTGAAGCTGAAGCTTCAGTCCTTTGGCCACCTGATGCAAAGAACAGACTCATTAGAAAAGACCCTGATCCTGGGAAAGATTAAATGCAAAAGGAGAAAGGGATAGCAGAGGATGAAATGGTTAGAGAGCATCATTGACTCAATGGACATGAATTTGAGGAAACTCTGGGAGTTAGTGGGGACAGAGAAGCCCAGTGTGCTACAGTTCATGGGATCTCAAAGAGTTGGACACGAGTGAGCAACTGAACAACAACAAAAATTATTAAATCAGTTCAGTTCAGTTAAATCTCTCGGTTGTGTCCAACTCTTTGCAACCCCATGGACTTCAGCATGCCAGACTTCCCTGTCCATCACCAACTCCTGGAACCTACTCAAACTCATGTCCATCAAGCAGATGATGCCATCCAAACATCTCATCCTCTGTCATCCCCTTCTCCTCCCACCATCAATATTTCCCAGAATCAGGGTCTTTTCAAATGAGTCAGTTCATAGCATTAGGTGGCCAAAGTATTGGAATTTCAGCCTCAGAATCAGTCCTTCCAATGAATATTCAGGATTGATTTCTTTTAGGATGGGCTGGTTGGATCTCCTGGCAGTCGAAGGGAGTCTCAAGAGTCTTTTCCAACACCACAGCTCAAAAGCATCAATTCTTCAGCACTCAGCTTTCTTTATAGTCCAACTCTCACATCCATACATGACCACTGGAAAAACCATAGCCTTGACTAGACAGGCCTTTTTTTGGCAAAGTAATGCTTTTAAATATGTTGTCTAGGTTGATCATAATTTTCCTTCCAAGGAGTAAGAGTCTTTAATTTCATGGTTGCAATCACCATCTGCAGTGATTTTGGAGCCCCAAATAATAAAGTCTGCCACTGTTTCCACTTTTTCCCAATTATTTGCCATGAAGTGATGGGACCAGATGCCATGATCTTAGTTTTCTGAGTGTTGAGCTTTAAGCCAACTTTTTCACTCTCTTCTTTCACTTTCATCAAGAGGCTCTTTAGTTCTTCACTTTCTGCCATAAGGGTGGTGTCATCTGCATATCTGAGGTTATTAATATGTCAATATTATTACACAGTATAAGTAAAAAATATATAGTAGAAATAAATTTGTCTTAATGTTCCTGAATACCTTTTTGGGGTGGGGGGCGGGGGCCATTGCTGTGTTGCCCAGCATGTGGGATCTTAGTTATCCAATGAGAGGAAGGGATCAAACCTGTGCCCACTGCATTGGAAGCACAGAATCTTACCTACTGGTGAGCAAGGGAAGTCCCACTGAATGTTTTTTATTCAAACCATTCACCCTGCTCTTTCATACAGTTAGTCCTATCTAAGTGTCTAACTATCTTTGCTATTAATTCAGCTTTTCAGGGGATAAAATTTCTAATGTTTAACTTATTAACTAATAAGGCCAGGGCAATCATCAATCATATAGACTCTAGAACAAGGCAGAATGGATGGAATCCATTAAATTTTAGTCAGGGATGAAAATCTGTTCTGGTGTCTGCCATTTGAAGATCAGCTCTTTGGTATTCCAATTATGCTAGTCCACCTAAGCTTGAGAAACTTTTTGTTTTTGTTTGTATTTAGTTTCCTATTAATCACTGTTTTTTGTCAAAATGAATTTCACTTATAAATCCCATTGTTCCCATTAAAACCTCTGCATTTTGATAGGTACATTCTTAGAACAAACAAACAAAATAAAACTTAATTTAAGGAAGGTGTTTTACTTGTCAAAATTTTTAATACTGTGATCTTCTGATTGGAAGATATGTTAGCATAGATGATATTGTTAAGTTTTTCTCTAGGAATTACTTATTTACTGAAAAAAAAGACCCGTTTTATGCCAGAAACTGTATTAGAGATGCAAACACAGCTATCAATAATTTTGTATAAATAATTTTGCATAAATAAAAACTTTTATGAAGAAAATCTATTTTTACCTAGTTGATCTGCTTTATATGAGCAGGTATCCTTTTGTGGGGTGGGAGGAAAGGGATGAAAGGACAGTTTTATCTGCATGTTGTACCAACCACTACAGAGACAAAGGCAAGAAAATATTTTATTTCAAGTATACGTATCCTTCGATTAGAAGACGTGCCCAGGTCTCCCTTTTTACTCCACCCATAGCCTACATATTGTTGTTGTTACTTAGTCACTAGTGTGTCTGTTGTTAGTCTCTAAGATGGGTCTAACTCTTTTGCAACCCTATGCACTGTAGCCCACCAGGCTCCTCTGTCCATGCGATTTCCTAGGCAAGAATATTGGAGTAGGTTGCACTTTCCTTCTCCAAGGGATCTTCCCAATCCAGGGATTGAACCCAGGTCTCATGCTAGGCTTCAACAGTATGTGAACCGAGAACTTCAAGTTGGACTTAGAAAAGACAGAGGAACCAAAGATCAAATTGCCAACATTCACTGGATCATAGAAAAAGCAAGAGAATTCTAGCAAAACATCTACTTCTACTTCATTGACTACACTAAAGCCTCTGACTGTGTGGATCACAACAAACTCTGGATATTACAGCATGGTGGGCTTTAAAGAACAAATACCTCCCTCTGTACCACAGAGTGCCAACTCTCTTTCCCATTAAAAAAATGCAGTATAAAATCCTAATGTCTCAGAGGGTAGAAAATGCAGCCATACAAAACAGAACATGATGGGTGTGAAACATGATATTTATTTGTAAAACATAAGTCATAGTGCTTTTTGCTCTTTTAACTGGCAAGTATTTTCTATTTCTTTTTCAGAATAAAAGCAAAACCAACAAAATTCAAATATTTTCTATATTTTCTCAGAATAAAAACAAAACTTTTCATCCTCCATGGAGTTATCTATTATATGAAAATGTGCTCTCAACCTGCAGACATCATGTTGACACATGGTGAAGGAATTTAAAAGCTGTGATGAGGCAAAATATGGGGCTCTCCTACCTCCCATGGAATAAGGAGGGAGGAGAAAGCAAGGAGAAGGTGTGGTCACCATGAAAGTGTTCTGGGAATTAATCATATCCGGAAATCATCTCTGTGCCTCTTTTCTATCATCAATCAATTTTCCATTTATATAAGATTTTCTGAGAGTTAAAGTATTAGTTTGCTTTAAGGAAGAATTTTATTAATAATAATTAATGGTGAGAAAAAATTAGGGCAATGAAGACATGTTAAATAAATTATAGTAGAACGTAAATGCTCACATTTATTTTTATATCTCTAGATGTAATTATATATTACTTGTATGTGTGGGGAGAGCGAGAGTAGGTAGATACTCAAGGTAAAATTTGCAAGTTTTAGGAAATTGTTCATAAATCTTAAGTAAAATGTAAAAAGTAGAAGAGAGACATGGCTTCCCTGAGTTTCAGATATCAGTTAATATAGTTTGCATCCAAAAATGTACAGTTTAGCTATTTTTTAAAAAAATGTCTTCTTTTTCATATATCCAAACTAGCATCTGCTGGAGAAGGAAATGGCAACCCACTCCAGTGTTCCTGCCTGGAGAATCCCAAGGATGGGGGAGCCTGGTGGGCTGCCGTCTTATGGGGTCGCACAGAGTCGGGCACGACTGAAGCGACTCAGCAGCAGCAGCAGCAGCATCTGCTGCAAAATGAGCCTGTGACTTAATGAGATTTTAAATCATCCAAAGGTGGAAATATCAGAGAACTTTCTAGGTGAGGGGATTTTTCTAACCAAGAGAAGTAACTGCCTTGCTGCACTAATGATAGATGTGTTGACTTATTTGCTATCATCTAACATGTAGTTAATACTTGGAGTAGAAAGATTATTGAAAGTAGAGTTAATTTTAAATGATAACTCCTAGTGAAATTGCTAATTTATATGCAGCTAATAACATTAATTATTATTTTCAGGTTGAACTATGCTGGCACAAAAACAAAGTAAACATTTATCATTTACATGTTTTAGTTAGTATAAGACAATTTCAATACGAATTACTATCTGTGATATTACACCTATAGTCATACCTGCAAGTTTTCAAATGTAATTCTAACTACTTTGCCTGAGTACATACTAGTATTTTTTTTTTAACGCTTTAAATATTCTATGCCAAGTACTAGTACCACTTTTCCAGAATAGTGTTACTTTCTGGATGCTAAGTCACTCAGTCATGTCTCACTCTGTGGCCCTATTGGACTATAGTCCACCAGGCTCCTCTGTCTGTGGGATTCTCCAGGCAAGAATACTGGAGTGGGTTGCCATTTCCTCGTCCAGGGGATCTTCCCAACTTGAGGATCAAACCCAGGTCTCTTATGTCTCCTTCATTGGCAAGTGGGTTCTTTTACCATTAGCACCACCTGGGAAACCCATGCTATTTATTGTTAGTATTACAGTAAATCCATCACTAGTGTAAGAAATTCAATATTTAATACAAAAATACATTTGAAAATAATAACTTCAGAGTTGCCTGATTTGATCCAGTTCTTCAGCACTCGTCTTCTCTCATCTCCCACCTCCCACACACGTAAGTCAGGCCATTTTCTTCCCGATCTTGGTTGTCTGACACAATAACAAGCTTCTTCAGTGGATTTAGAAACTTCAATGTTGGATGAATAACTTTGATATCCGTTAATTAAACTACTCTGGGCTTTGATAGACCCAGAGATTTTTTATTATGTTACATTATCAATTTTGAAGAGGCACATTGTTTCAGTTTCCTGTTAAGGATTTTTCGTTTGAATGAAATCTAACTGTGTAAAATTTGTATTTAAGTTAAAAGCCCCTTTCTTAAATTTATATTAAAAGAGCAATTTTCTTCATTTTCAGGATTGTGCTCTGTCTGCATTTATATCATTAATAGCCTGGATTCTGGAACCAGACTGACTGGCTGGATTTGAATACCATTCTATCACTTTTTAATCTGTGTGATCATGGGGAAATTATTTAAATTCTTATGCCTCAGTTTCCTCATTTGTGAAAATGAAGATGATAGTAATTTGACACATTAGGTAATTAAAACATTTTGTGGAGCTGATTAGTTAAAATATGTGATGCTTTTAGAAGAGTGCCTGGTATATAATTATGTTTAATAATAATATTAAAATATTGTGTAATGTTAAATAGTGTAATATTATTGATCACCTCATTTCTGTTCAAAATAAAAATTTTGAAATCTTAATACCATCTTCCAATTCTCAGTCAGTATACAAAGAGAAAAGATTGGTATTTATTATTTATGACTATAAAGTCAATTTTAATCATTTTAGTTACCAATTTAATACCTAATTGGTAGAATTGATTTAGAATGACTTTAAAGCCTGAAACACTAAATCACACATTTCAGACATGTTTGTAGCTTCTTGTGACAGTAAAATACTGATTTCTGAAAAAAACATGGGTGAAGTCATTATCAGTGTGAATGAAAAGGCCAAGTTTTGGTTTAAAAAATAACAAAACAAATTAAAAATTCATGGTTCAACTTAGTGTCCCTACATTTAAATACTGCTCTGTGATTATGTCATCTTTCAGGAGGTTGAGTAGTTTGAAAATGTGCAATATAAGACTTTTTCTATGGCTTTATAGACCCAGGGAACCACTTATCAAATCCAGAAATCTCAGCAGCCTGTAGGGTAGTTTCAAATTTCTCTTGAAAATAAATCAGAAACCCATAGGAAAGAACCACTAGAGGTCATTCAATCTAACTTTTTGACTGTCCACACACATACATTTAGATTATGTCCAATTTGAAGCACTTATTGAATAACAGTGTTTATAAAAGGTATTAAATTATTCTTCCCCATTCAAGTATAACTTATTCATTTCAATTACCTCTATACAGAACGTGTGCAGTACCAACATTAATGTATATGGGGAAAATGTGTCATTTTGAATGAGTGGAATTCATTCTGATATGCAAGTTTTACTTAATACAAGTGTAAACTTTGCAAACTCACCCCCAAGTCAATAATTGATATATAATACAATATTCTAGATATACAATACTATTGATATATATGCAATATTATAGATCAGACAATGTGATAGCAGTTTTGCAAACCTTACAACAAAGCTATAATTGTTATTTCCTTTGCATGTGTGTGTGTGTTTGCTCAGTCGCTCAATTGTGACCAGCCCTTTGTGACCCCATGGACTAATGTAGTCTGCCAAGCTCCTCTGTCCATGGAATTTTCCAGGCAAGAAATACCATTTCTTGCTCCAGGGGATTTTTCTGACTCAGGGATTGAACCTGAGACTCCTTCATTGGCAGGTGGAATCTTTATCACTACCACCACCTGGGAAACCCTCTCTCCTTTATATAATAGATGATGACATTGAGGATCAAAAAGGTAAGTGATTTGACTACATCCATATAGCAGATTCTGGAGGAAGGCATAGCAACCCACTCCAGTATTCTTGCCTAGAGAACCCCATGGACATAGGAGCCTGAAGAGCTCCAGTCCATAGGGTCACAAAGAGTCGGATACGACTGAAGCGACGGAGCACACACACAGGCATATAACAACAGATTAAGGGAAGGAACAGTGACAAGCAAACAGCTGGATCTACAACTCAAGTTCTTATTTAGCAATACTACCTTCTGCAAGTTACATCCCAAGTATGCTATCAAGATTTGTTTCTACATTTACACTTGGATTTATGCTGCAAGATATTTTCATTTGTAGTTAAACATTAAAATTTCCCAAATTTCATATTTTTCATTTTGACATTAAAAAAGACTAATTTCCCTCTCTATCTTATAGCTTAATGTAGTAATAATATTTATTAAGTGTGTACTACAAACCAGATATTATGATCAGCTTTTTCAAACATTATTATACTTAATCTTTGCAATAGCACTGTCAAGTATTATTATCTCAATTTGAAAGATGAAGAAATATGTTTTAGGTAGTTAAGTAAATTGCAGAATAGGTGAATGGTAAGAACCACATCAGTCAAGTCCAAATTCCATATTCTCAAACATTCTCTTAAACATCTGAAAAAATAAGAAATACACAATGTTAGAGTTGCAAGTTAAGTTTTATTTGGGGCAATATGAGGACTGCATGCTGGGAGACAGCACCTCAGATAGCTCTGAGAAACAGCTCCAAAGAAGTAGCAAGGGGGGACAGTATATATATATATGATTTTGGTAAAGGAGGGGTACATACAATCAAGCACGTTTAATTTCTAGAAAGTTTCTGCTGGTCTCATAAAGCTTCTGCTAGTACAAGAAACAGTCATCACCATGAAAGATTTTAGTGTTTTTCTAGATATGAAGAGATACAAGAATTGGGTTTATAAAAGCAGCTCCTGAGAATATCTAACTATCTGAAGATCTGTCCTGCCAGTTGCCCAGAGAATAGAGTGTCTCATTTCTGCTCTCTACCCTGAACTACCTCAGGGGATGTTGGAGGTCAGCAGGTACAGCAGCATATGCTTTAATCCTTGGCAAGTGTCAATTTGGGGTAGACAAGTGAATGAAGCTAGAAGGCCTGAAATATATTTTCAAATAGCTCCCAAAGATCAAAAACAAGATAGAAGAAATTTTTAAAAAAATAATATAACAATATTAACAGATTTAAGTTGAATAACTAACTAAATTACAAAGAGAAACAAAGGAGGAAAACAAATACTGGAAACTCTTAATAGAAAGAATAACACATAGAGATTGAGGCACAAGATGGGACAAAATGGGAATGAAAAGAGCAGAGGGTTTAATGGGGACACACACTTTCTACATGAAGCTAACTAAGATGCTGGATAGGGCTTCCCTGGTGGCTCAGAGGTTAAAGCGTCCACCTCTAATGTGGGAGACCTGGGTTCGATCCCTGGGTCGGGAAGATCCCCTGGAGATGGAAATGGCAACCCACTCCAGTACTCTTGCCTGGAGAATCCCATGGAGGGAGGAGCCTGGTGGGCTACAGTCCACGGGATTGCAAAGAGTCGGACACAACTGAGTGACTTAACTAACTAACTAAGATGCTGGAAGACCTTAAGGCTGCCATGAGGAGAGTCCAGTGTAATCCAAGAAACAAAGGAAAAAACAGAGAACATGTCAGTGGTTTCATATTTCTTTTGGCAACAAGAAGCTTTAGAATTACATCTGTTTTTCTGTTTCCATTTACTTCTAGTACTGCTGGGTTTGAAACTCCAAACCAACAGCAAATTCTATCCTATGGTTTGGTAATCCTGCATAAACCATAGAAAACTAGGGGTATGATTATTTGAAAAGACAGTCATTCTGTCCTGCTCTCCAAAACTGAGAAATTTGTGCTGTTAGGATTTCATCATTGGGCATGGCACAATCCATCACTTTTTCTCATTCGAGGCAGGTGAAGGAGAAATAGAGATACAGGAGCCGAAGGCAACAACGTTGACTTCAATGCAAGAAACATTCAAGCTGAAATTGGTTATTTTCTATGAGTGTATATATTTGCACCTGGGAGTCTTAGGTGGTAAAATTGGCAAGTAGAACTAC